>NW_020185321.1:1123107-1161215 GCF_003031525.2 Neophocaena asiaeorientalis asiaeorientalis
GGAGTTTGATAGATGTCTATTAGATTTACTGTGTCAGTTATGCTACTTATATTTTTTACGTCCTTCCTAATTTTTATCTACCTGACGTGTGATGGATGAGTTAAAGTTTTCTACTACTATTTTGTTTTGGTAATTTTTGCTTTTTTAAAAAATTCTTTTGTTGTTATTCTGTTTTTTGGGTTTTGCTTTGTGAATATTTTGGAGCACAAGGACCTAACTAGATCTCTGTGTGTCTTCTTCAACTGATCATTATGAAGTGCTTCACTGGTCTGGTTAAATACTTTTACTTTAACCTTAAACTTACCTGATAAAATTATCAAAATCCTACTTTCTTTTACAGTATGTGTTCATATTATATCTTTACCAATCAACATAATTTTAATCTTTCTGAGTCACTTTGCTTCAGATGAGTCAGATATGCAGCATGATATTTTGTTTTCCTTTTCTGAAAGTTTGTTTTCTCTTAATAGGTAAGATTAGCCCATTTATACTTATTGATGCAAACAGTATATTTGGTTGTAGTACTATGATTTTACTTTAACTTTTCTTCCGTCTTTATTTTGTTTCCTATTTTCTGCTGTGTTATCTGAGCTTTCTTTGTTTTGTTGTGTGCATGATTGTATATTTTTTCACCAATAGTATGGAAAAGAAGTATTTTAAATATTGTAATGGTTTTACCTTTATATAATTTTATATATCTTAATAATATTCTCAAACCTTTTTGTTGATTTATTATTTTTGTTTTATATGTTTGTTTACTTGTTATTGTTTTAATATGGAATATATAGGGTTCCTTTTTTTAATTCTTGAAATCTAAAATGCATCAGGATTTCCTAAGACTTGAGTGCTATTTCCAGCCAAAGATTCCATTCCTTTACTTGAGGAGAGTTTTCTTTTATTATATCTCTGATTTGGGTGTTACTTTAAAAATATTCTTTTCTTCACTTACACATGCTGAATTTCCTTTGTCTTGCCTATCATTTTTTTCTATCATTAATTTTAGTTCTTGATTTTTTGAACTTTATTTTGCTTGATTTTCTCAAGCCCTTCCATATCTCTGTGGTGTCAGCAGTGTCGATTTAACTTATTCTGCTTCTAATGAGACTTTTATTTCTAAAGAATGGCGTTATTTTATTTTACTCTTTATTTTGGAAAAGTGGCTTTTGTTTTTCTTCCATCCCTGTCTAAGTCCTTCTCTTGTTTGATCATCTACATTTTGATTCTTTGTATCTCTTCTTTATACTCTGTTTCAAAGGCCTTCTATTTCAATTATTGTACATGCAAGTTGAGCATTATGGCATGTTATGTTCCAACATGTTCTTATACTTTCCTGGAGAAATTTCTCTCTTGATATATATTCTCTGTCTCTCTCTTTTTCTTTCTTTATGGTTATGGTTATGGTTCTGATGCCTTTTTTATTTCTGGGGTCAGCATTAGCAGAGACATTTGCTGAGGTGACTGACTAGAGGAAGTGGAATAGGGGATATTGGTTTGGAAAGGGGCTGAGGCCTCGAATGAAGAATGAGAAGCCTTGACTGCATCTTGTTGAGTGTGAGTCAAGGACAGGAGCTGAGTGGAGCAGTGAAGAAACGGGGGGACCACCAGTGCACCTCACATTCTGGTTGCAGGTAATGACTTCCCCTTTGAACTTCGGGTACCACTTTTTTTCAGCCTCTTTTATGATGCTCAGTACTTTTTATTTTTATGAGAGTAGTTTATATACTTGCCTCATCCCCAGATTAGATTCAGCTCGTGGATGGCAGGGACTCCACTTCCCCCATGGTACCAAGTGGAGGACCCAGGTCCCTGAAGCAGTTCAATGTATGTTCTTCATTAGAACCAGTGTGCATGGCCTTTAGCCAGTGCTATTGTCTATCAGAGAAGTTAGAGGTAGGTGTGGGAGAAGGTGGTCACGGAAGACTTCCCGCAGGAGATTTGGTAGGGGTCACAGGGGCAGAAAGAGCAAAGCCCAGAGCTCACGAACTCAAATGCATGTTCAAAGTTGCTATCCACTCCACACACTCTCAGTATACTTTTTCTACTCCAATTTTGCTCTTCAGCATCTTTGGTAGGGGTCACAGGGGCAGAAAGAGCAAAGCCCAGAGCTCACGAACTCAAATGCATGTTCAAAGTTGCTATCCACTCCACACACTCTCAGTATTCTTTTTCTACTCCAATTTTGCTCTTCAGCATCTTTCACTTTCTAGCATGCATATGAATCCTTTATTTCTCATGTCTAGGTACTTTTTAATTTTCCGCTCTTCCCTGCAGTGAGGCAAGCTCCACCGAGGAAGAAAGTTTTGTTTGTTTTGCTAGCTGATAGCCCTGGTATCTAGAGCAGTGCCCAGCACATGGTAGGTGCTCAATAAATATTTGTTGAATGAATAAATGCCCAGAGGTGCCAGGCAAGTGACATAAATGAGTGACCTGGGCTTGATATTTACAGCTCTACCTATTGGGATTGTCTTTAATTTCACAAAGAAGAGTCCTCTGTTGTATGTTACTTAAAGCACGCTGCTTCACCTCTGCCTTTTCTTCTTCTCTTCAATCCTTTTTTTAAAGTAACAGTATAGGTAAAAAGAAATGTTTCTTTACTATAATAAAAAGAACACTCCAAATGTAAGGATAAATGCTGGCTGACACTCAGTTTCAATGACAGGTCACAACACGGATTGGTGGGTACTGTGGAAAACTGGAGAACATGTGCCCAGCCTAAAGGGGCAGCCTCCACTCTGCTGCTCCAGTGTCACCAGAAGGGAAAGTTGTGGCAGTGCTGCCACAGCTGCCAATGTTTAAAATGAAGCCAGACATCTGGATCATTTGTGAAATTTCATTATTGCTAAATGTTAACCCTCCAAAATAGAATACTGTGTGGGCCCAAACCAAACAAAGCACACTGGGTCCCAGAAGGGCCAGTGGAGCTGCTTGGTTGTAACTCCTGTTCAGTCAGTGGACAGAACACTTGCAGGTACCAGGTGAACCTCTGCTTTTCCTCTGCCATCCTGGGATCTGTGTGCACACTGCCTACTCCAAGACTGCTTCTTCCCTGTGCCACTGTGCAAAGTCTAAATGTCATCCGCACATAGAGCAGTGGTGGCTCCAGAACCATCGTGGTGAGCTGTCTGAAGGGGTGTCAACTCATCGGACAGGGTATAATTTCAGTCAGTGTGTTCTTGTCTTATTTTAGTTCAACATCATTTCCCAGTTGCAAACCTTTTGAATGACACACGAAATGCAAAACAACATAAAAGGTCCTCCCTGAGGCAGATCTGTGTCCATGTAGAACTTTAATTATTCTTTTTGAATCCTCATCATAACGTGCTACCCCAATTCTGGCAACAACAAAAAAATTAAAAAGTCTGATGGGAAAGATTTGTGTCACCTGTATTAGGGTTTTATTTTTTTTATAATAGTCTTTATATTTTTAGAAGCACTGAACAAAAGGAAGGGCCTTTCTAATCAAGAGTATTCTTTAGATACAGAGCATCAGACAGTATTTGTGATAAATAGAAAATAACTGCTCTTAGAGTCTTCTGCGGTGACATTTAGAATATCACGTTTGTCTTTTGAAAGTATTTTTAGTTACGGTTTGAAGAACAGCATCTCACATACTTGTTGGGTGGGGGAGGGAGAGGGGAAGGAGGATCATTTTAGGAGGTTTAAGATACTAGATTAAAAAGCAAAATTTTCACCGAGAGTGAAGCAGCTAGATTTGGTTAGATTATTTCCTTTACAGATCATTACAGATGATTCGAAGGCCTTTCTGGGGGAATTGACCAGGCCTCCCATCTCAAAGTTTCAGGAAGGGGCTGCTGGGGACAATGCTCGGCCTCTCGCTGTTATGAGCAGGGTGTGTGGAGCCCCGTTCCTCAGTGGGGGCACCCAGAGGCCAAAATCAAGTATCCTTTTCCCTCACCAGACTCATCAAACAGTCCATATGAGATGAAATGTGAGCTCAAGAGAGCTCCATTTTCTTTGAAAGCTATCCAGGGTGGCCTCTAAACGCCAGACCTAAAAACAATATCTTTACAACTGTCAGCCGTAATTCAGCGCGATAATGTAACTACATTTTTGTTTTAAACCTGACAGCATGTGAAGTTATGACAGACATAAAGCCGGGGTGGAGAGCGGACGAGAGTGGGAGTACGGGTACCCAGGCTGGGTGGACAGTTGGGGGCTGGGGCCGGGACCCTCACAGCAGCATCTGACACCACCTATGTTCCTAGCCTTCCTTTCAAGGGCCTTCTCCTCGACTGATTTGTGTTTTAAACTAAAGCACTTTGTTTGAAGCGGTCCCCTAGATGGTGTGCTGCGGCGCTGCCCTTCGATTCGTATCCACGCCCCTCAAACGGAAGATTGTAAATAAGTTTCTGGCTTCTGCACTTAAATGGAAACCTTTAGTAACCAAAACTAGCTCACCATGGACTTCTCAGCTTGAGACGTCTATTTCTCCAGCAGATGCAAGCGACGGAGTCAGTTATTGCCATTTGCTTTCAACTGACCCTTAAGCAGATGGGAAGAATAGATTCCCTGTTATTTATTTGGGTGTTTTTGGCAATTTGCTGTATATAAAAGCTGTAAGTACAGCAGCAGCTGTACTTTCCCAAAGAAGGGGCTAATAATGCAGATTTAAATGGTGTTTAGCAGGAGCAAAATCTCAGAGACATCAGCAAAGTTCACCTTAATTCAGACTCTATGAACCAACTGTGTTTAGAAGAGTTCAATTTTCCCTTCGTTTGCTTGGACAGCCTAATTCGAAAAGCTCCATCATTTCCCCCTTGGGGCCACGCCTGGCTTAGGGCCAAGAGCAGGCAGGACCTCCTGCCCACCAGTGAACCAGAAGTGCCCCCTCCGTGTCGGTTGTTAGAAAACCGAAGATATGGTGCTTTGCTGGAGAAATATAATAGACAGCTTCACTTTCACACCTCTTAAAAATCTTCTTAAAAATAGTCCCTTTAGCAGGAGGCTTTTTTGGGATGCACTGCTTTACACCTCTATATTTTCAGACTGTTTGGGGAGGATTTTTATATTTGTTGTTCCATTGGCTACGCTGCCAGGCTTGGAAGCCTGGCTGTTGGGGTCACCAGGCAGGCGGAGGACGCCTGTTTTACAGGATGCCTGGGGCTGGAGGGTCAGCAAACCAGGGTGGCATTTTGCATTTCTTTTCTGAGAAATTCTTCAGGGGCCTTCCGCTCATCTGCTGGCCCGGATAGGACATTAGCCCTCTGTGATTTCAGGGCCCCAAATGCTTCTTGCCTCTCCCTCCCCACAGGCCACAGGACAACACCTAAGAGGCTCCTCCCTGTTTCATCAGCCCCACCCCCAGCCTTCCCACGCTGGATCATCTAGGAAAGCTCCCCCTTTGATCTCTGTTCCTGCTGTGAGTCCTGGCCCTGGCCCTGGAATCTAAGGCCTTCCTCTGAGCCTCAGGGTCCTCCCCACACCTCGCCCGGGAATCTGAACCAAAGCCCCAATGATCCTATTGTGCTAGGAGAGCACTTAGTATATAGAGTGATGGCTTCCTAGGTGGTAGCATTCTTTTTTTTTTTATTGAAGTATAGCTGATTTATAATGTTGTGCTAATTTCTGCTGTACAGCAAAGTGATTCACTTATACAAATATATACATTCTTTTTCATATGCTTTTCCATTGTGGCTTATCACAGGATATTGAATATAATTCCCTGTGCTCTACAGTAGGACCTTGTTGTTTATCCTTCCTATATGTAACTTTGCATCTCAGTGGCATGCCTATTATCACACGTTCTTATCATTCTTGACTTTGAGATGCTATCAGCTATACAGTGGGCCATCTTCTGAGGGAAACCATAAATAAGCCCAATATCTATCGTAAGTTGCATTATTAACTTCAGACGTGTGCAGTTTTGAATGTCTGTGGGTCTTAGCACCGAGGCAGCACAGCATTATGGGTTTGTTGAGGAGCAGAACTGATGGCCCAGCCATCTGGAAGGCAGCCTGGCCCAGCGAGCCCCCCCAGTGAGTGCTTGGGATGGGTTCAAGGTGAGTGCAGGCGACTGGGCACAGGTGAGCTCTGCCCATGATGTGATAAGGGACTGTCGTGGCCCTCAGAGTATGACCCTCTGGGCACCACTCTGACCTAGACCTGCAGGCAGAGTCATTACTCACTTGACCAATGGGTGCACAAGAACTGATTGATCTCAAAACTCATGTGTTTGGATTTTCCAAGTGATAACATCTTTCCAAACTGGGCTTAAGAGGAAAGTCAGTCAACCTGCACTGGCCCTATTATACATCACAGCCAGGAGAAATGATTATAATTATTATAAACAATTAGAAGATTATCATTACAAACAGTATTACTATCTTATATATCATACATTATATTACTATTATAACAATTCTTATCACAAATATTAGAAGCAACTGTTTAGGAAATGTTTTCTTTGTGCAGGGAATTGTGTTGGAAGTTTGATATCATCTGAATTACCTCGCTTCTCATAAGAACTGGGTAGTTGGCATGCGTGTACCCACCTTGCTGGTGAGGAGACAGTCTCAGGCAGGTTTAAGCTTTTGTTCTAGGTCATACAGCTGAGAGGTGAGGAAACAAGATTCAAAATTGCCTTCTCCCCACTGTACCGCATTTAGGGACCCCCCCCCAAGTCAGCTTAAACCGTTTCTAGACAGAAACGTGCTCTGGACCTGAGATCTTCCTGTGTTCTGATTATTTCTTCACCCTTGCAGCCACGCAACGGCCGTGTGCTAGAGAATGGCATGACCTCTGGGAGTGGGGGCTGAGGAGGGTGTCCTGACGTATTAAACACCATGTCTTAGGACATTCTTGATTTTCTTTTTTTTTTTTAAAGAATGGCAGCTGTGCTAGAGAATTGAAGGGATGGAAGTGGCTAAAATATTTTTAAATGCTTTTTTCCGCATATAGGCAAGAGGTTATATTGCAAGTTCAATGCTAATTACAGTTATTTACCAAGGAAAAGAATATCCATGTGAAAGAGAAGGAAATTTGGTTCAGAAAGATGCATGCTTGTTTGTGCCGCCCAGCGCGGGTCCGTGTCCGCTGAGGGAGCAGGCAGGAGACGTCTCTGGCTGGTGCACAGGGGCGCTAAATAATTCACAGGTGTCAGACACACAAAAGAATTACGCCTGTCTGACCTATGAGGGGATAAATCCTGCGTCTCTGCTTATGGCCGAGAGATGTGTCTTTAAGTGTCATAAAAATTCAGCATTTTTTCCTCCTAATTGTCTTCTATAATTTTGCTAGATTTATTAAAGTAAGATTTTCTGGGGGGGTTACTTTTTTTCTTTTCACTGGTAGAATGTGCTCTTTAGTATCATTTTACATAATTTAATACAATTTGTTCCATCCATTGATTTTCATGGGGATACAAGCTGTTCGTTTGTGAGAAAGCTGGCATGGGCGTGAGCGTTGGCAAGGAGACCCGTCGAGGAGTCGATCCTGATTTCAAAGTTCTGGGGGCGCTTCGGCCATTTTGAGGCCGGTTCAGTGGAGCTGGGGCTCCCAGGCCTCTCGCATCCCCCTCGGAGACGCGGGAGGGAGGCCACGGGCTGCCCCGTGGGCTTGCGGGGGACGGGGGGCCCCTACCTGGCGCAGGGGGGCTTTCCTCAAACGTGAAGCCTGACAGAGAAACACAGGTGTTTCTTAATTACTTGTGCAGAAGGGAAGGTAACGCCGGGCGGATGTGCCGGGACCCTGCGCCCCATCCCCAGCAGCCCAGCCAGCTCCCGCCTCCCGGGGCGCCCAGCCGGCTCTGCAGCCTGAAGCCTCATCTTCATGGCCTCCCCTCTTCCCATTGTTCTTTTGTGAAATCAGCCGTGGATATTTAACGAATCAGCCAAATTCTTGAAATGTGGGAAGAGAGGCAACATAATCAGGCTGGTGGTAATTCGTCAAGGCGTTGGGCCCCCAGGTAATGGAGGCTCAGCTAGTGCTTGCATCTCGGTGGGGCCCCTCTCTGGGCCCACCTAGGCCCCCTCCTGAGGGAGGGACCTGGGAGCTCGGGGCCCCTCCCCCACCCAACTCCCTGTCGGTCCCTCTGACCATTCTATACTTCTGGGGATAGATCCCAGGTGACACAGGGACAGACGTAGGAAGGTTCTAGGCTGGAAGACAAGAGAACTGGGTTCCAGTCTGCCTCCATTTTGCTGTGTGACCTTGGACAGTTTACTTCACCTCTCTGGGCTGTAGCACCCCACTTAAATTCTGCCTCTCAGGCCCTGTGTACCTTAAAGAGGGTGTCTACAGTCCTTTGGACTCTCAGGTTCTGTGAAGCTCTGAGCTATCCAAGACCTGAGCTGACAGAGACCAGGGCTTCTGCTTTGCTCTTCGCCCAACAGCCCTGCCCGAGACAGGCAGGAGAAACAGGAGGAGAGTGGATGGTGTGGGAGCCTTATTGCACAGACATGACCCCGCTCCCCCATCAGGCGGTTGAGCCCTGCTGCAGGAAGCACACATTCCTGTCTTTGCTGCTGCTTTTCTGAGTGGCCGTCACACCTCCACCCCAAACCAGTGTCATCCCTAGCCGCCTTGGCTTCCTGTGGGGAGGCCCTGGGGACCGTGGCTGTCATGTCACACAGACTGACAGGGACACAGCCCCCTCTTGGGTGGAAGCCTCTGTGCACAAGGGTGCCCCAGACAGTGATGAATCATCTCCTCCCCGCAGCCCCGGGGAAAGCTAAGTAGGCCAAATGAAATGATCTGAGCTGGCCGCTGGCCAGGGCGGCAGGGCTAATCCTTGCCTTTGTGGGAGAGCCTGGGGCCGGGGGGTCTGCCACCAGTCACAGCCGCCTGTTATGGCGCTGGCCCAGGGGCCCTGCCACCACCCCAGGGGCCTCCGAGGCCTCCTGATCGCCCCAGCGCTGCCTCTCCTAATCCCTGCACTTCTGAACCCTCACACAGACCGCAGCTGCCTCCGCCTGCACCGAGGAAGTGGAAAACATGACACCGCGTAGCTCCTGTCCATCCAGGAGTCACGTTGGGGCACCTACTGAATGCCCATTCCTGTGGGAGGGGTTGTTATCAGAGAAAGAGGGGAGACTGGGACCCTCTGCAGCCGCCGAGTGGACACTTAGTGCCTGGAACAGGGAGGGCACCAGGTAAGTGTGAGCAGTTCTCACAGTGCCAGGCACCGGGCTGAGCACTTTCCTTCCAGATCATTACAGCAACCCTATGAAGTGGGCATCCTTATTACCTGCATTTTATAAATGAAAGGCTGAAGCTCAGAGAAGTCAAGAAACTTGCCCAAGGTTACAGAGCTGGTGAACAAGGCAGCCCTCCTGGGCTTTGGCCCTGCTTGTGGCCCGGAATCTGCTGGGAGTCTGTGTCCACCAGACACTCCTGTACCACTCATAAACCAATGCTCTTATCCAGCCCAGGGCTGGGCAGGCGTATGCCAAGGCCAAGGGGAATGAGAGACCCCCCTGCGCAGGAGCTCACAGTGACCCAAGCACAGTGGGCCCTGCTCGGCCCAGACCCAACAGATCTGAGCAACCCGGCCCCAGTCCAAAACCGAAGAGAATGCCAGTTAGTGAGCAGACACCAGGGCGCTGTGCCGAGGAGTAGGGCCTGGCTCAGCCTGAACTGTGAGGAAGTGCTGACCTGGAAAATGCACTTTGGGGTGGGGGGTCATTGTCTTTACAAGTTCATCTGTTGAGGTAGAGTGTGAGAGGCACCGTGGGCCTGCCTGAGAGCACCTGGGGCTGCAGCTGCTACCCATGCTGGGCTGGACAGGTGGGAGAGACTGCAACATTCATTCACTTATTCATTCAGCAAACACCGCATCCTTACTGGTGCCCAGCACTGGGCCAGGCAGGGGACACTCCAAGGTGACCTGAGCAGGCAAGGGCCCTGCTCTGATGAAACTTATATTCAGATGAGGGGAGATGGACCATGAACTCGTAAATGAACGTGCAAAAGAGGTCATTTCAAATAGTATTGTGTGTATGAAGAAAACAAACAAGGGAATAGGGTTAGTAAAGATCTTGGTCATTCATTCATTCACATATTCATTGAACAATGTTTATTGAGCACCTTGTATATCTCAAGCACTTTCCAGATGTGGGGTACCTCGGTAAATAAAACAGCCAAAAGCCACGCTCCCAATGAGGTGTCCTGCGTGTGCGTGTGTGTGTGCGTGTGTGTAGTTTGTGTGCACATGTCTGCCTTGGCAAGGCTGTGTGCCTGGGCACACAAGAACATGGGTTTCCTGGAAGAGAAAGGAGACCCCAGGCGGGAACAAGAGTGGGGCTCAGCTTCCCTTTCAGGCCTGGCCTGCAGACCCTGCCAGCAGCTTCTGCTGAGAGGAAGCTTTGAAAAACCCTCTGTTCCCCAGAAAGCGCTCCTCGGCACAGGCCTGGTCTTCCTATCGGAGGGCTCCTCCCACCTTCCATCATAGCCTAGGTCATTGTCAGGACTCGCCACTGGGCCAAGGTCATCACAACCCATCCCAGGGCTGCAAGTTAGGCTGGCCTAGGCACCACAGGGAGGCTCCTTTTTATTGCTCACCCAGCCACTTGCTGAAAAATTAATTTGCAAATGAATCACATTTACTGAGACCTTCTGGATCAGACAACAGATGCAGCCTGGCCTGTTCCAGAAGACCATCCAGAGAAGAAATCCTAAAAACTAAAAGCTTCCGTGGACAAAAAGGCTCCCGCTGGCCTGGCCGAGCTTCACTCCCAGTTTGAGCTCCTCACTCGAGGTGTGCCGCTGGATATTTGGAAGCCTTTCCTGGAAACAGAGACTACAGGCTCCAGCCTTGCAAGTGCTCCTGGAGTGGAGGCTGGGCGAGGCAGCCGGGCACTCCCGGCCGGCTCTCTGGATTAGTTCTCCTGGAGCCCCTCGGAAGCAACCAGGAGCCGGCTCTCCCCTCCCTGACCATCTGCTTGAAGCATCTGGTGATCAGGTGCAAGCCCCACACTGGAGCATTCAAGCTGAAATGTGCAGTCACCTTGCCACCCACACTGGCTTTTGTTACACCGCCAGGCTGCCCCTCTTTGTGTTGGGGAGAACAGTTTTGGGCTGGAAATCCGACTGCCGGTGCCGGGAGTTCGCCATGGCTGCGCTGAGATCCTGCAGCCCGTGGCAGGTCCAGCCTCCAGACCTGAGTCTCCCCTCCTGCCAGGGTCTGTGGACATGTCTTCAGCGAAAGGCTGGGACTTTTGACAGCGGAGCAAAGATTGTTCTTTGATGTTCCCTTTACCCAGCTGGGTCGAGCCAGTTGCAAATATTTGGATCCTCCGGTAGAGGAGAAAGGCCCATCAGCTTTCTCTGGCCCACCTTTATTGAATAAAGAAAGAGTGGGTCGCTCCCATTGCCACTGCTAGTCTTGAGTGAACTGTGACTCCTTAGGGGGTGATTCTCTGGGGCCACAGGTGAGGGGGGCAGGGGAGAAGGCTCCAGACCCGCTCCTGAACTCACTTCCTTCTGCTGTGCTAACCCGGGTATCCTGCGGGCCACGCAGGTGTCCGCATTGTTGAAAACATCCTCCACCTCAGCTAGCACTCCGCCAGCAGAGCACTCAAGAAATAATGGGGGGCAATTCTCCTCAAGAGAGAACACTTCCCTTTCTGAGCCACTGAGGACTCAGCTGATAGCTGGAGACTCAACTGTGAGAAGAGGAGCTCTTGTTTGCTTTTTGGGCGTGTAAAACATGGCCCCAAATGCCACCTCCCAAGGCCTCCCAGGGGGGCCTTCCTCAGGGGTGCCAGAGCTCATGGTCTGCATTTACAGGCGCCCCTCCTGGAGAGGGTCCAAGGTGAAAGGTCTTGGAAGACCTCACAGAGAAGAGAATGAGCCTCTGTTTGAAATTTTTAAACTGTAGCTTTTGGAAACCGTCTCCTTTTTATGGGTTTTTAATTGTTTGGTGTGATAGTAAAGACGATAGTGATGTCCTAATGTTTGTTGGGAATGCATTTTCTATTCCTCTTTCTAGATTAGCCATGCGCATTACTCTGGAATGTTCTTACAGGAAGACATGATTCTGCGAAAACAAGAAGCCCTGCCCAGGCCCCAATCTATGTGTGTTCACTCCTTCCAAGGAGCTTTGCCAATGCTAATCATAACCATCAGTTGCTGAGGCCCCTGCCTGTGGAAATTAGTGTGAGATTTTGTTCTTGAAAGGTACAGAGAAAAAAAAAAGAAAGAAGTCAAAATCTCAGTCAGGCTCCATCAGTCGGTCTCAATCCCAAGGTATTTTCGCTAGAAGATGGGGAAGTTGAGTGCTTGGGTGTGGGGCTAGGATGTGGTGGGAGACAGGAAGAGGACCAGAAATGAAAGGCCAGGCCAATCATGTCACAGGCCCTGTGACTCCTGGATGACCCACCACTGCCACCTGCCACTATTCGGCCGGCCACCCTTTGGCTTCCAAACACTTTCCAATAAGGTGATCAAAGAGAAAAATGGTCCGTTTTAAGGGTGAATTTTTAGAAACTTTAAAAATTTCACAATTACTTCACTTCCATAGTGGGAAAATACAAGAAAATCTTCCATTTTAGATACTGGACTGAAAACTGACATTGTTCAAAGGTAGAGAAGAAGCTGAGGCTAGTTTCAGACATAATCTAGCTTTTAAACGTTTCCATATTATGGCTTCAGTATGTCAATAGTAGATTTTAAACACACCCCAAGGATCTCTGATTTTAAAGATATAACTTTTCCCCCCTTTTAACCAGCACATGCGTGTAACATGTGGTGCCATTTCCCTCATAAAGTACTGCCATCCTGCGTACATGTGCCCTTGCTGACGTTCCCCTGCCCCTACCCCACCATAGCCCCTTCCCAGGAGCAGGGGTTGCAGGAAGGTCAATTCTGTTTCATCCTTGTGCTAGCTTGGCAGTCTACCTCTACTGGCATCAGAGTCTTAAACATCTTTTTCTCCCACATCTTGGTTGAGCATAGGGATGAGGTCCCACTGGCTTAAGGCGCGGTGCTGGCTTTCTCTGACGGTTGTGCCGTAAGTTAGCAGGATAAGTTTGACAGTAATTTAATTTTCATTGACAAATGCTGTCATAATATTGAGAAAAAAGTGATATATTGTATCAACAGTAGTGGTCGACGCTCAGCCAGTCATATGGACTGGGCGAGCGCCATATGCTTCTTCCAAACTCGCCTTGGAAAGCTCTGGCTAAGAACTCGACAAGCTTAAGATACCAGTCAGGAAAAACGATTACCCTTGAGAGGTTCTTGCCACGTTTCCAGTTTCCTCATTTCCTAGGGGAAAGGAGAGACCCTTTCTTGGGGCAGCCATATACTTACCATCATGGGCATCAGCAAGGCTCCGCTATACCCCCGGTAGTTCCTCTCACGCATCCCAAAGGCGTTAGCCAAGGAGTGTCTCCCATGCACCAGGGCCAGCAGCAGACAAGCAGATCCCCTGCCGACAACTGGAATAGCCCAGGGTCCTGCAATGATGAAACACCATTGATTTCCTGTTGGTTTGTGTTTGTCCCCTCTGCGGTTCCCTCCACTTAATGCCGGTGGATGTGCGTCTGTGTGTGTGAATGAGGCCAGGACCCGAGTCTAGCCTGCATTACAAACTCAAACAATCGGACGAGAAAGGGGATAGGATTCTCATCCTGGGAATGCAACTCACCATCTCCATCTCTCCAAAGCCCCTTCTGGGCCAATCTCAAAAGCGAGTAGATTAAGTGTGAGTGTTTGTGTACCTGGTGCGTGTGTGTCTGACAGAACTCTTGGCCAAAATTTCGGTTAGATGATTCGAGCAAAAGTGTGATTAAGTCAATCTTCATTTGCTCCATTTTCTTAGCACCGAACTTATTTTAATTTAGTTACTGTTCTCAGAAAAAGCAATTGATGGGCAAAGTTATAAACGGCCTGGAAAAGAAGAACAGAGCGCGCGCGTGTGTGTGTGTGTGTGTGTGTGTGCGCCCGCGCGCGCGCCTGCATTCAGGGACACAGCATCCCTGTGCACATTCAGCTGGTGTCCTTGTCTGACTTGCCAAACACGTGGGGACCTTCCATTCTCTGAAGGATTCCCATCCCAAACAGCACTAAGTAAAGAAACAGGCATATGGCGTGTACTGGACACGGCTCAGTGTTGGCACGGGCCATCCGCTGTGGTGAACAGGTATCTGGAAAAGACGACGGTCCCATCCTGCTCTTTTCGGAGCTTATCATTTATTTGGCTTTTGTTGTTGCTGTTGCTGTTGTTTTGTGTTTATTATTATCTTAACAAAGGGAGGGAGAGTGTGCAGTTCAGAGCACTGGGCACTGGTACAACTGCTCTCCAAGATGGCTCCCTGCCGGGGCTGGAAGCTGCCCTCTCCTTCCACGCGGATGGGGTCTTGGCTCCCCGGGGCTCCGGCTGGGAGCAAGGAGCGCCCCAAGAGTTAGGGGGAGCATCTAAGAGCAGATGGTTCTCTGAGGCAATGAGAGCTCCTGGGTGTGGCTGAGGGTGTCCTTGGTCTCCAAAGAAAGTGTGGACTTGAAAAAGCAGGCAGATTGGAGGAGCAGCTGCCCTCCTTGTGGATGGCATCCGCTGGTGGCTGCGTGGAGAAGCGCTCCGGACTGCCTCCCATTACCATTTCATTATGAGACAGCAGATCCGTGCACAGATCCATACGCTGCCTCTTGGATGGGGATTCCAAACACAGCAGGACACTGCAGAGAGAGCTTACCTCCTCTCCTGCCTGCTGGACACCCAGCTCCCTGCCATGTGGCGCTTTCTGAGCTGGCAGTTTCGGACTCACTCTGGGCAACCCGGATGATGGGTGCAGCCCTTCTGTGGGCCTCTCACGAGCTGCAAGGTGCCAGAAGTGTTCCTGAGAGAAGGTATTAAGAACGGCCCAGCTTAAGTGCATTTTCTCACCCCAATACCTCTGGCCTTTGGCATGTTGCTCAGTGGGGTCACCCAACTTCAGGATGGTGGCCAGCCCCATAGGAATTGCGGGCTTGGCCACCATCATTTTAGAGATAAAGGAAATGAGATCATCTGGGTCACTAACACACGGAGAAGGCGAATCGGAGGCCTGTTTGCTGAGTCTGTGATGGGTCGTCATCTTCCTCTGGTGGAGGTGGGACCAGATGGCTGCCCAGGCGCCACCATTCCTGAGTGCCGGCTCCCTCCTCCTTGGGCCTCCATCTCCTTGTGGATAAAACCAAAGGGTCAGGTTGCATTGCTTGTTAAAGGGTGATAATTCTGCATGTTCTTCAAGCAAGGAGCTTCCCTCTCTTTACCAACCAGCAGACTTCTTGATCACCTCTATGCTTAAAGAGAAAAGTCTACAAGGTGGAGGCAATGAATAACATTATTCTTTCTGCCTATTTAAACCCATTTTGTGGCGTTAGTTTTCCCCCACCCACGTAGGGTAAAATCTAGGAGAAGTCAGGGCTGGCTGTATGGCCACAGCAGGTGTTTTCCCCTGGGCTGGGTGCTTTCTGGGGTTCTCTGCAGACTGTCTTGCATCTTCAGGGTTCGGTCACCTACGGTTTTAGAATGTTCTCTCTGTTGACTGCCAGCCCCTCAGATACTGAATTCCGTAGTAAACATCCAGTCTCTTCCTATTGAGGTTGTCCTTCCAGTGGCTTCTGGGGCCGAGTCTTTTACAGTGGACTTTTGCAGGGGCTCCCTTTCATAGTGACCCACATCTGGACCTTGAGAAACAACTTTTCATTTGTTCCAAATATCTTTGGAAATGGAACCACTCCCCCACATGGCTCCTCCCCTCGGCCTGCCATCCCTGCAGCCTCCAGCCTTTCGACTTTTCTAAGCTGGGTCCTGAAGTGGTCTCATGTGCCACTGATGCCAAGGGACACGGGACAGGCTCACTTTGAGGTTCCATTCACTAAGCTTGAAAGGGAGGAAGCAGCCCCTGTC
The DNA here is from genome assembly GCF_003031525.2 of Neophocaena asiaeorientalis asiaeorientalis. NCBI lineage: Eukaryota > Metazoa > Chordata > Mammalia > Artiodactyla > Phocoenidae > Neophocaena > Neophocaena asiaeorientalis. The sequence goes on from NW_020185321.1 coordinate 1,138,958, forward strand.
CCTCCCCCGTGGAAGGAGGGCTGATGACCAGACCGTACCAGCAACATGCCCCAAAGAACGACTCTACCATGCAGATCTCTGCCTTTTCAAAGTCAACCCTCCTAGAGCCTCAATTTGGGGGCTGATATGGGAGTTTGGACACTTCCTTGCCAGTTGACATCTCATTTTGGATAAAACAAGTGTTTATCCCTTTTGTTTTGTGGGTAGCCTTTTGGAGTTTCCATCTAAAGAGCAACAGAAATGCATGTTTTAACATACTGCTCACTTGATTATCAAGAAGCTCTTCTTAGAATCCAAAGTCAAATCTCTTCTTCTAGAATCTCAGGCCCTTTCCTCCTTTCAGATGCTTGGTTAGAGCAGCTTATTAGTTTCCACTTTCAGTGACCTTCTGGTATTAAAATTGATGAAGGTTGTAACCTCTCAAACTGCTCTTCTGAGGAAGGCTGTGTCTTCTTTGTGGTGAGGGTTAAACAAGGCAGCAAGGTATTTCCAAAGGTTCTGTGCAAGGCCAGTGCTGTGTGGACAGAATGGAAGGCTTCTTCCCTCTGTCCTTTGCTTTTCTGCTGGATGTTTAGGACAACACAGAACAGCATAAACATCCGGTGGCTTCTTCATGGACCACCCAGAAGTGGCCCAGCCAAGCCCTGAAGTCTCTTCCCGGAATTTTCCAGTCAGAAAACCTTGTGGGGCTATAGGGTCGTCCTGTCGATGCTGCTTCTGATCTCTGGGGAATATCAAGGCTAAACTTGATGGAAGGCCTGAAAGTCCTGGCTGGTGTAGCTGGTCCTCTCTAGGGCCTGGACCCTGACCCAGACCTCTGTTTGTTTTAGCATGTCTCCTGCACCTGTCATGACGGCTTTTAGGGTCGTGGTATCCAGTATCGCTCGGCTCTCTGACCCTCTGAGAAGGAGATCTTGCGGGCTCCTGAGGGAATTGGAAGGTAGCCATGAGCCAGACTAGCACAAGTGCAAAACTTAAATATCTTTAGGGTCAAAAGCAGAGCACACCGGTGTACCTAACAATTGGAATCTCCTTCCAGTTAACGAATTCTTTCTTCAGGTATGTCAAAACTACCTACCTAGCTTTTAATTTTAGATAGTGTATTTTTAATTCTAAAATTTTCACTTCATTTCTTTTATAGATTCCGATTTTCTGCCAAAATTCTTCACCTTGTCATCTGTTTTCTTAACTATATTAATTACTGTTATTTTAAAGTCTGTAAAGTCTCTCTTTAATTCCATACCTGTAGCTTCGGTGGGTCTGTTTCTATTACCTGCTGTCTCATTTTTTAATCCCTATTTTTGTTCATTTGGTCTTATTTCATGGTGTGCCTGGTAATTTTTTTAATTAATTAATTATTATTTTGTTTATTTTTGGCTGCGTTGGGTCTTTGTTGCTGCATGCGGGCTTCCTCTACTTGTGGTGAGCGGGGGCTACTCTCCGTTGCGGTGTGTGGGCCTCTCACTGAGGTGGCCTCTCTTGTTGCGGAGCATGGGCTCCAGGCACACAGGCTCCAGTCGTTGTGGTGAGCGGGCTCCAGAGCGCAGGCTCAGTAGTCGTGGTGCGCGGGCCTGGCTGCTCCGCGGCATGTGGGATCTTCCCAGACCGGGGCTCGAACCCATGTCCCTTGCATTGGCAGGTGGATTCCCAACCACTGCGCCATCAGGGAAGGCCCTGTCTGGTAATTTTTAATTAAATGTCAAACATTGTGTTTAAAACTTTTAGAAAATTTTAGCCTCTAGATCAGCACTGCTGAATAGGAATAGAATGTGAGCCACACATGTGATTTTAAGTTTCACGGTAGCCACATTAAAGAAATACAAAGGAACAAGATATAGTTTATTTAACATTAGTTGTCAAAAATATAATCATTTGAAAATGTAACCCATATAAAAATATTTATGAGATATTTTATGATTTTTTGTACTAAGTCCTGGAAATCCAGTGAGTATTTTATACTCACGGCACAGCTTAATTCTGACAAAGTCACATCCCAAGTGCTCAGAAGGCACTTGTGGCTTGTGACTACCATATTGGACAGCACAGCTGTAGATGACGCTGCCTCCTTCTAGGGAAGATTTACTTTTGTTTCCAGAAGGCCATTAGTCTCGGGGAAGATCACCTTAAGCCAATCAGAAATTGGGTTTGTTTATTTTCTATCTGCCCTTTCTTCTAAGTGTGTCCCTGCAGGAGTCATAACTGAAAGCATTGGGTATTTACTGGTACCTTCCACCTTGCCAGGCCCTGAATTCTAATTTTTATCTCTTTGGTCCCTTGGAAAGCTCTGGGTAGCTTCCCAGTGTCTCAGCTGCCACTTGTAAATACACAACTGCCTCAAGGGGAAAAGAAATGCCAAAACCAGGCCCAGCTCTCCTGTTCCCTTCTTGCTAGAATCTGGGCCCCTCAAGTCCTGGCTTCTTGCATAACTTTCTTATGCCTTAAAATAATTTACACCCACACACACACAATTTTATGATGCAGTTTTTTTCTATTTGTTCTCATTGGGACCATTGATTTGATACAAGCCTTTTGCCACAACCAGAAGTCGAAGTAAAATAACATGTTAATAAACAGAAACCAGATTTTTTTTTTTTTTTTTCTGTTTGGCAATCAGTACTGTTGAGCCTTTAAAAACAGACTTATTTCTCTCCCTCTGATTCAGCACACCCAAATCCCTAGGGAATAAGATTATTTTCCCAATTCTAAGGATTGGCAAATCGAGGCATAATGAGTTTATTCCTAGGAAGAGTCAGGGACAAGATCCAAACCCAGTCTGTCTTTGTTCTCAGCCCAAGAGCTTCCCACCTGCTCCACCTTACCCACTTGCATGGCAGGGAGGCTTGCTGACCTGGCATTCCTCAGTGACTCCCAAATCTCCATCTCTGTGCAGGGCCTCCACTTGAGAACATAGAGAAGTGGCAGACTTGGTAGTTATTCTGGGCAAGACAGCAGGAGTCACACTCAAAGGACACTCATTCCTCATGTAGCGTTTATTGAGATATTGCTTTGTACCAGACCCTGTGCTAGGCCATGTGGGAGAGACAGGATGACGTCATTCACAGCCCTGCCACTGAGGACATGTTGTTCACCTGCACAGGTCTGGTACCACGACCCTACCAGGAGCCTAGAAGCAGAGTTCTGGGAAACTTACCATCCTGTGAGGCTGTACACGTTCCCGTGTACGTGCAGCTCCTGTCCCAGCTTCAGTCTGGGTTAGTTACCTCTGCATTGGCAGCTGGGACCTGCCCACACCTAGGGCATAATGACATTTCAAGTATAAAATATTTAAATAAAGGATTTTATGATGCGAGTGAACTAAGATCTTTGACATTAATAGAAGTTTTCGTTTTTAACAATAAATATGTAAGTTAATTGAAACTTACTTTTAATTCACTGCTTTTAACCTGATATGTTTTCCTTTTTTAAAAAAGAAATCAACTGTGTTTTCTAGAAATAAGAGCAACCTGTACTTTTTTCTTGTCCAATTATTAAAAAATAGGAGAAAACATTCCCAGCCATTTCTCACTACATGAAGACTGCCACAGTTTGGGTTTATTTCCTTTTAGGTTTCTTCCTGTGCTACCTTTTACGTAATTATAATCATACCGTACATATGACTTTGTACGGACTTACATAAAAGGCCAGGACTTTTATGTAATATATACGTGTAATATGAACATTTTCTCAAATTATTAAAACTCTTTGAATGTCCAAAGTTATGGTTGTAATAAAATATCCTATTTGGGATTTTATAGTCATTTCTCCTATTGTTGAATATTTAGGTTGTTTCCTGCTTTTTTAGTTTTACAGATATAATGCAGGGAATGTCTTTGGACATAAAGGTAGCCCCCCTTAATCCCCCTGTGCCCTCACACTTTAGATTATTTTTCTAGAGCAGATTACTAGAAATGGAGTTACTGAATCAAATAATAGAATATTTTTGTGCTCTTTAACTTATTTTAAGCATTGAATATACTCCTCAGATGGGCAGTCACTTCACCCCAAATATCAGACATGGTGCGAGGCAGGAGGACTTGGGCAACTTCTTGTGGCAGAGACCCAGTGTCTGGCTGAAGGTGGGGCACCCCTAGAGAGCCCCGAGCTGTGAGTGGAAAGGGACCCCGACTGCCAAGGGTTAAGCGTAAGATTAGTAAACCAAAGGAAGGCCAGTGTGTTGAGAGTGAAGATAACGCGTGCAGGAAAACCTTTTGGGAAGAAAGTAAAATCAAGTCTGCGGGAGTACCTCACTCTTCCAATGACTGTATTGATGGGGGCTGTTGCTGATATGGTGTGTAAATTGAATTTTGGCAACCGAATCCCCTTTTAGAGACACTGAGCTGAATCCTATTTTAGATTGGTGACTCATATAAGGAACCCCGTGGTGACTCTATAAATCAGAAAGTTCGTTTGCAATGCAAATCGTCCTTTCCTGAGTAATCTTCAGCTCCTTAATTTTACAAATTGTGTATTGTAAATTTTTTATTTTTGTATATTGGTTTCTGCAAAGTATACTTGGAGGTCGCTCAGGGTCCATTTCAGCCATGGGGTTTGTGGGTCTTCGTGGGAGAAAGTTCTTCTGTCGGATCAGCCCCTGAGGGATGGCAGCCTGCCCTCTACCTCTGGCTGTCAGTTGAGTCCCTACGATAATGGAATCACTCCCAGGACCAGCAAATGGAGAAGGAAGTGTCTGACAGGTTTGAGGGAGACTGACAGGTGTTAGGTGGCTAGAAGGTCAGGGAGACTAGGGAAAACACAGCTCTGAGAGCCCTGAACTCCCAGTACAAGCGGAAAGCCAAATGATCCTGAAGTGGGGCTGAAGTTTCAGAAGGAAACCTTGGTCCTCACAAGTTCCTGCAGGGGGTTCAGCTCTGACAACAGATTAGATCTCACTCAGAAAGAAAACGTGTGCTGCGGGATGTTCCAGTCTGGTTTGAGCTGATGTTACAGAGGGCTTTGTCTGAGGGGGAGGCAGATGAGCCAGCAAATGCCTCCTTTGACTCCTTCCGTGAGGGATCAAGCGTCTGTAGACTGTATCTCTTTGCCAGAAGGGGAGAGGTAGGGCTGCAGGGTACACTGCCCAGCTCCCTAAGGGACATGACTGAGGCCTGTGATTTACAGTAGCCTCAGCCCTGGGGTTTTCTTTTACCCTTTCGTGTCAACACCAAGAAGCCACGGAGTTGGCTCTTAGAAATTCAACAAAGTGCAAAAGATACATCTTAAATCATGATCATGTTTAAAATATTTCTAATGACTGACTTGACTTCATAAATAAAACCAGCTTTGCATAAATTAATGAAATATTTGCACCGGGTAGCGTGGTAATTTCCCAAGTTCTTGGGGACCCTGTGGCGAGGTGGGTGCTTCCTCTGCTGAGTTCACAAGTCTAACCTTTCAACTGAGGTTGTGTCCTTCTTACCAGCCTTGAATGCCGAAAACTGCTAAAATGTTACTGAACTTTGCAAGTTACTGTGTTTGCTGGGGCATTGTCCAAACCTCCAAACCTAACTGGAAGTAGGAGTGGTAGAAAACCCCAGGACCCAAACTCAACTTTGGGAAGATTTGGAAAGAGTCCCACGAGCCATGTCCCTGCTAGGGCTTGTTGAAGACTCACACAGTGTATCAGTAATTATTTAACAATCAAGGTGTCCTAAACTTTTATACAGTGTTTAATTTACATTGATTTCTCCACTTTACATGTAGTAATTAATTTTGTCTTACTGACAGATGATTCTCAATGACTGATTTCAAGGGACATTCCTGACAGGTACTTTTTAACCCTTTGTTTTCCTTCGAAAGCCTTTTTCTACTCTGGGGTGCTGTCATGGGCAGCACAGGGATTTCTGGAAGGGGGCCTTCGGGGAACAGCTATGTGGAAGTGGGAGGTGAGAGGCGAGTTTTCATGTAGCTCATAGATCTATTTAGAGTCACTTTGGGGTGGAGCATGTGGATCTGATCGGGGGGGCTTAGAGCTCCCCCAGTTAACTTTTTGCTCCCTTTAAGAGTTGGCCCATGCAGATACTGCCCTAGGCCATACTTGAATAGGCTCCAGGGTGTAAGAAGGATTTTCTAGCTTTAGAAGACAAAGTAGAAATCCCCAAATTTGCTTTGAAAGAAAAATTGAAGGATTTAAAGACAATTTTAAGACAAGTATTTTTTTGCTTTCTGTTTATGCCTTTTCCCTTATAACGCGCAAGAGTTATAAAAGTCTTCATAGGGGGCCTCCCTGGTGGAGCAGTGGTTGAGAGTCCGCCTGCCGATGCAGGGGACACGGGTTCGTGCCCCGGTCCGGGAAGATCCCACATGCCGCGGAGCAGTTGGACCCATGAGCCATGGCCGCTGAGCCTGCGCGTCCGGATCCTGTGCTCCGCAACGGGAGAGGCCACGGCAGTGAGAGGCCCGCGTACCGCCGAAAAAAAAAAAAAAAAAAGTCTTCGTAGGGTGGAGAGAGCTGCAGAAATGACAATTACATGGCAGTGGAGCCACAGGTCCTAAGCCAGTCCTGTGTTCCAGTTTTATCTGAACATGGTGTGCTTGTTCACGTCGGTTACCTCTGGGCCATGTTGGCGGAGGGCCCCTGATGCCAAAACAGGGCAGGTTGCAATTCTGCTATGTTCTTTTTTAAAAAAAAATTTCCTTCTGTCTTTCATCCCTATTTTGTAGTCTCTGAATATTAATTCATAGCTATTGGATTTAAGACATGAACATCTCCAGGGATAGAATTACAAAAATGGAGAGGGAAGTTACAGTGGACACTTCTTTTTAAAATCTGATTTTTGAATGAATGCTTTGCACCTTTGCATTGCAGGAGATGACCACTGGGCAATATTTTTATTATTAATGAGGAAGACATGTATCCTTCGTTTTGCAACTTTCCATCCTAAATGACCTTTTAAATTTGGATACTATCCAAGTCACATTTTAATATCAATGAATGATGGAAAAGGTAAATGAGGTTCAAATTATTCTAACACACACATGTTAGAATCTATGTCTATAGCTGTATCTTCTCCATAGGCTGGCCATAACTTTATGAGTAGGGAGGGATTTTTAACACCAACCCTGTAGATGAACCTTGTGTGTCGGTGGCTGCATCCCACTCAGATGGCAGTCACTGCCCTGTAGCATGGAGCTTCCCCTAAACACACATAGTTCTGACTATTGGTCATTGCTCTGATCCTTAGTATTATTTTTGTGTTCCCAAGAATGAAGATGCATTTGTCTGGCAAATACTAAGACATTTTTGGAGAGTTCCCCAGGACTTTGCCCAGCCTGGTTCTTTCCTGGGTCAGACTCAGGTCAGAGTTCTGAGGACAGCAGGTCCCAGATCTGGGTCACCATCTTCTTCCGGCTCCTGCTACCGCGTCTGCAGCTCTTCTCTGAGGGCGAGAGTTGGGCCCCTTTGGGGATTTCTGTCATTATCGCTCCTGAGTCCCGTGTCCCTCGATATTTCGTCAGAGAAGGTACTCAGATCTGGTTTGGCTTGTAGTAACAAAGGTCTTTTTGTGTCTCCTGGTCCCTCTGCTTCTCCTTTCATTCCCGTGGCATCTATTATTACAGTAATGTGACTAAGGGGGCCTTTTTTCCCAATGTGCCTCCCAGTATTTCCAGGTGGAAAGTAGTTAAGTTCTTCTTTTTACACTTGCCATTTCCACCTACTTGTGCAGAACAGTCTCAGGATCTGCCTAAGCATGTGCATGCATGTTCACAACTGTGTGTGTACCCTTAGTGTGTTCGTGAAGGTGTGTAGAGGTATGTGTTGCGTGAACGTGTGCGTCTTTGCAAGGCACGGGGTGTGTTAGAGTGTCCCTGTGTAATGTGTGAGTGTGGGTGTGGGTGTGTGGGCACCAACCAGTGGAGGGGGGTGTGTGCCTGTGAAGGTGTGTCTGTGGCCATCAGGGGGCGCTGCTGTCGAGTCGCCCAGATCACAGGGCTTCCGCTCCTTAGCCATATCATAGCCTCCATCTTTATTTGTGTTCATTATTCACAGGGCAGTTAGTGGCTACGCCCCCTTGTTGGTCAAAAACAGTCTTGTCGTATTTAGGAACAGTCATGTATTCCCCAGATTTCAACAAAATCCTTCCCGATGCTGTTGTCCTTATAGCACGAACTGGCACCTGCCCTTCGATACTATACCTGCAGGAGGAATTCATCACATTTGGACACATTTCCTAAGCAAGGCTGCTGATGCGCTATGTTAAAAAAAATTAATTAAAAAAATTCAGATCTCGGGAAATTCCAGCAGTCAGTCTCCTCCCTTTATCCTAATCTCTTCATGGTAATGCTCACAAGTACCCTCGGTCCAGACAATTCTTCATTCATTCTCCACCCGCCACCACACTCATACCCAAACTCCCCACCGCTGGAGATTAGCCTTTTGTGAGGCAGTGCATCAAAAGCTTTCTTAAAGTCCCAGTAAATTATACCCCTGGTTTCCCTCTTCAATTCCTTTTTGTTACTTTTTCAAAATATTCTATTAGTTTTGTTACGTATGATCTCCCTTTTGTGAATCCATGCTGAATATCTTTAATTAAATCATAACTTTCCCTATTTTGTCCCTGATTAGTGTTTCCAATATCTTCCCCACCGCTCAAGTCAAGCTTACTGGTGTTTAATTTCCTAGATCTCCCTCAGAGTCGTTATTAAATATAGGTGTTGCATAAGGGCTCTCGTCCACTGCTGCTTCTCCAGTTTCCCAGGGTATTTTTAAAAGGTATTTGCTAATCGTTCCCCTGTTTCCTTGTCTCCTTTTGCACAAATTCTAAGATGGTTCCCATCTGGTCCCAGAGTTATCAGCCTTCAGACACTCTAATTTTTTTCTCACCTGTTCTGCTGTGATGCTGATTTCCTTCGGAAATGTTTTCCTCTCCTTGGGAAATGCTGGTCTGCTGCTGGCATCTGCTCTCACCTTCCCTTTATGGACATGAAGGCAAACCGTCTATTTTTCATTTTCCTTAGCAGTTGTCACCACTTATTTCAATAAACTATGCTTTGTGCTGTGCCTCCTAACATCTTTAGGAAAAGCATTGTAAATTCAGTTCCAGCACTACCTTGCCAAGCCCCCAACTCAGAAGTCAGTATTTCCCTTTCTAAGGGCTGATAGCATCACTAACTTGTAATTTGGGGCAGAGGGAGTGCCGACCCTTCGGTAGTTAAACTGTTTTTGATGCCCTCAGCTGTTCTAGGGGAAGCGTGACGTCTGGAGGCCCCCCTGACAACAAGTACAAGAGGAACCTGGCTCCCACAGTGGCTTTTAGGGGGTTGTAAATTTTCCCACGTGTCATTTTGGAAATCTTCCCTCCCGAGTCAGCTTCAGCCTGGACGTTCTCCTTTCCTTGCACCCTGAGCAGTGCTGCTGGCTTCCCCCGTACCTGACGGATGTGCTTCTGTGGCTCCCTCACTCCCAGGCTGTATTCTGGACTCACTTCATGGAATCTGCTTCCTTCTAGGCCTCTGGGACACAGGCTAAAGGGACACAGACTAAAGCACTGCCCCGTGAAGGGTGCACACCCGGTGGCTTTCAGGCACTGGTACCAGCAGGTGCCCCTGTGAAGGGGTGGCCACAGGGAGGGGTTTCACACCTCTGAGCTGAAGACTGGGGAAGCCTCTTCAGATGCACTTATTCTCTCCTAGCTTGACCTCGTTTCCTTTTACAGCACATACAACCCAGATCTGCACACTGAAACATCGCTCTCAGGTTGTAAATTCTACACCAAATCAGAAGGCCAAATCCTCCTGTAAACCCAAGGGCCGCTCGACCTACATAACACCAAAGAGCCTGGCACTGATGGCTATCATGGGTGCCGTCGGGCAGGGGAAGCAGAGGTGTGAGGTCTGTGCCCTCTAGGGCAGGCTACAGGCCTGAATCAAGTTACAGAAACACCATCAGTCAAAAATTTCAACAAAGTAGGTATGAGTCATCAATAGTCCTTTTGACATTGTTGTATGTCAAAAGGCACACCGCCCATGTCCTGTGTCCCTCGTCATGCAAATGGCTGTAATTTGCGCACACAGAGGGATTTGAAATTTTAAAAGCTTAATAAAGGCTGTGTATACACACACTCGAGCCAGTTTTTAAAAACGGCATTTAACTGAGTCAAATAGCATGCTACTTTGGGGAAAAATGAAGACCATTTAAACTTTTTCTCTTTTAGTTCAAATGTCTTTTTAAAAAACTGATTGTGTGGTGCAGACTGGTTGAGGATCTTGCCCAGATACAGCAAGGAAAAGTAGATGGGCAGGGACACCCCCAAAACTTTGGGGTTTCTTCTACACCCCTACCATTGTTTCTCCATCGAAAGGGGTCAATGTCCCTTTGCCTTGGGGTTATGGGACGGGGTGGCCTGGGTCTGTAAATCTATAGTTCACCAAGATCCAGAGACCCGGGACCCAGACCCTTGATCCACCCACCTCACTGAGCAGCAGACAGCTGCCTCCCGACAGGGTGCGCCGTCCTGTGTCAGCCCCTGAGTGCCGTTCCAAAAGCAATTTATAGATGGACTTTGTAAGCGAAAATAAGAGACACAGGTGCTTCCTAATAATTACTTGCACATTTACAGAATGGGACATTCTGTCATTTAATAGACCTAAAACTAAAAAGCTTTCGTCTGTGAAAGGTGACCAATAGAAAAAGGGTTTGGATTATATGATATCCCATAACTTAATCATATGGCTCTTAAGAGGTGGACATACACAGCTGTGTCTCGCTAATATGCATGCAATATGTGTAAACTGATACGCTTTAATTCTAAACTTGTTTTTAGCAGGAAGAAAAAAGCATTTAGATGAGGAACATTAAGATTCAATATTAACCATTTTTCCCCCTTTGGGCAAAATTATTCATCACTTGATATTTATTAAAACAGCATTTTTTGATACAGTGAGATGCATCCCCCTGAAAATTTTCCAAACATCCTCCAGGTTATGTGGCTAAGTGAAAAGGGGAAGAGAACAGACAGCAGTCTCCATTTGGCCACAGAAAGACAATGGACTTGAAGGATAGACCCTTGCTCTTCTGAGGCTCAGAAGCCATCCTAACCCCCTAGACCTAGGGATGGGGCAAAGTTTGGAGTCATTTAGGAGGGCTGTCCGGTTATCCGCCTCCTCTATTACGAACATTTGATTTGTCCATGTGCTCTGATGTTTTAATTGTTAGTTTGTACTGGTTTAATCTAAATTATTTAAGTATACTTGTTTAATAATCTTAACCAAAGGTGGGGGGGGGGTGGAAAGGAAGAAAAGAAAAAAGAAACTAAGACAAAGGAATTGTAGATTAGAGACTTTATTTTCAGGGCAAAATGATACGGATAAGTGAACATCAACTGACCAGAAATTATTTGCTTCTGTCTGTTAGACACGTAATGGAGTCATTTAACTAGTCAAATTAGGAGCTGCAGAAATGCACCATGCTTCATTACTGAGTTCGAATGGGCACCATTTTACATTTACGTCAAAAATTATCTCATAGCAAATTAATGTTTTCATTGTGCCGAAAAGCTGAAGCTGTGCAGTGTTAGCACCACCTAGAGGCTATTGCAAAAATACTTCAAAGGGATCTACGCACAAGGACGAGACGATCATCAATAGATTAGTTTTAGGGAATAGAGCCCTGACCCCGTTTTCAAGTAGGAACATAGTCATCGACTCTAATTGGCTGGACTTGGCTTATGATGTGAAGTTCTGAGGGTCCCATAAAGATTTCCCTAAACTTGACTTAATACTCAAAGTGTTGAAACGTTTCTGCAATTTTCCCACCCTCTTCGCGTTCCTCTTTAAGTCCTGAAGATATCTGTATGTTTGTTCTCACTTTGCTTGAGTCTTTTTTCACCTGCGGACTCACATTATATCATAATCTCAGATTTTAGCTGAATTAGCATTTCTGTACATAAATGAGGACAGTTTTTTTCTCCCACGTTGTAAGTTGGCATCTTTATAATCTTTCTTTTGTTATAGGTAAAACCTGCTATCTACAGAAAGAGGCAAAAACATGACATTGTTTCATCTTAAAAAATACTGAAACTGGCGAATTCTCTGTTCAAACAGGTTATGAAGGTTGGTAGACTTCCTAAGAATGTTAGTCTCTGTTCAATTCAGCGATAAATCATTTAGGATAAAATAGCAAACCCCTCCCCGATAAAAAGTATTTATTAAAATGATGTGTGGGCACTCAGTGACTCTGGGAAACTGGAGCATACCCTCAGAGCAGAAGCAAAGGAAAGGGTAGAAGCATATAAATAGCATTGAGAACTTGAGAATATTTCAAGACAATATTGATGTCTAAAATATATGTGAATGACTGCATAATGATCGAGGCAGACATATTTCAAAGTACAGTCAGAATCTGGCCTCCAACTCAGAGCTTTAAATTCTCCAAAAGACATCTGTTTTCTGAGAGAGCCTTACCAGCAGCTGTTCCATATAAAGGGAGGAGCCCTGGACTAGGTCAGGAGATGGCAGGTACAGGACCCTCACGGTGTCGGGCATAGGACACCGGGAGGGCTAGAGTCTACCCCTCCCTCTGAGAATACAGCAGGTAGTATTGCTCTGGCCCCAGGTGAGGTAGGCACCTGTGTTTCCCAGAGCCGGGCATGGAACTTTGACATGTGTTCTTCCTTAGGGACCACCCCACTTTGCAGCATCTCTAAAGGGCGAGCTTGGTGGCGTACCTCTTAGATACTGAAAGGAGGGTTGACTTCACCTCTCAGGCACTAATGTTCGCCCGGCTGCTCTTCTCCTGATACTTAACTCTTCAGCAAGCAAAAGCTGGGGGAAAACAAAGTGACAGGTGTGATTTCTAAACAAAATAGAATGCTCTGAGTTAAAAAAAAAAAAAAGCTCTGGGTTAAAAAAAAAAAAAGAGGATAAGCATATAGCACCCATTTTATTCTTAACTGTGATTCACAAATGACCAGTTTTAATTAAAATACTGCCTGCCAACCTCCTTTGCAGACCAAAAAAGAAAATTTCCTCGGAATGTTATCAACTCTCCAGTTTCTGCAAAGATGCTGTATTTTCAGATTTCAAAGAGAGGATCTCCTTTTGAAAATAAATAATTGTTGATGATCATATGAGCCTGCTAAGCACAGTATTTTAAACCCATGCTGTGTTGAAAAGTTCAAGAATTTTGCAGTGACCTTAGGGCCACAGATAGGATAATGAAAGATGGAAAGATGAGGGCAGGGTCTAAAAGCGAGTTCTCTTTTGTTCTAACGGAAGCTTTTTGTGTGTGTGGCTTAAGCTTGTGGTTCAATAGAATTTCTTTGAAACAGAAACAAAAATGTGAAGAGCTGGTTACAAGTACTCTGTCTGCTCTTCCCCTTAAAATGCAGGGAGAATTTTACCTCTTCTCATGAATCTTGTCTGCTGAAATGTCTCAGTCTTCATGTTATGTTTACCAAGGCCAGGCCGGAGGACCTGATAATTTATAACCATTCCTATTGGGTTTTATGTAATAACTTTGGAACTCATATAAAGTAATGATCCACAAACTCTTTTAATGTTCATTATAAAATATGAAATATTTCTCAGAACCATTGCAATTATGTGACCAGACATAACTGTTTCACACATGAGTAAATGCAGGGAGGTTTAACATAACTTTATTATCTTCCTGTCTTTTCTCCTCATTGATGTGATAATACTGTTTTAATATTTTTCGAAAGAAAAGTTAAGTAATTTTAGAATCTCTGCTGAGGCCCGCTTTATTGGCTTTTGTAATAGAACTCTCAAATCTAATTGTACTTATGCCTAGACTGACACCAGTAAATGTCGTGAATGAAAGGGAAATGCCCCCCAAGCTGTGTATTCTGTAATTATCGATAGATGTGTCTCTGCTGACAAGGTCTGGGGATTTGGGGAGAGTCGGAGAAGCAAAACCGAGACAGAGGCTCAGTCATCAGAGGCCCCGTGGATGCTGAGAGGTGCTTTTCCAAGGGGCAGACGAGCCCGATCATGCTGTACTCACCACGAAACTTTTCCCCTTCACTGCGTTGTGTCTGCCCTCTCCGGGGTCCGGAGCCAGCAGCATGAAACTTCTCGTACGATGGAAGGCTGATCTCCAAAGAGAATTTTTCCTGGGATTCTCGCCCTGGAGATTTGAGCCGAGTGACGTCGGTCTGGCTGCTTGACCTTTATCCGGGGTGTGACCTTGGAGGTCAGCTCTCCACGGTGTGAAGTGTCCTGCGTCGGTGGAAGGCAGTAGGGGGTGTTCTGTACCCCCTCTTCTTGCTCTCTGCCTGGGCAGCCTCTCCACAGAGACCCATGTCCTTATGACTACAGTGACTATTGCTAGTCTGGTATGTGGGAAGGATTTAACAAGAGGGCGGGTGGTGTGCTTGTGTCTCTGCATCTTCTGGAGAAAGGAGAGGGTTTCACACCTTTGAACCCATTCCTCTTACTTAGCCTTAGACAAATGCTTCTCAAAGGCTAGTGTGCAAACCAATAGCCGTGGCTCTTGTGACAATGCAGATCCTTATTCAGTGGGTCTGGGAAGGGTCCAGGAGACGGCCTTTCCTGTTCGCTCCTGGCTAAAGCCCATGCTGTGGGTTCATAGCCCATACCCTGGCCTGGATTCCTTGTCCACCTTCTCCTCACTGCTCACCCTCTTGAGGTGATGAGCAGAGCCTACAAGAGGATGGAGGGTGAGGTGAGGCCCTCTGAGCGGCTCAAGTAGGATAATGGGACTTAAAGTGTAGCCTGGGGGCTGGATCCAGCTCACAGATGTGTTTTGTTTGGCTTGTGTGATGTTTATACTTTTGTCTTCAATTAATTGCAAACATTCTAAAACTGTGAGATTTTTACTTACAAACTCAGGTTTCCAGGTTCTCTGGAAAAAGTGGAATATGCAGGACAGGTGACAGAGGGGGATGAGCGGCTTGCTCTAGGGAGGCGTGGCTCTCACTTCCCCATGGACCTTCCTGCCCTCGGTGTTCTGCCTGGGCTTGCCCTGCTCATCACAGGGCATTTAACAGACGCACACCAGGACACAGGGCCTGGCCCACACCGGGGGTCTTAGCGGCTGAGGCTGCTGGTCCTTCTCTGGAGTTTCAGGATGAGAATTTGTGCCCACATCAGAACCCAAACTCCTCCCAAGTGCTTTAGCTCTGCCTCGGGCAATTGCTCCTCCTGTTTCAGGAGCTCTTCGGGAGCTCCATTCTCCCAAGCAAGCCGCTGGAGAGCGGGAAATTCTCAGCTAATTAAATTTCTCGAGAACCCCCCCCCCCCTCCCCCAGGCTCCCTGTGACCAACATCACGTTTGCAACAAGCAGGCATGATGCAAAGGCTCCCTGGCAGCAGGTGAGATCCAAGAGCAGCTGCCCAGGCTGCAGGGCCTCCAGAGGGCACAGAGCCTGCCTTCCCCTGCCATCCAGTTTCCGGGTGGGCAGCTTGGGGGCTTGTCACAGAATCTGGAATGTTCATCCATGCTTAGAAAAAAAAACTGTGATCATCTTCCCGCATGGTCCCCGTCAGTCACTCCCCATCCCCCACCCCATATTCACTCATACTCAGTCACCCCTGGAAACCAGTGAGCTGTGTTGGAGTTTGATGTGGCAACAAACAGCCAAAGTCAGCATGTGTGGTTGCTAAGACAAACAATGTGGAATACTTGTGTCCAAAGTTTTCTCATGACTGCCACTGGTTGTGTGATGAAATTAAGGGAAAACCAAAAGGATCTTCTGCTTCCCTGGGCAGTGGCCGTCTCGGCCTCCCATTCCTCTAACTGGGGATGGTCGCTGCTGTAACTGGTCACCAGGCTGTTGCTGCACTGACTGTGCTTGGTTTTCCCCCTGTGAAGACGAGGAGCCCAGCTTCTGCGTCCAAGCGAAAGGCCAAACCTGGCTCTGGCGGATTTGAGAGCTGGCCTCCGTGCAGCCCCTGCTGAGCTAGGAGCAGGCTCTTGGAGCGTCGACATTTTTATCCCTGAGCACAATTCAGGGGTAAAATCTCATGTATTTTTTATTTAAACTGTTGAATGCTGGTTAGAGGCAGGGTCCTCCTGCTGCCAAACTCCTCAAGTCATCCTTTTGCAGCATCAACAAGTGAAGGGTTCCTCCACTCCTGCAACTGAGCTCAGTACATCCAGGGAGTCAGAAGGAGTCACACAGGACACTCAGATTGTCAGCTGTCAGCACTCAGTAGCTAGTTAAGTAAATCTCACTTGAATTAAAATTTCTGCCTTTTCTTCCTTTTACAAGATGGAGTAAAACAATCGTTTCCTGCGTCACATATAGTTAGACTTGGATGCTCAGTGACAGAGTGCATGGAAAGAGCCAGCCAATGGCAAGAGGTTCCTGCTCTCTTATCCTCTCAGAGGGTTCTGCTCAATCCCGTTTGTGAATATGGACACTCAAAGAAAACAGCACCCAGGTGTTGCCACGTGCAAGAGGAATGCCATGCCAACCTCGGGGTGCACAGCTAGGCAAGGGGAGCTGGCAGCCAGGGGGTGGTGACGGGCTGGAGAAACTAGGGTGAAATCAGCCCTCACCCGAAAAGAGTCTGCAGTCTACTCGGGGACATGAAACAATCGTATAAATACAAATGTAAATCAGATGGATATCTGAGACAGTGAATGATGATAAAGTCAAAATAAGTGGTGGGAAGGAAGTGAGGTCAGGGAGGTCCTGAGGAGCAGGGTGGGACTGAACGGGGTCTTGAAAAATGGGGAGGCTTTGATGCAAAATCTAGTGTTTTACAGCGTCATCCAAGGGAGGCATCAAGCACGGAATTCCTCTTTCCTTTGGTGTCCTTTTCTCTTCCACCTTCACTCATGTCTGAGAGTATTTGGAAGGGCTCAGAAACAAGGCAAGTCCTCTTAGCTGCAACAAGTCATGATGTTCTGGAGACATACCCGGGGGTTCCTCTCCAGTCTGTCCTTGGTATTACTGTAAGGGACAATTGCCTGGTCTTCTGAATTGGGAACTACTTAAAATAAAATGACTGTGTTTTATATGATGAGTTTAATTCTTTTCTAATGAATTTTATCAGACTGCTCTTCTGAGCACATGTTGCGATATGGCAGTGCTGGACTATTTTCTAACATAAGAAAATAAATTAATTTAGGATTTTTAATCACACTAAAACAATATTAAAATTCTGGCGTGCTTTTTGCTAGCCCTTCGCTGGAGCACACTGCTCTGTTGCGGTAACAGCCCAGCCGGGAAATGCACTGTGGTCTGTCCCCGGATGCCTGGTGCACCATCGCTTGTGGAATTGGTGGCAGTGGGTCTTGTTGTGTGTGCACGGGAACAGTAAGCTAGCTCCTCTGTGACACACTCTCCAGAGTCAGGAGGTGTCATGCCATCTCAGCAGGGACGCAATCACACATCTGCTCTCTGGTCTGTGACACTCACGGCCCTTCTGGTCTGTCCCTCGACAGCGATGCCTGTCATCTTGTTATAAGGCTCCACAGAAAGTCGGGCTCACCCCTAACATGGCAGAGGTGACACGGGGCTACCGAGCCAGGCTCATTAGATGCCCTGCACTTGGTGGCCTCAGTCTGATTCCTTACTCAAGGGAGCCTGCCTGCTTTAGATGGGAATCTGCTTGAACCACGAAAATTGCAGGAGAGACATGAGGGGTGGGCACACGGTCTGACTGGAAAGCGAGAAGCTACTTTGAAGGCTTTCCTTTCCCTTAGCTTGTCTGCTTTGCAAACCCTCCCTCTCCTGGAGTTAATTAACAGTTAGTCTGTGGCTGGCCCTGACGCAGTGTAGGGAAATATTCCATCTTAGGTACCATACAGATGGTGGCGATGCTAGTGTTAAAAATGCAGAAAGAATCTTCAAAACATGTTCATAAGTTCTCCGAGTGGCATGTTTCGGCCATACTTGGCAGACTGGACTGTCAAATCCAGGAATGTCCTAGAAAGTAGACAGCATATAAATAACAGGGGGGTCAAGAGCTAGTGACTGGTGCCTGATGGGTTCCAACTGGGATGCGATGCCAAGGCAGCCACCGAACCTCATGGAGCTTCTGTCTTCTTCTCTGTATGATGAGGATGGGAATAGAACCTACCCCAAAGGGCTCATCACTCTACAGTATTTAGCATCCAGAGGCAACAAGTTTCCAGCAGTATGGGAAGGCAGCAACATCCCAGAGGGGCCGTGCCTTGAGTGGACCCCTCTGCTAAAGCCACCGCCCTCCTGGCTTCTGTGAGACTCTTTACTCTGGATCTTCTTCTCCTTCACTGGCTTCCCCTTCTTGGTCCTTTTTGCTGACTCCTTCTCCTCCGTTTGCCCTCCTCGGGTTCCTTGTGGCAGTCCTGGCTCTTCCTCCTTCTGCAGTCTCTTCCTGGGAGATCCCATCCTTATGTATAAATTCTACCACTTGTCTACTGGTGGCTTTCAGACCCAAACCTTCAGCCCACTTCTCTTCTCCAGAATTTCTACTCTAATTTTCTATGGAACTTCTCCATTTGGACATCTCAGAACATCAAACCAAGGAGTTAACCTTGATTTGTCCCTTTCCTCAGTATTCTCGTCCAATCCACCAGAAAGCCCTGTCAAGTCTAGCTCCAAAATCAATCTAGACTCTCTCTTTCCTCCATCTTCACCCTTTCACTGTGGGTGACCATCATCTCCTAACTAGACCTTCCTCCAAAACATTTTATACTCTTAAGCTAGAATGAGCTTCTAAAGACGTAAATTCTTTTAACACTTTTCAATGGCTTTCCATTCCCTTTTAATTAAAACTCAAGGCCCCTTAGCTACAAAGCCCAAATGATCAGGTCCCTACCCAACCTGCAACCTCAACTCTCAGGCTCTGCTCCAACTGCATGGATCTTCTCTCTGATAATTAAACACTTCTGGCTCTCTGATACCTCAGAGTCTTTGAGTACGCAGTTCTTGCTGCCTGGAGTGAATGACAACCTTTCCCTTCACACACACACACACACACACACACACACACACACAGAGACACATCTGGCTTCGTATGACCAACTCCTTCTCATTCATTAGGTCTCACTTGAACATCATACCCTCAAAGAGGCAATTTCTGACCATCCACTCAACAATGGCTCATCACTGTATTATTCCCTCTCTCAGTTCCTCACTTACTTCTTAGCAGTTATTTTAAAATGTGGGTGTTCAGTTTTTTCCATCATTTTCTTGGTCTAATTCTCCCACCAAACTGAGAACTCCAAGTTGTCAGAGACCTTGTCTGTTCTGCTCATGCTTTTGTCCTTCCAGGTACCACAGTGTTCAACCCACAGAAGAGGTTCAATGAGTATTTCTGGAATGAGCAAATGAAAAAATATATACAGATATATAAAATAAAAAGTACTTAAGGAAGCATCAGTTTTCACTCAAATCTGTTTCTTGTGTCCAGACAGTCATTTCTGAGGTGTGCCCATTAGGGATGTCAAAGCCTTTGTTCGGGGGAATCTAACCTTACCAACTGCATGGGGATTTTTCAGAGATTCTTTACGGTTGATAAGATCCTCTGAGCTCCTGGGCAAAGCTGGAAGTGATGCATGCAAGTGTGGCCTCCAGAATGAGCACCTGGAACAAACTTTTTGAAGAGTAGACTCAGACTCTGTCCCTGACCCCCTTCCCCAATTTGACACGGTGTGTGTGTGTGTGTGTGTGTGTGTGTGTGTGTGTCTGTGAGCATGAATGGTGATCCTCTTTGACAGATTATTGGTGATTTCAAAATCCAAAAAAAAAAAAAGAAAAAAAAAGCTCCACTACAAAATCCATCTCTACCTCCTTTGAAAAAAGCCGTAGATGACAAATCTAAGGGATTTGTTAACAAATGGTAGTGACAGATGTGGTCACTCCACTTCTCAGTGGAGATATGATTATTGGCTTTTTGTCTCTGCGTACTCATAGATCTGGTTACTTTTGAAGAGAAACTAGGAGAAGGAAAACCCACATAATACTGATAATTCAAGAGCCAGTGGATAGAATGCAGCTGTAATCCCATCACCCAAACTTCCCCTGCAAAAATGACTGCGTTTTGGAGCTTGCGTATTTCTGAGAGGCCTCGTTTGACTAGTTTACCTGATAGTTGTCACAAAGAAGCTGTTTCTAATGTTGGGAAATGGTCCAATGTTGGCAATCCTGGATCATATGGATTTTTCTCCATCCTGCCATCTCCTTGCGTAGTAGTAAAAATATATGTATCCTTTCACCTTAGGGACTCTGATGTTAAAATATATAAATGAAAGAAATTGACTTTGGGCCTAAAAATAAATATATAATGCAGAAATAGCTGATAAACGAATAAATATCTATCACCATTATATTTCAAGATTTCCCAAAGATATCTGAAGAGCACTTAATTGTTACTGTGTAATCAATTATTCAATTAACCTTCTCATTGAATATATTTTTGATACAACTTTTTGAAGCTTCAGCTTTAAAAGGTTCCTATGGATTGAAAGTTTCAAGGCCATATGGCCTGAATATTGGATTTGTGCCGTTGTGACTGACAGTGGAGGCTGGTCATCACATGCAAATATTTCAGATGGTGTGAGTTTCAATGATGAGGCTACAATGGTGTTGCTCATTTTGTAGATAAATATATTTATGTGCATGTGAGGGTATATTTATATATGTAGACATACACAAAATCTCTGCCTCTTGCGTGCACGTCCCTGGTCCTGTGCATACACACACAGCACCTGCTTCATTTAGTACAAACGCTGACCAAATACAGGCCCCACTCCAGACGTGAGCCCAGTGTTCCGAAGAGTAACTGCATCATCTCGGAGGCCACCCGGTGATTCAGTGATTCGAATTTTGGAGGTCTTCTATTTAAACAAGATAAGAGACTAGCAATGCTCTCGAATGCAAAAATTAAATTGCATGAGGCTTAAACTTGCAAGTTGAAAAAAATTATTTCCATTCAAAGGAAATCTTTTCTGCTCTGTTTTGTCTCTTTTATTTTTTCTAGAATCTTCTTAGGTAACCTTAGGTTTATAAGAGCCTGCACTGACTACTTCTCTTAATTTATTCTATCTCCCGACGATAGTTTTATGTGTGTGGAACTGAACAGTGGTCATGATAATCTTGTGTGATATGTCAGTAGATGCACAGCAGCGTTCAAGAAATCTTTGTGCTGTGTCGCTCGGGCAAAAGCTGAAGCTTTTGGGTGTAGTGGGTGTAGTGGGTTCTGAGCCCATCCCTGGAAATATGGAGATCTGTACACAATTGTGGCACAAATGAATTTCAAGATTTCTGGAGGCCAAGGAAGAAACGTATGTGTTAAATAGATATAAAATGTGCAACCCCTTTACCCAGAAATTCCACTTCTAGGCATTCATCCGAAGAAAATTACCTGATGTGTGGGGAAAGATTTTTCTATAGACATAATAATTGTCACATCCCTTAGAACGGGGGAAACTTAGAAAACAACCCACATGCCCAAGAAGAGGGATAAAGTTAAATAAATTAGGTATCTCCACAGGAAGGGAATAATGAATGACATGGAGAAATATTGACAGTACCTATAACATTTAGTGAAAAGCTGTATTTGAACCATAAATTTTGTAAAAACATATTATATAGTTCTGCATAGAAAAAAAAAGATGGGATGAATTTACATTTGGAATGCCCAGGGGTCATTTCTAGGTATTGAGATGATGGGAGATCATTATTCATTCTGTATTTAAGCTTTTCTTTACTTTCCACATCTTCTATATATTTTACTAACGAACCCCTGAAGATCTTGAAATTAGCATAGCTTAATAGCTCAGAGCTTAAATTATTTGATTCACCAAACTTTCTTGAAAATGGTTTGTGATTGTGGAGTCTCTCCCAACCCCATCTCAGGCCCCTGTTTCAGTGCTCTCCACCACCCGCCCACCGGCCCCCATTTCACAGCATCTCTCTGGAAGCCACAGTGCTGAGCTGTGGGTGCTGAGATGGGCCCCCCAGAACACAGTCATAATCAAGATATTAGCAAAGAGTTTCTGTCCTGAAAAATACCATAAACAGGCTCGGTTTGACCTCCCTAATGCAGGAGCACTTTAGTAATCTGCGCCTAATGATTTTTTACATTAAGCCCCAGCTTGTGTTGGGCCCTTGTGAGGCGCAGTAATTTAAGAACAGTCATTTTGCACATTCCGATCCCATTATGTTACATTGTTACTGAATAAAGACTGGTATTATGTTGCTCCCATAAAGGGCAGAAGTGGCCTGAATTTTATCTGCTGAACGAATCAATCTGGATTATGTCAGCTGAAAAGAATTGCGGACTGCAGACTCTCCCGCAGATGGGGAGGGGGGGGGGATAGGATTTTTTCTTTTTTTTTTTTTTA
>NW_020185321.1:1161548-1187415 GCF_003031525.2 Neophocaena asiaeorientalis asiaeorientalis
GCAGATGGGGGGGGGGGGGGGATAGGATTTTTTCTTTTTTTTTTTTTAATGTATCTGTTAGCTCTGAATACATGAGCTAAGATAATACCTTGTGGTGACTGAAAAGTAGTTTTTCTCTCTTATTTTTCAGTGAGGAGTGTACCAATTACCATTTCAACATAACGTATTAGGAGATCAATTGGGGACTGAAAGCCATTTCCCCATGTTAATACTCTGCTGTATTTAAGCTGCCCTGACGGCCTGTCGGGGCTGTGGGAAAAAGATTGAGCAAATAATGAGGAAAGAGCTTAGAAAAAAGGCAGAGGGTGGGGCTTGGCAAGGGATGTGAACTATTCATCAACAACTCAACAAGGATGGTGGAAATAATAAGTTCCCCTTAAAGAAAAAGGGGAAAGTTTTTTTTTAAAAGAAATAGTTTCCCCTGGGGGGGTGGGTGGTGAGGGGAAGAAAAACACATTTAACCCTAACTTTGTCCTCCTTCTCCATGAACTGATTTTAAACTTCCTGAAATCAGCCAGTGCTTCCCTTTGAAATGGATAGCGCACATTTAAACAGGGTGCATTCTTTAGCAATCAGTTTAAGAAAACAGTGTCTAATTTCCTGTCCCTTTGTGCAAATTTCTTAGCATGTGGTGGCGTCATTTAATATTGAAGTACAGTAATGCTCTGCTTTAACTTACGAAAATGCAGACAAATCCTTCGCGTGAAATGATTTGTGTGATCTTTGAACTGACCATGAATAAAATCAAGCTCTTACTATGTGCCCTTATTTATATGGTAGAGAAAACCTTTGAAACCTGAAACTCTTCAGGATATGGTATATGTATCCAGTAAGTTGCTTAAAATAATATAACTCTGTTGCATTTTATAAGTTTCCCCACACTCCTCTAGCCACCATTATGTAACCCCTTCCAAATATTTACCTTAGAAATGAATAGGCTTTTCTAATATTGTGCTCGGAGTTGCTAAATTTCCATTCAGCAGACCTAATTCCGCCATCTGCAAAGTTCCAGATTTTATAATACTTATAAGCTGTTTCTAATCTATTTTTACTGCCTTGTTCTGTCCTGAAATGTCAAAGAGTACAGAATAGGTCTTGGAATTAACATGACAGTTAAGAAACTTGGCAAGGTTTTACAGCAGATTGTGACATTAACAAAACATAAAGGAGAACGGTGAAATTAACATTAATGTATGCTTGCAGACACTATAAAAATCTATATGTCCATGATCAGAGAATTAAAAAATAGGCATGTTTTTAGGATGATGCTATTAAAGGCAGATCTTTACTATGAAAAGAAATTTCCATATGAAAAGCAACTTGCTAAAAGTAATGCCTTAATCCCCTCTCTGGAATGAACAACAGGTTTACGGTCCTAGGTCAAGTAGGCATATGGCTGTCTCCGGTTGCCAATTTTTTTTTTTTTTTGGGGGGGGTGCTTCTTTAATCTGCGATAAAACTGCTTTGAAAGCACTAATAGCATTTTTTCACAGCTGTGAAGGAGATCATATGATGGATGTACCTAGAAGAGAGATCATTTGTTTAGATTCACAGATTGAAAAAATAAATCACTTAAGGCCCACTTCTAATTTCATCACGGGAAGGTTTCAAACAGTGCTATCTGGAGGAATCCATATCTTCTCTCAATCTCTCTTTCTCTCTCTCTTTTTCTGCTGCTTCCAGAATCTGCCTGTTCTGGCTGTCCCTTGGTGATTGTAGTTGTATACACTGTAATAAATTTGACCTTGGGCTGCTGTTTTAGGAACACTCTGTGTTTCAGGAACATGGTGTCTTGGTGTTTGAATCGTGCCAGGATGCTTCCGAGGACAGGGTGAATGTGCGGGCTCTGATCCCATCACTGGGACCAGACCCTGGCCTCACTCTTCTGTCTGTGTGATCTCAGGCCAGCTACTTAACTTCTCTGAGCCTCAGATTCTTCATCCAAAAATGGGGGAAATAAGAACACCTATTTCCATGGGTAGCTGTCTTAGAACATCATATATGTATGTAAAGTCCCTGCCACATAGTAACTGTGATTTATGCAGTTGTTTTTATTTGTTTTTGTTTTTAATCCAAGAGTGGGAAAACTCAGTGAGGGTGTGGGTGGGGGAGAAAATCCAGGCCTTTGAACACGCTCTGCTCCCTGTGGAGTCAGTGCAGCTGGCATCAAAGAGTGCGTTCTGCTATAAAAATCTCTGATCCTGTGTGCCCTCTGGACACCTCCCAGCTGGGAGTGCTGAGCCCCGGGCTGCCGGCCCAGTCTTAGGCCCAGCAGCTCTTCCCTTAACCACTCCAGGAACCGCTTATCCACCTGTAAACAGGGCAGAAGAGTGCCTCCTGGGGGTGTTGGGAGAACAAAGCCAGTTAATCAACAGGATATGTTCTTTTGGATCTAAAAAAACATATCAAATTTTTTAAAAGGAGAAAGTTTAAAGACCAGTAAGTAATGCAGTGTTTTCTGAGCTGTCTTAGGAGACTTTGCCCCGCTGCTCTGTACAGGCCGTGGGGCAGGTCCTGGGAGGAGTAACTCAGCCCAGCCTTGAGATGCATAGCCCTGTGGGGGAGGAGCGCCACTGCTGCCCACCCACCCCTGCCTGCCTGGGCTTGGGGTTCTCCAGGGCGGTGGGGCAGGGCTCCTGGAGGAGATCCTAGCTGTCCAAAGGCCGTGTGCCTGGCCCAGGAAGGGTAAACTCTTGATCTCACCTGGAGACTTGTTCTGCTGGAGCATTGACATGGCACGCCAGCCCCGAGGGACCAAGCCAGGTGTTCCTCCAGCTAGACGAGGGCACTCCTGCAAAGCAGGTGAGGGATTGGCAGCCACGTGGAGCCCTCTGGGGCCCTGGTCTCTGGGGGGGCTCCTGGGCAGCAGGCAGGTTCATGTGTGGTCAGAGGGCCGAGGGAAAAGGAGAGGTCATCAACTAGAGACACGCGTGCCTGTCTGTAAACATGCCACAGACACATGTGTGCATGCGTGCTCACTGGCTCAGTGTCTCCAGGAGACACTGTCCTCGGGCCGTGCCCCTCCCAGAAGCAGGTGCGGGCCTGCCTCCCTCTTCTCTCGTGGTCCCAGGGACTGATGCCTTAGCTGCTTCTCGTCTTCGATGCCTTGTGTGGCTCGGGCCCTTCTCTTGGGGTCCTTCCCCGATCGGGTCCTGGCTAGGCTGGGCATCATTCTCCTCCTCCTCTTCCTGCCCACCCTCCCCCTGATCCTTTCTGGGGATGCTGGCAGGCGCTGGCTGCTCTCACCTCCTTCCACCAGCAGATGGCGGTCTCTGCGCAGCAATGAGGCTCACATGTCTGTTTAGGCTAAAATGCAATCTGTTCCGCTCCCTCTGGGCACCAGGCATTCTGAGCCTTAGCGTGGATGTCAGGAACAGCCCTGTACCTTGGGAGGAGTAGAATCCCCAGGAGCCCACACCTGCCTCAGAGCTGGGGCCCAGGGACTAGTTTTAGTTGCTCTATTTGTTTAAAAACAAACACACTTGCCCACATTTAAAATCCAAGGTCTTGGGCTTCCCTGGTGGCGCAGTGGTTGAGAGTCCGTCTGCCTATGCTGGGGACACGGGTTCGCGCCCCGGTCCGGGAAGATCCACACATGCCGCGGAGTGGCTGGGCCCGTGAGCCATGGCCGCTGAGCCTGCGCGACCGGAGCCTGTGCTCCGCAACGGGAGAGGCCACAACAGTGAGAGGCCCGCGTACTGCAAAAAAAAAAAAAAAAAATTCAAGGTATTTAACAGAGCATAACAGACTATCTCTGAAAAATTCAGAAGGTGTGGTGGCAGCAGACTCATGTCCCCTGGGCCACAAGGCGCAGGTGCTGAGTACCCTCTGCCCCTCGGGGCAGTCCAGGTGCTCTCAGAGAGACAGTAGTGAGCGGTCCTGAAGAGAGACCTCAGTTCCCTGCCGAGGAATTGAACCTTGGTAGCCTGGATAAAAACCGGGAATCCTAGCCGCTAGGCCGCACGAAAAAAAAAAAAAAAAAAAAAAAAAAAAAAAAAAATTCAAGGTATTTAACAGAGCATAACAGACTATCTCTGAAAAATTCAGAAGGTGTGGTGGCAGCAGACTCATGTCCCCTGGGCCACAAGGCGCAGGTGCTGAGTACCCTCTGCCCCTCGGGGCAGTCCAGGTGCTCTCAGAGAGACAGTAGTGAGCGGTCCTGAAGAGAGACCTCAGTTCCCTGCCGAGGAATTGAACCTTGGTAGCCTGGATAAAAACCGGGAATCCTAGCCGCTAGGCCGCCAGGGGTTAGAGGCTAGAAGCAAAGTGGCCCTAGCTCTTAGCCCCACTGAAAGCAAGAATGTTTCAAGGAGGCATAAACTGTAAAAACAGGTATAAAGTTCATTATGGAAGACATAGCACAATGTATGGGAAAGCACACAGAGAAGCAGTCTGTTTACTTAAGACAGAAGCAGGGGAGAGATACACACCGAGAGAGAAAGGGTACGGGCATCCTCTCTAATGAGCAGAAGCGCAGTTAAGTCAGAAGCGAGGCAGAGATACGTACCTGGAGAGGAGTGCAGGCGTCCTGAATGAGGGGCGCAGTAAAGACATGATTTAAATCACTTATATAGGACAGTCCTTCCGGGTCTTTGTTTACCTTTAGCTAATTATCTCTTTTCTTTTTTCACACCTGACTGGTCCTAAGACCCTCCCCAAGATGTGTGCGCAACTTTTTGCTAAGATGGATCCCGCCACAGAGGCCTGTGGGTGCATGTCCACACATATTATGGGGTGGCGCCCCCTCCTTTTCTGACCCCCAAGGAGCCTTCCTGCGCATGTGCAGACAGGGAAGTTTTCCTTGACCTCAGGAGCGGGCACCTTATCTCTTTACTTCAGCAGAGCTCAGCTGCTGCCTCTCGCTCTGTCCTTGGAGGGTCTGGGTGAGAACAAAGCTTCAATTGTACTCCCCTTGACAAACACCAGCTGTCTGGCCCAGGAGCCCATCTATCTCCTACCTCAGGATGGCCCACTTCTGACATGACTGTGGCCTGTCCTGTGAGTTGGGGACCTCATGTCAAGCTACCCTTGTTAGGGCTGTACAAGATCATAACAGCAATGACTGTTCATTGGACGCCTGCTGTGTTCCAGGCCTCCTCAGCATCGAGCACTGTCTCCACATTAGTTCATTTACTCCTCGGGCAGGTGTGATTATCCCCATTTCATGGAAAGGGAAACTGAGGTTCAGAGGTGCTGTGGCCTGACCCAGTAGCAGAGCGGGGACTTGTGCCCGGGGAACTCCAGGCCGTTGGGTGCAGGAGGGGGACCTGGGCTGTGTGAGTGTGCCCTCCCCTCCAGGGGCTCTCCGCTCCTATTTCCTGGCCCTGTGTCCATCACTCTAGGAGGCCTTTTCCCTGCCAAAGCTGCCTGCCAGGGGTGAGGTGGAGGTTTAGGAGACCCCAAGGTGACAAAGTGCCCCCGCAGACCTGAATCAAGGTTAATTGAAGTAACTGACAAAGATTGTATATAAAACAATGTCAGAAGACTAGCTTTTAGTTTTTTTTTTTTTAAATAAAATATTTTAGGAATAAAATAATCCCAATTTTCAGGTTCCCAGACTAAATGAGTGCCAGAAGCCTGGAGCATGTCACATTGTCTTAGTGGAGAGTGGCACGTGAACACCTACCAGCCCATTTATGACAGTGGTAGTGGTAGCAGATTATAATAGTGAACAGTAGAGCATACGCAGCATGTCTTTAGGACTACAGTGTCCTAGGTACTGTGCTGTGAGCTTCATAAACATTGGATTATTTTATCTTCAAACCCTGTGAAGTATGAATTATTATTAGCCTCATTTCACAAATAAGGAAATACAGGCTCAGAGAGGTTAAGTAACTTGTCTAAGGTCACACAGCTGGTAATCAGTAGAGTCAGATTTGAAATCACATCTGCAGGGCACCATCATTTCAAGGCATTTTATTTCAATGGGCATGCAATTTGCCTCTGAAATGACTGTGGTGCTCTTTAGAAGAGCTAACTGTCCTGAGCTATCTGGATGCCTCTTGGATGTTAAATGCAATATTAGACAAAAATTTAATTCCTTGGTTCATGGTAATGGTCTTGGACACATTTTCTCCCTCTCCAGGAAACAGTTGTTCAAAATTAGAATGCTTGCCCTAGAGATGCTCTTCCACGTTTGGCTGAGGGCCCCTAGAGTGACAGTTCCTGACCTTGACCCAAAGATCTAAATAGCTCTTCTTTGGGGGTTGAGGGTTGAGGTTGACTCTCCTTTTGCTACAGGATGGTTCCAGTATCTCTGGGCCAATGATGGGAATTTTCTAGACGTTTTTCCACAACACACAGCATATCCTTGGCCAGGCTACAGCCACTTCTTGGTGTGTGGAGGTATGGGGAGTACTTCCTGAGTATAGCCCCGGGGGGTTCCATCCAGGACCCTGGGGTCCAGGTTGGAGGTCACTGCAGCCCCAAAAAGGTCTAAGGAAAGGCAGCACTTAAGCTGCGTCCCAGTTCCTTGCTTTAGGGTTGACCTAAGTCTATGCTGGGGTCTGGAGGCCGGCTTCCTCTTCTGCCCTTCCTCTTGCTGCTGATACAACTCAGAGGTCGTGTGTGTCCCTTCTATAAGGTGGACTCACAGCTGCCCCCCCACCACCACTTCCTGGCCATGTGAAGGGACAGCATGGGAGGGCCCAGTTCCTGGCCTGGTGGAAAGCCCTTAGCTGCCATCATCATGGGGGCTGTCAGCATGCCCACCAAGCCCACCTCTCAGCCTAGCTCAGCTTCCTGAGGGCTTCCCGTGTGCTCGAGTCTTGGCTGGTGCAAAGTGCAAGATACCTGAGGAGCTTCCATTGAATTAGGAAAAGGATCTCACCTTGAATGTCCAGAAGAAGAAGCCAGGTCCTTGAAAAGCAGGAGCTGACCACCGTCTCAGCTCGGGGAGTGTAGGCTCTGCATGGGCAGCAGCAACAGGAGGCTTTGGGGAGCGCTTACGTGTTGGGGCATCACTGCCAAGGTTGTCCACGGAGTTATCAATGGGGCGGGCCTGAGGCTTCTTAGAGCCCCGCTAGACCGTTCCTGGGGCGGGGGCAGTGCTCAGGCTGTCACTGGAGGTGATGCCCACGCTGGTGGGAGCAAGGGTCCAGTTTTGGAGAGGAACTACGAGCAATTTTGGGAAATGCCTCTTGCCCAGCCAGGTCCCCCCATTTCTGTTCCTCACTTGCTCCCCCAAACTGGACACCTGGCAGGCTGAGCTGAGCAGATGTGTTCCGAGAACCCTCTGAGTCGGCTGGCCGCCCAGAGTGCCCTGCTTGTGGGAGGGGCCGCCCACACACCCACTCTCTCAGGGAGGCTGCCTGTCCGCCATCGGCGTCCCTGAGGACTCAGCCTCAGTGTCCAGCCTGACTGAAGAAAGAAGGGACAGGTCCCTGGAGGGTCTGGGGCTGCAGGCCACTTGTGCAGGCGGGTGGGGAGGTCCAGACCGCTCGCTCTTCCTGTTCAAAGACCTGGTGCTGGGAATCCAAGATGGCCACCAGAGGGCGCCCGAGGCACGCAGAAGGCATGGGCTCCCTTTTTAGAAAACCTGGGAGATTGTTCTGTGAGAGGGGTTGTGAGGGGTAGGTGGGTTCAACTAATAAATAATCCATCACTGGGGTGTTGGGAAAAGATACGGGGCTAAAACTGCTCTTACTCTTGGAAACAATTAAAGGAGAAAAGACATCAGGTTAATCACTTTGTTCAATTATGTGTTCATGGAGACAAGGTGTATTCATGGAGCATCTGCTGTGTACAAAGTTTGAGGATATGATGAGGGCAAGACAGAGCTGTCCCCTCCTCTCACAGAAGGCAGGAAAACAGGGTGATGAAAGAGCTGGGCCCAGTCTTCTCACCATGTCCAGACCCACATCTGCCCAAAGCAGTGTCTCCGACTCTGGTCATTTTCCACAGGTGGGAAAGGGCTCAGATTCAAGGTGCCTTAGCCTTGGGCCTGGCCTGGGCTGAGTGCCTTGGCGTGGGAGGCTGGACCTACAGTTAGAGTCCCTCTCCATCCTTGGGATCCCCCCAACAAGGATGAAGGGCTTTTCAAGACGGGTGGGGTAGGAGGGAAGTTGGTGCAACCCTCAGGGGTTGGGCTGCCTGAGTTCGAATCCCGTCCTTGTTAGCTGTGTGTCTTTGGAAAGCCACTGCACTCCTCTGGGCTGCAGTGTTCTGCCTGTAAAACTCGTAGGCTCTCAATTACTGCTCTAGCTTAGGACAGACATGTAGCTTGACTGAGAAGATCCACGCAGAGAAGGCTCTTAGCCTGATGCCTGGTACACAGTAAGAACTTTGCAACAGAGGCTATTATCATTGACCTCGTTGTTATACCCTAGGCCCTGCCAGGTGAGATGCTGGGAGATTCCGGAAGGCTGGTAGTGGCTAGTGGGTTATTCACAATGAAGAGAATTTTGCCTTGTTTTATTGGGGGAGCATGTTCAATACTCTCCCTGTGGGGTCAGGCCCCAGGAGACCTTTCCGGAGTGGCCCCTGGTTCGTCAGTGTCCCCATGGCAGGTCTGAAGGCAGGAGCCGTCCGGGGTCCAGTCCCGCCAGCACGCGCAGCTGCGGAGGCAGCACCCGCCTGTCCTGCTGTATCCCTGGGGCTGGCTGCGGGGGCCGCGCACGGACACACGTTCCATCAGTTCCCCCAATTTCACAGCTACATCCTGCTCCTCTGTCCTCCGTTCTTCTCCCCCACCAGATCCCGCTCACCCTCAGGGCCTGCCTCGCACCTCTTCTGAGGCCTCTTCCCTCACACTCACCCCCTTGTTCAATCATTCATCCATTTCTCATTCACTCAACACACATGCATGTCAGGCCCAGGACAGGCCCCGGCAAAACGAGGGTGGACAAACCTTTGTTCCTGTCCACAAGGAGATAGCGTGTGCAGGTGTGTGAGTGCGTAAGAGGTGCCCTTGGGCTGTGCCCCAGTGACATATATTCAGGCCCGAGATTGGGGAAGGGGGTCAAAGAAGTTTCCCGAAGGAAGTGCCAATCTGAGTTCTGGAGGGATGAGCGAGGTGATGGTGACGGAGGGCGTCCCAGCTGAGGGCACAGCACGCAGTGAATGGCACAGCTCGGGGCTGACAGGTATGTCCTGGAGCTGAAGCAAGAGGACAGTTTAGGGGGTAGAGGCAGGGACAGGGGTCAGGGCTGCAGAGAGATGGCGGCCAGGTCCTGGAGACCTCGTCAACCCAAAGGAGATGCTGGTGGCCTCGTCTGAGGGGCTCTGGGATGTAGAGGGGTAGGGCAGGGATAATTGGGGGAGGAGGGAGAACAGGACAGGGTGGAGGTACCAAGCATGGTGAGGACCTGGCCTCAAACTGGAGGGAGGTGGCTTGTCCTCAGTGACCAGAGAGAAGGCGGAGGTGGGCGGTTTGCGGCGATGGTGGGGTGTGTCTAACTCGTGAGCACCTGCGCTGCCTCGTGAAGCACTAGGTATAAACAGACGTTCTGCAGACGTTTGCCACAGTGATGAACAAACAGCTAAGAGCATCCTTCCAGGCCTAACGCAGCAGAAAGGATCCTGGGAGGTCCTGTGGGCACCCGGCTGGGGAACAGGGCTGCCCTTCCAGCACCAGAGAGGCTGCCCATAAAAAGCCTAGAAGTTCACACTTCAGCAGGACTCTTGAAGGCTGGGGTCTGTTGACCCCTGGGAACCCTACCCACCCAGCCAAGGCCACACCACTCACTGGGCCGTCCAGGTCTTCACTTGGGTCAAGAATATTTTATTTCCAAACAAGATTGATTACATGGCAGGAGAAATTGGACCTAGTCAGAGGGAAGCAACTTCCCTTTGTTCTGCAACCCAGAGCTTCTGATGAATGATCACCGGTGCGCGCCACCTCCTCTGGAGATATCTGTGTGTCTGGAGAGGCCACAACTACCCTGAGACAGGGAGACTCGGGTTGTTGTGCCCCAGGGTGCACTAGGGCCACCACTGCCAAGCTCCGTCCCTGATATTCCCGCCTTGTACCATCAAATGTAATCTTTTATACATTAATACACATGTCTGCAGTAGTACAATGAGCGAGCGTATCTACTAGGTGCTAAAAGAGTTTTGAGGGCTGGCCTGGCCATCAAATTAGATTTGGGGCATTATTTCTACAGAAAAGTGCATTTTGAAGGTTGTACAGAAAACAGGATCAAAGCTGAGAGGTGCAGCCCCCCCAAACTCCTCCTTATACGTAATGATTTTACAGCCCTGGGTCACTCAGTTCCTAGCTTGAGGATCTGTTAGGAAAAGCACGGAGAGCAACGCTGAGAAGCCCTGGCTGGAAAACAAACAAACAAGTAAAACCAGCTCCCCACTTATTACTGTGACCTTAATCCTTTGCTTGGATTCTCGCAGATTCAGACTCTGAGACAAGGATTCCGGCACAGGCAGTCTTTTCAGGAGACGATCCCAGGAAGCCTGAGGCAGGGGTGGGGACATGAGGCAGGAAAGGGAGGGGCCGAGACGGGTGCATTTCGGAGCAGGTGGGGGACAGGGTCTCAGTCCTGCTGGGGATCCTCTGAGGACCCACGTGGGGTGTGCGCCCGGGCTGGCCCACTGAGGACCACGGAAGCTGGGCATTTATAAACCAATCTCCACCCTTGCTTGATTGAGGGAACACCCTGGCACTTCAATCCAGGGTGATCCGTGGCTGGAGAGCAGTAATTGAGAGCCTACGAGTTTTACAGGCAGAGCACTGCAGCCCAGAGGAGTGCAGTGGCTTTCCAAAGACACAGAGAGACCCCAGGAGCCTTTGGCATAAGTGGGAACATGTCTGTGACCCATGGGAGCCTCACCTCTGGAGCCTCGGTTGCCTCCGTTCCCATCCTTCCAGGACCCTTCCAGGATGGTGTATGTGATACAGGGATAGAGATGAGCTGGGGCTGAGGCCAGCACTTCGGAGGTGCAGCAGACATCCAGCTTCTTTCATTGTTTTTCTACGTGGTCCTTCTCTTCCCTGACTCAAGTACTCATCTTCCAGTTTATTTTCAAATCTCCGTTCTCCTCCCCAGGGGACAATCTTAGATGCCCCACACTGGGGTCCTAAATGCAACCAAGGTGTCCTCTTTGTATCTTAGAAGTTGACTCTTGCAGCCTGGCCTCCCTGCCCGGGTCCGCACAGCCACCACCAAAGCAGTGCCCTTGCATTGGCTTCGGCAGGTCCAAACTCAATACAAGTGATGGAAAAAGAGACTCTTCCCAGCCAGCCTCGTCCACCTTCCCTCCTCCTTGTGTCTCTGGCCGAGGGCGCTGTGCCCATCTCCTCCTGCCTCTGGGCTCGCCCCTCCCACACCCTCCCACAGCACACAGCCCTGACAGACACACCTCCCAATTTCAGGTTCCCCATGTTTATGGCTAAAATATTACTGGTGACCGACACACAGACCCTTTCTCCTACGTTGTCATTTTATGTTAATTGAATGCTCGTGTTAATCTAATAGAGTTTAGATTTATGTTGAGTTCTGTAGCGTGTCATATTTTAATCAATACACATTCCAACGTTTAGATAGACAGATGAGAAAACCCGCTTCATCTCTGCACTTGGGTTCCATCAGCTGTCAATAATTCCTAATTTGAATCCTTCAGACAGTCAGATTTATGGGTTTGAGTATATTGCATTCATCACAGAAATTAACTTTTGGGGGAAATGATCTGAAGGGTCACATGACATCTCCAAGAGGCAGACATTGTGTTTCAGAGATGAAGTACTCTGAAATATTTATCTGGGAAAGGCGGGCTCACAGGGTAGCAGCAGGAGGATTTAGGGGCCTGTGGATGGAGCTCTGTCAGGCGAGGCTGCTTCTCAGTGAGAACTGGTGTCACTCAGTCCTGGGAGGAGCCGCTGTCTGGAGTGGTGCTGGCGTCGCTGTGCACAGGCCACCTGGGGATGGGGAGTGAGTGGGCAAAGTGTCAGGCGGAGTGGAAGCTATTAACATATACACACTGCTATACATAAAATAGATAAGCAACAATAGATACCTACTGTACAGCACTGGGAGCTCTACGCAATATTCTGTAATAACCTACATGGGAAAAGCATCTGAAACAATGGATCTATGTATATGTGTAACCGAGTCACTTTGCTGTGCCCCTGAAACTAGCACGACATTGTAAATCAAGTATATCCCAATATAAAATAAAAATTAAATTTTAAAAAAGTGGATGCCATTCACTTCAAGTAGAGGACTCTCTTCCTCTGGAATTCTGCTTCCCCTTCTCTTACGGAGGTTTCTCCGGAATCAGAAACTGAGTTAAGGATTCACGTGGTGTGGGCTGGTGACCTGTAGGGAAGGGGTCAGAGAGTGCTTTGTCAAGCCCCGGGGGGCAACAGGAGCTTTGGGGGGAACACCCATCAGAGTCACCCCACGGAGGGGGGGCCATGCTGGCCTTCAAATCGCCACCCACTGTGGGTTGAGGGCAACTTCTGGGAACATTCACTCTCGGGCACTTCCTGCTTGTCCTGCCTCCTGGCCAAGCATGCCTCTGCGGCCAGGGAGAGAAGTGACCGAAGCCTCATGTGCTGTATCTGTGCTCGCAGGAGGTGGCTGTGGCATTTAGACCCGAGAGACAAGGAGACAGGGAGGGCACCCTGCAGCCATGCTCAGGTCCCAGGAGGAGATGACAGGTGGCTGCTGGGCACAGGGATGGGCCCCCTGCCCACCTTCCTGCCTTGCCAAACCCCTTCCCCCTGAGAAACCATACCAGCTGAAGGTGGCTGGGAGGCTGTGCTTTCAGGGGTCCCCAAGTGACACAGATAACAGTCCGAAGCCTCCTGGGGCTGTTTCCCTCTCTTGCCTCGTATTTTACGGCTTTACTTCCTGTAGCATCTATAGGACATTGCCTATCAGTCCTGGAGTCCTTTTGTCCCACATCTGGGGAACTGGAGATGCCTTGAGATGCTGGGTCCCGCCAGACTCCTGTGCAGAGATTCCTGTTGGGATCGGGACCGCTCATCTCCATTTCTGCAGTGTATATAAGTAAATGAACTTGCCCTGGAGTTTGCTGACTCAAGTGTTCAAGCTGTAATGAGCCTAGAATCCCCGCTGAAGGACCCAAAGCAGGTTTCTGTAGCCTCATAGCCAGTGGGAGGAAGACTTGGAGAGGGCCCTGGGGGGAACAGACAGAGCTGGGCAGCCTCCTGACTGCATTCTCTGCTAGAGACTTCTGTTTCCACTTGATTTTCAGAGGCAAAGGCAGTGAGTGCACTCTGAGTTCTGTGCACCCACAGGAAGGATGGGGCGCTGGTTGACCTCCGTGGTCTAGCCGTTCTGCACCTGGAGGAGGCGCATTCAGGGCTGGAGAGATTATAGTCCTCTGGGAGCTTCTCCCCATGATATGGGTATTCAGCAGTGAGCTCTCACACAGATACATGCTTGCTTTTAAACTGCAAACACTGTAGCTGAGAAATTCAGAGCACTTGGGGTCCTCAGTGGTAGACTCGTGCTTGTGAGCTCACGGGAAACGGTGTACTTTTCTCTGCTGTGCATTAATATGAACTTGAACTCTGTGCATAAAATCTTAAGTGTGCTGATTGGACTCTATGGCCATTTGTGGATATGTGGCTTTCACCTGGCAAGTCCGCTCTCCTTGCCATGTGCCAGGAAGTCACATGTCAACCAGGAGAGGGGAGTCTTTTCATTGACAGCATTATTTGGGAACATATCTGTATTTGCAAAAATCCACTATAACCCCATTTTTGCTGGAGATGCAGTTAATAAATGAAGGTAGCAAAAAATATGATTTAAAATCAGTTTAATAAAATTATTCAAGTAGATTTTAAAATCATTTTTACAGTTGATTGAACATTTGTGACTGACTGCTTTATAGATTATGATATAGGACGGTGTTTGCATCTTTGCAATTTTATTCCAATTTAGAAACAGTACAAATATTAATTTTTGCTTCAATAATGGAGCCTGTGAGAATTAAACTTGTCTTTTCTCAACACACATTTTCTTTCTTTTTTTTTTTTTTTTTTTTGCGGTACGTGGGCCACTCACTGTTGTGGCCTCTCCCGTTGCGGAGCACAGGCTCCGGACGCGCACGCTCAGCGGCCATGGCGCATGGGCCCAGCCGCTCCGCGGCATGTGGGATCTTCCCAGACCGGGGCACGAACTCGTGTCCCCTGCATCGGCAGGCGGACTCTCAACCACTGCGCCACCAGGGAAGCCCTCTCAACACACATTTTATGAAAATGATTTTAATATATTTTTGAGGAAACTCTTGCAGGAAGTCCTTTTAACAAGGACTTAAATGGAAGTCTCTTCTCAAAAGTTTCTTTTGAGGCAAAAGGGAACAGTTTTCAGGGAGCAGGGTTTTGTGCGAGGCAACACCTGATGCTTTCTCTACAATTGAAGAAAGTTTTGAAGCTTCTAGAAATGGTTTCTTAAGGATTAGGAGCCCAATTAAGTAAACATTGATTGGTATACCATGGGTTGCCTTGATCACTCTGAGGCTGGGGGAGGCTGGATCTGTGGAGAAACCAGAGAGCTGGCCAGTGCTGGGGGAGATTTGGGCTTCACCGACCCAGCTCTCTTCTCATAGTCAGCTGGGGATTGTCCACTTCTCAGCTTTGTCTTAGTTTAGTAGACGTTCTCTCGACAGCCAGGTGACCGGTGTGCAGGTGTTACGTGGGTCCTGTTAATTCGTCCTCTCAAAGGCTCCCGGTCAGCTCGTGATGAACCTACAGAGCAAATCACAGGCTGCAAGGATGGGGCATCGGTCACTCACCTCCCTGGGGGCCCACATGCGGCCATCGGGCTGTCCACACCAGCTGCGGCCACAGCGCTTCCAGCTTAGCGCAGATGACCGTGGGGAGGGCGTCCGCTCTCTCCAGTGTGGGACGTGGCTCCCAGCATGGTGTCTCGGTGGGAACAGCTTCCCCGGGAGCAGGAAAGTTGGCAGCACACTGACCCTTTAGGGTCCTGTCTGAGCCTGACCCGTGGAAGCTACAGAGAGATAACTGCACATTTTGTGAATTGTATATGACGGCAGAGACTTAGACAAACAACTTCTCCCATTGTATGTGAATTTTGTCTTTTTTGGCACCAGGAAATCCTTTACAAAGCCCCCTAAGGACTTGGGCACAAAGCCTGGATCCAAGGCAGGGCCCTTTGTGTAGGCCACCCTCTCTGGTTTGGGGGGATTTAGTGAACCCTGAGTGGCAGCAAAGACTCTTGGACAGGGCCTGGGGCTCCTGTCTCCTCTGGGCACGGGGCTCACGGGGTGGAGGCATGGGCGGCCTCTGGCATCACCTTGAGTCACCACGTTTTATTCCCTGGGAGCGGAAGAGGCAGAGTTTAGAGACCTCTCCCAGATGTGGTGGACAGTGTCAAAAGCTTGAGCAGTCAATGAGAGTTTCTATTTAAGAAACAAAATGGGTCGAGAGGGCTTGAGGTGAGAATTCAGCCTGGGAGGGTCCACGAAATAACAGTATGTGGAGCATCTAGAAAGAATTAACAACTACCAAGAGAAGCCAAGGGGAGGTGTCTTCAGGTGCCCGCAGAGAACCTCGTGAGCATCCGCAGCTTTCTTCTGCAAAAGGCCAGGCCAGTTTCTGGGGATGAGTGAGAGGTGCTCAGGATGTGGTGCAGGCTCAGCTCCAGGGGGTCAGGGACCCTGGCAGGGGTCAGAGAGGCTCACGAGCTGTAAGGTTTCCCTCCCGAGGCCTCCATCTTGGCCTTGGCCAGAGGCCAGAGGAGCTGAGAGGAGAGCTGTCCAGCCCTTGACTCTGGCCATGGGCACAGCTGTGCACTAGGCTGGGTCCCCCCACCCCCAATTGGCCCTTCATACATCACGTCGCCTCTTGGGAATGAACTACTAGACCCAGTTCAGCTCACAGCCCCGTGACTGTGGGAACCCGAGACAAGAGGAAACTCAGTGCTTTTCAAACTGCGGGCCCTGAGCTACAACCCCAGCCTCTGCGCTGGCTGCTGGACCCTTTGGACGGGGCAGGGTGCTAGGGGACATCAGCATGTTCCCCAGCTGACCGAGCTAAGGGTCACCCCAGGGCTTGGGATACATCCTGAATCCTACCACCTTCCTACAATGATGCTGATGGCGAAGGCCTGGGAATCTGCATTGCCACGGCTGCGCCTCCCATCCCCCACCAGGTGATTCTTCTGCTCAGGAGCTGGAAATGAGCTTTCTTTGGCGCCAAAGCCTGGAGGGTGTAACAGGGCCTGGGGCGGCCTGCTGTTCTGGAGCTTCTCCCGGGTTCCTGGGGCTCCCAGGTCTCCCCACAACCTCCTCCACACCCATTCCCTTACTGCCGAGAGTTTATTTTTGCTTTCTGCTCTTCAGCAATCTGTCAATTAAATCCTCCTTCAGAGGTAAGGGAGGGGCATGTTGTGGATCACAGAGGTCCCTGTTCAGGACTGAGCCAGCCCAGCAGGAGTGACTTCCTTTCCTGGCAACAGGTGAGCTATGCTTCCCTGTAGAAGAAAGGGGTGGAATGGCATCTGAGCCCTAAATCCTGCTGCCAAGCGGCTGTGGAGGCCACTTCATTACAGGCTCAGGACTCCCTTTATCCGGGCACCAGCCTGATGTTTTATTTTTGAAAGTTAATCCAACCATGAGGTGGATTATCAGTAGCGCCTTCCCCTTAACAGCTGCTCTACAGTAATCTCAGAACAAACAGAGGGCAGTTTCGGTGCCCTTGGCTGGATTACTGAGGAGACGCCCAGGGCGAAGGAGAAAGGTGCAGATGGTAGGTGTTCTTGGCTGCGGCCGAAACAAAGCCTGCTGGGTGAGCACCAGGCCCACGGGTGGCCCGAGGGCGCCTGGGGGGCTCAAGGCTGTGTGGCTCCCTCAGGAGATACCCCTTTGGAGCATCCTTCCTGCACAGAGGAGGCTGTCGCGGTATTCTGGCGGGGTGTGGACCAGCAGGGAGGGGATGGGAGGGCGTGGCTGAGTGTCAAGGTCAGGGATCAGATGCCCTGCCCGCAGGTTCAGTAGGAAGGTTACAGGCAGGTGTGTGTGTTGGCTACTGGTGTGCTCTGCACACCCGGGTGGCTTGGCCTCCACAGAGCCTCTGAAAGCCTGGAATTGGTAGTTAACATTGAAAACTCAAGGGATTTCACATAAAAATCTGCATTTCTGGCTCCTCTGGAAAATTTAGAGGCATTGCAACCCTCAGCCTAATTTGCTGCAAGGCAGTGGTCAACCTGAGCTGGGCTGCACCTTGGGACAGGGCTGGGGTCTCTGGGATACCCACCACCGTTCCCCCTACCCCGCCCCGCGTCAGGAGCTGGAGTTACTTGCTTGGTGCACAGGTGAGTGAGTTTCCTTCCACTGGGTTACCTGGGCTCGGTTTACCCAAGGTCCCTGTCTCTACTGCGCATTCCCGCAAAGGCCCAGGCCCCTGCAGCAGGCAGGGAGGGACAGGGGCCACAGGACAGGGTGGGGGTGGGTGGCACAGCTGAAGAAGAAGGGTCAGGTTGAACAGGGAACACTGGCGGGTCTGAACAGGGGGACCATCCTGGCTCCGCTGTAACAGGAACCAGGAAGGGAGAGGCAGGGACCCATGTGAAGGGTCTGCCCCCTCCGCCCCCAACTTGTTCAGGATACAGTCATCATTTTACAGTTGTTATGGAACACCTGCCAGGTATGCCCTCCACCCACCCCAAACCTGTACATCTCCCAAGCTCTGCAACAGCCCCTGCCTGCTTTTCTGTACTCCAGGGGAAACCTCACTTGCTCTGGAATCCTCTACAGATTTGAAAAATCTGTTTTCAAGATTGAGACCCATGGAGTGGGTCACTGCTCAGTTTGCCCCTGGCAAATAACCTAGAAGGGTCTTGACTCACCAGGCTTCAGGCAGAGCTGGGTGCCAGGCCTTTGCGTGGTGCTGAGGATGAAAATGTAAGAAACAGGCAGCTGTGACACTGTGTGTGTGCCCAGCGTGGAGGCAGAAGGAGCACAGTGGGCTGTGGAGCATCAGAGAGGGCTTCCCGGTGGAGGGAGCAGCAACTGAGCTGGGAAGGTGGGGCGTCCCCAGCAGAAAGGACAGCGAAAGGGAGAGCTCTTGGAACAAAGTGGAACAAATCCTTCCTCAGTGTCTCTCACCTGCTTATGCCAGGGTGCTGGCCTGGAAGCAGCCTGAGGCCAAAGGGCCCTTCCTCCCAGCTCTGAGGGCAGCACCCCGCTTGGCCCAGCAGGTACTGGTGGTGTTGAATGTTTTCTTTTATCTTACTCGCCTATTGTCCTAATGTGGGTTCCAGGAAGCCAGACTGCAGCCTGGTTTATGAGGTGGGAGACTGGTGCAAACCAGCCTCATTTGATGGGTCCTAATTACTTAGGAACAGAGTGTCTGGAGCCCTCCTGTCCATTTCCACCTTCTGATCTCTCTGTACCCGCCTCCCCATAGCAGCTCCACCGTGTGAGACAGAACAGCACCTCTGGAGGCCGCGATAGTGTCAGCCCAGCCAACGTGGGATACAACAGATGCTAATTGCGTCCCCGAGGAGGTTCCCTGAAGTTGGGGTCACTCCACTGTGTCTTTCCTAAGTGATTTGTGCATAATCGACAGCGTGAAAGGGAAGGGGAAAGACAGGGCAGTCTCGGCAAGCCAGGCGGGAGGGGAAAGAGGCCTCACTGCGATAAGGGGCTTGAGGGTCCCAGGGCAGAAAATCTGCCTCTTCAAATCTCCAAACCACTG
Organism: Neophocaena asiaeorientalis asiaeorientalis; assembly: GCF_003031525.2. Taxonomy (NCBI): domain Eukaryota; kingdom Metazoa; phylum Chordata; class Mammalia; order Artiodactyla; family Phocoenidae; genus Neophocaena; species Neophocaena asiaeorientalis. The sequence goes on from NW_020185321.1 coordinate 1,180,195, forward strand.
GTATCACCTTGACTCTAAACCCCAACTCCTGAGCCCAAGTTTGGGGTTTGCACATAGCCTGTCCCCAGTTGCCTCTAGTGTAAACCCACTGTGTGCTAAGGGCGTTAGGACAGGTGTGCATTTCCTCAAGGCAGGAGTGATCTATTAAGAGGAATTATGAGATGTACAATCGGAATCGGTTTCTTTCCCAAAATATACATTCATGCTGGTTGTGCGCATACGCAAACACGGTATAATTCACACAGGCAAGCAAACCAGCCCCATCTAGATTCTTGGGAAACGACCAGATCTCAGATGAAGCTGGCAGAGGGATACAATTCAGACGTGACACCCATTTCTTTGGAAAGATGCCTTCCCCACCCCCAGCAAACGTGCCAATTGGGCATAACATTAAGTAACGCTGGCAGGGGGCACCTGGGGTCCCTCCCGGCCCTGCTTCTGGGGTCTGCAAAGATGGTGTCTTTCTTTCTTGCTCTCCCTCTCTGCCTCCTCTAGGCCCCAGGAAGGATGGCGTGGGGAATAGGGGAAGTGGCACCGTCTTTCCCTCTGGCCACCATCCAGGCAGCACCTCCAGCCCCTGAGATGCCCTCTCTCCAGGAGGTGAAAGAATCACCTGTCTCTTTTTGGCACTAATACCCTCCTGAATGCCACGAGAAACTGGTGACCTTAACTCTGGTCTCCATGACGACAAGATGGTATATGTTTAATTAGTTCAGGCTTATTTTTGGACCAATTTTCTTTTATTTTAGGGCAACGCAAGCTATGATAACTGTAAGTATGTTTACGAGGCGCACGAGGCTTAGCTGAAATGTGCCAACAATTCTAGTCAAACAGATGGTGACCCCTGATTCAACTTGCCCTCTCATTCAATTATTCAGCTGTATTTAATTTTCCTCCGGGTGACTCACATGCCATGCTGCCATCTCTCCTCTAGGTGGCAGAAAAGACCACCTTTATGGCTTCAATAAAAGGTTGAAAGCCAGGTCTCGGGGACTTTTCCCAGCCAGGCCTTGGCTGTGGGAGAGGTTAATGAATTTCAGCATTGGAACAATAGTTTCTGCCTAACACCAAATGATGCGAAAGGGTGGCAAAGAATTGGGTCAAATTGTATGTGATTTGGCCACAAGCTCTAAGTCATCTCCATTCTAATAAGAAATTGGAAAGACCTTCCAGGCTCAATACCCTCCCAAATAATTTGTTTGGAGTTCAAGGAGTTTTACAGTATTAGAGCTGTTTTTATAATTGTGGAAATGTTCTGTTTTCATTTTGAAAACCTCAGCTATTTAATTTTTAGTGGTTACCAGCCCACCTAGTCAGGCTGGGGTGGTGGGTGGGAGGGGGGAAGCTGAGTGGAATTTCTGCTCTTTTCCTCTCCATATTCTTTCCTTTCCTTTCGTGCTGTCAGGGCTTAGCATTTGGAGTTGAAAACTGGACGTCCCTGTAAAAAGAGGAATGGAATTGCTCACGAAGTATCTTTGCAAAGACATGACCTTTCTAAGGAAGGAAATGAAGAAGCATATGTGGTCACGGCCCATACTCACCACAGACTGGATTTTTTAGAACATTTGGAAGATGAAACAATCTACTCAATTACTGCCTACTCTACTCTGTCCCGCTCTCTCCCCAAATCCTGCAGAAGGAGGGGTTGTACCCTGGACACATTGCACTGATGTTTCCTGTTAATGGACATAGCTGGGTTAATTAGAGCATGGAATTCATGCCTTTATTCATACCTCATTCAACTTAAGAATTCATACCTTTAACACTGCTTTTTTTTTTTTTTTTTGATTCATTAAGACAAGCTCATAGCATGTTACATATATATTTCCCCTCTGAGAATATCTCACTTTAGAAATCCTCTTGGAACGTTGTTTATCTTCCCTGTCCTGCATTGGATCAAACCACAAATAAAAGAACCATGTGTCCAACCAAAACTAAGCAGGATCCACATGTGTGTGAAAGTATCGATGCAGAGACTGCTACCAAAGACAATAAATTGAATTTCCATGGATTAATGGGAGAGGTTTCCATAGATATATTCATTCTACGTGAAAATGCTCAGTTCTCGTTTCTGCTTAAGGGCAAAATCCTGGTGATGGAGAGGTTAAAACCCTTTGCGTGGACTGTATTCCTGGAACTTCATTTTAAAGGCTTGGCTTTGGCTTGCTTTCATGCTTTATTTTATCCAGCCAGGGCTTGGTTCAGTCGTTTCGCATTAAAGGGTCTGCGTGTAAACCAGGAAATCTTTAGTTCAGGCAAGGGAGAGGGCTGTTGCGCTTCACAGGATGACTTCCTAGGGGGTGATGGATGCGGGGGAAGAGCTGTGTGCAGCAGCGGAGACCTGACCCCACTGGCCCGGGAGGCGGCCTCACCCAGCCTTGGAGGGCAGGCACAGTTGCACCCTATTTATGTCTGGGACACTCACACTTAGCCTTGTGGGGCTATTTATGGTTTCGGTGCAGCTTCCAGGGGGTTAAGTCGGGGGATGGGGTGGGGGGGGTCGCATCTCAATTACAGCTACTAAAGCCGCACGAATTGACTTTATTTAACACCTTTGCCCTCTGATTAGCCTACCAGATTGGGCTCATCACCTTCCTTGTATTCCCAGAACCCCCTTATCTTGGCACCATTAGATAACTTTGGGGGGCTTTCCCAGGCCCTCACAGAGAACTGCATAGAGCACCAAGAGGGTATGAGTGCATCCCATGTGATACTCTGGGGTCGCTGGGTTCCCCACTCCGAGCGTAGGCACGGCATCTCTGTTTCCCACGTTTCACCCGCCTCCCACAGGGATGAAGGAACAGCGACGGGTGCTTTGGAATGAGCCTCTTAGAAGCAACATCACCTGCCCTCGTGGTCACCCTATTTGAGCTTCTGGAGATGCCAGTTGGGCAGAGGAGCCCAGACATCTGGGGGCTCTTATGACTGGGGAGTGTTTTTGTTTGTGCGTGTCTGGTGTGTACGTACAGGCTCCTGTACACAAGAATCCCTGCTGATTTGTAGGGAAATCAGACTCTAAGATCCCCATCCAGCTTGGCTCCTTGCAGACGACACTTGCAGCAGCATGGAGGCCACATCAAGGGAGAGAGGCAAGGGAGGGCAGCCTGGAGGGGGGCGGGGAGGCTGGGGACATGTGTGGTAGCCAAGTTCGGTTTAAAAAAATAAATACTGAAAAAATCCACGGCTTCCCTGGGCCTCTGGCTTCAGTCTGGGATTTGTCCATATTACATAATCGGTCACAAAGGTATTGTACGTTAAAGAAACGGGCCCATGCAACTGCAGCAAAGGGAGGGGGGATGCAACGCCGTCTTGACCTCCATCACCGGCGGGGGACCCGCCATCCTCCACCTGCCCCACGGTCTTGCCATTTTGCTGAGTTCCCAAGTCACTCTGCCGCCCAGAACATCGTTTGTTTTTCTTTGTTCCAAAGACACGCTACATGAGCATTTGCGTGAGGCCATCTGTATCTTTACAAGGAAATAATGGAACAGGTAGAGAACGTGTGTCAGTGTTCAGGATCCTGACCCGTGGCTGAGCTCCTGCGTGATGGGGCGAAAGCCAGAAGTTCCTCTTTGGTGGGACTCAGAACCCTGTCCGTGGGTCAGTGCAGGCGCCGCCGCAGACCTCCCCTCCTCTCCTCTCCTGTCTCTGGCTTTGCCTCCCTCCTGCAGGCTCTCGTCCCCCTGACAGTCCTGGAGGGGGTGTCTCTGGGAGGGGGAGCTGTCTCTAGCCATGTCTTCTGTAGCAACCAGCCGCCCCCCGACTCCCAGGGACTGCCCCCCTTCTTTTGGAAAGGGCCGCCTCTTCTTTTTTCCTGAAGGTGGCAGTGAAAGAAAAAAAATGACTCCTCTTGAAGGTTTAGGAATTTTATTACAAAACCGATGAAGCACGCATCCTGTTCGTCCCCATGTGCCCAGGGGCGCTGACAATGGAAATCCCAGCCCCACAAAGTGGTTCTCACCTGGGCCAGGCCACCCCTCTCCCCTCTTACTCCCTTGCCAGGATAATTGAGGATCATAATGCTGGAGAGGGAGCTCGGCTCGCGGGCTGTCAGGTACCTGCGCGTCTTCATGTCATCCGTCAGCATTGAGCCCCTCTGTCATCTCTCCTCAGCCTTCAGCGTCGTGCTCTCTCATCGTGTTCATTATCTCGGCTCAGACCGGCCCTCCCCCCCACTCCCCCCATCCAGTAAATGCATCTTTGTGCAACTCTCAGTCTCCGATTATGAATCGATGATCATGTGGTATAAGAGAGATAGATGGCTTTTAGTTCCATCTTGTCTCCCCTAATTGTAAAATATTAGTTACATTACACTGTGTCTTTTGATTAATGGAACTTATTTGGAGTAGCCTATCTGAACCCTCCCCCTTCTAAAGTCCTCCACTGACTTTTGAGAATTGAGTGATTTCACTTAAAGCAGACAAATAGGTCCTTCAGCGGGGAGATAGTGAGGCTGTGCTGCTGTGGGCAAGACGGGAGAGGCTCCACCGGCCAGGCAAACGCCGGGCTGCTAGTACATGCCGCGAGAGGAACTGCCTTCCCTTCCGTATTTCACCCCCTTTTTGGCAAACCTAGCCCATCTTGCTGACTTGCAAAACAGGATGTGAAACCAAATTGAATCAAAATTAAATAAATTGCAGATTGCCACATTCCCGCACTCAGCCTGCGAGAAGCCAGTCAAATCTGAACTTTGATGGATTTGCGCTCTCGCTGGCTGGCTCCCTTCTCCCTGCGCAGGGCAGGGCGGCCAGGAGCATTCTGCGGACCACAGCTGACTCCGGGAGACAACGTTTGTCCTTAAACGCAGAATTCACCTTATTTGGCACTATTTACTTAAATATGTCTGTCGATAAAGTCCTTGCCATACAAAAGGAAAGTCGGTGGCTAAATCCCTTATAAATAATCACTGCCTATCTTTTCAGTGTAAATTCAAGGACACGTTCACTTTCAACCTATCAGCTCAATTAAAAAGGTCTATTTACTGTCGATGTGTATAATGTCTATATCTCGGGGAAATGGGAAGACTGACTTCATAAACAAACTATCAGAAAAAGGCACTGCAGGTTAGGAATTCTAGAATGCATCTTGATAGGGTCACTTCCAGGGCACATGCTGTATAAAATGCATGCAAATATTTCTCTCTATTTTCTAGGATAGGCTTAGTATTTTATTCTGACCTTTGGATTTTTAGTTTTACTTTTATTTGCATGATTCTTGTAGACACTGCCTATTATGTATTTTCTGGGGATATGCTATTTCATTTAATGTACTAGAGGCAGAAGATTTATTTTATTATGCGTATAGGAAGCTGGTAATGTTTTACTTTATTATTATTATTTTTTTTGAGAGCATAACAATGTATTTATGGCTGCCAGGAAAAGTGAAGGGAGCAAAACAACCGTGCCTGAGTATAAAATTCACCCTGAGGAGTAGACGCCCAGAAACATGTCGATCGATCACAGATTGGCAGGCTGAGCGCACGCCACTTCAGCCACCGCCTGCCTTCCACGCCCGTTTGCACGGGGGACCTTGCAGGCATCTGGAGAACCAAGATACACGTCTGCTCTGGGTTATCACTCAGGTACCCAAAGTGCTAACCCTCCTATCACCCGAGCCTAGATTTCGGATTTTATTTATTTCGCTTTTCTGTGTGTTTTGAGTCCTTGCTTTGGGGAAAACGTATGCTTGAGGACTCTTTGTTCTGAGTATCAAGGGACTTTTTAAAATGTCAGCTGAGTTTGGGCTGTTGTGTCTCATAAAACTCTTTAGGGCTTCAGATGTACTTTCTCCAAATTCTCATTAGCGGTGTCGTTCAGTTATGAACATCCGTCATATTTGGAGAGTATTTTATAGAATATTCTTACTACAGCATGTGAATGCATATTGACAATTGTTGGCACTTTTATATATTCCACAATACACTTTTATCTGTTATGGATCCATAATAACAAATGTGTAGTAAAAAGCTATATCAAAAGGCAGTTATCCCACATGCATAAAATGCTCTGACTTGGTCTCTTTAATTTTCTTACTGCAGCTTCTGAAACCCTCACTTCATCCTGAGGGACAGCAATCTTTCATTTAAGTAAAGTGCGTGCCCGCGAGGGAGTGATGGAGTTTCTAAGGCCAGCGGTGGCTCTTGTCTAGGGTAACCCCTGCGTTGGGGCTAAGAGCAGGGCGTGAGGAGCTGCACACAGCCCTGGCCGCCTCCCCTCTGGCCACCTTCTGCTGGAGCCGTGTCATCCCCGGGGGACACGGGTTGGAGAGAAAGCAGGCAGGACCCTCAGGGACTGGGGAACGGCAGCCGACGTTTATGGTCGAAGCAGCAGGCGTCTGTGCTGAACTCTGTGTGGGTGTCATCAGGTGGACCCTGCCATGCTCAGATGAGCCCCTCTGACAGGTGAAGAAATGGAGGCTTGCAGATGTGCCGGAGCTCGCTCAAGGCCAGGCAGCTGTTAAGGGCTGGGGTCAGGCTGCATGCCTCCCAGACCAGGCTCTTCTTGTTCCTCAACCCTGTCTGTGTGTGTTTGGAGTAAGTCTGGGCTTTAACCGACCACTCGATATCCTGTCGTTCTGAGGATTCAGTGAGATGATCCCTGTACAATCCCCGACACGTAGTTAGAGCTGAGATACCAAGAACACGTGTGTGAGGGGTGGTGGTGTGACAGGCAACTCACCCCCAAACAGAAACCGCTCCCTTTAGGGAACCCTCGTTTCTTCCTTCCCGTTCTGGTTTCCCGAATCATTTTCTGGGGGAGTTCGAAAGCTCAGTCCCTTGGGTAGGCTTTCGGAATGGTTGTGGTCATTGTTGTGACAGTGTGGTTGTCAGACAGGAAATAAAAATTTGGAGATTTCCTCTAAAAGGAAGACAGCCAGGGCCTTAGGACCAGCAGGAGGTGGAGTCACCTGTGGCCCTGACTCCCCCATGTGTCACATGGGATGGTGGGTGTGGAAGCTCTCAGCCAACAGCAAAGCGTGATGCACGTGTAAGAGAAGAGAATGATAGCAGTGATGGTGCAAAGGAAAGGAAAATGGGCAGGCGTGCTCGTTAGTTGGGGCTGCAGAATGAGGGTTTGCTGCTAGAGACCAGAAAGTGAAAATTTCAGTGTGGCTTGCCGTTTGGCATCATGTATTTTAAAAAATAAATATAACATCTGGTTGTTTGAATGCAAGTGAGATTCCCCTGCTTCCTTCCCTGCAGGACCCGAACCACAACCCCCC
>NW_020185321.1:1188375-1197615 GCF_003031525.2 Neophocaena asiaeorientalis asiaeorientalis
AAACACAGCCTTAATTGATATCAGGTTAGGGGAGTCTGGGAAACATGCTGCAATTCAGAACCCTGGGATGGACATCTTGAGATGTCTCCAGAAACCCAACAATAAGGTGTTTATTTGCTGACCACCTACTATGTGCAGGGCTTTGTGAGAGATGGGCTGGCAGCACATACCAACAAGACTGGGCCACCGTCCTCAGGGAGCCTCTGGCTGGCCGGGGAAGAAAGTCCCAGTGCGGGCCAATCCCGCCATGGAGCTGGGGGGTTGGGCCCCCTGGAGTGGGCAGGGGGCTCCAGGGAAGAATCTCAGAGGAAGGGACTGGAACCCGGATAATTAAGCTCGAGATGAATTTGGTAACGAAGCCTCATTTAGTTCCCATTCAGCTCTAGTCTCCCTCTCTGTATAACGCCGCATCTATTTTGAGACTCAGGAAAGAAATGCTTCAATTTGCAAAGTAAATGTTTGTTTGGTTGTTTATTAATAATCATGTAAAGTATTCCATTGGATCCTTTGGTGCTAAATGGCTGCCTCTCCGGTCTCATCCTTAAGGCAGGATCTTGGGGTCCTTTGATGGTTCAGAGAAGAGGGGTCTGGAGTCGGACCTCCTGCATTCAAACACTAGCTGCCCCGCTTCCCGCTTCACCTGGCCACGTCACTGATTGTCTTTACACCTTGGTTTCCACATGGATAAAGTGAGAGGACCTACTCATCGGGCTGTGTGAGGACTATCTAGATGCGATGGTAGAGCCCATACATGTGATCAGTGGCCCCAGGCTTAAAACAAGGGCAAGGAGTATCTGATTAAAAAATGCACCTGCTACTAACAAAAACGATATTTTTTTTCTTTCGGTGATGCTTGGTCCTCCTTTCCCTTCCAGTTTGGTCAATCACTTTAGAAGGAATTTTGCAGCGTGAGTAAAGATACTGGCTAATTATTATGAGTAATTTATGGCTTGGGGTCAGTGTGGCTACTTCAAACCGTCTGAGCGAGGAAAGGTAGAAGAACATATTTCCAGGGGAGCAGATGGCTGGAGGTGGGGAGGGAAATCCATTTGTGTATAGTCTAAATTCCTCCAGAACAAAATCTAGAATATCTTCCCAAAGCGAACCAACCAGCCGAGCAGTCCGTGGAAGAGGCAGAGACGATCAGGATCCCTCTGTATTAAGAGTGGGGTCTGCTCTGGACCACCTCTTCCTCCCTGGTGGCCCAACCCCCTACAGACACATGTGACAGAGACAGATTTTGCATCTGGGCCAGTTGTCCCAAAAGGTCTGTGGCTGGGGATGAGCCCGCCTCTGCCCGGATCCCAGGCCACGTGTAATAGGAAGATCCGGACAGTAAAAATCTTCTTGTCACTGAGACATTCCTCAACTGTTAGCAATCAGTTTGGAGGTGGGGAGGACGGGGGTGGGAAATACCAAAGGACATCAAAGAGGGTCTCACTCCCAGACTCTGCTGTTTCAAGGCTCTGTAATTTGGGAAGGTTGTGTGCTAAATAATTTGTGAGCCTCCAAACACGCAGGTTATTGTTTGTGTACAGATGGTGTATCACGTTTTATCGCTTTTCCTTCTGTGGGTCCTCATATGTGGGACTGATGTGCACTGAAGTCTTTGTCTCCTTGCTAAAATCTCTAATCTGAAACAGGCAATCAAGCACAGAGGCAGGGCTTCAGAAGGCATAATCAGAGTTTTAAAAGCAAAGGGGAGGGGGAAAGCCAGAAATCCAAGTGCAGTTATGAGGCAGATGTGTTTGCAGAGAAGGCGAGAGGCTATTAGGGTATTAAAAGTGGACAAATGAAAGGGACTCTGCTGAGCAGGGGCAGAGGGAGAGCCAGGCCGCGGCGGCAGAGGCACCAGGGCGCGCCCGCTGGGGCTGGTCCCCCACCTTCCCCGGGAGCCCGGGAGCTGGGGCGATGGGGTCTTTTGTCTCTGCAGGCGGCCGTGGCGGGGCCTGGGAGGCCCCATCTTGGAGCTGCGGCCGCCCATAAGAGCTAAATCATGTTGATCTACAGGAAGGAAATGAAATAGACGAACTCGCTCCTCTTTTCTTCCTACGGATTTTTCTTTTTTATTCTGAAGATAGAATTACTGTTTGTAAGCATCTGAAAGTCATTAGAGGCCCTGCAGTCTGTCAGGTGCCGACACAAGAAACTGCTGAAACCGAACGGGTGCCTGCACCGAGGGCTGGGAATTTGTCATGGCTGATGAGCAGTTATAATAATATATGAGCAAATCACAGGCATTCTGCAAATTAATCAAATTTTTTTCCCCTTCTCCCTTGTCTCTGGGAGAGTGGCTTTGCAGGCAGACGTAGGTGAAGCAGTTTTACTCACAGATGGTCGCTCTGGCATCAGATGGAATTTATATAACAGTAATTCTGATTTCCTGCCAAAGTAGCAGTGAACACACCAGGGAGATTGTAGAAGGCGAGTCATGTGGTTTTGCTGAGGTTGTTGTGGGAAGTTGAAGGGGGGAAATCTCAAATTTTCCTCTTTGCCTTTACTGTTTTTGCCTGAAGGGCCAGAAACGGAATGCCATTCTGCCATGGGCGAAATCCATCACATTTTTTCTTGTGACTTGTGCTGAAAGAGTGCTTCGCAGCTGTTGGGACTGCCCGGCGGTGACAGAGCCCCAGGACTCCTGACCCTGACCCGCTCCTTACAAGACAAGATGGAAAGGGGAGCAGGTTCAGGAGGTAGTCGCACCGCAGGCTGCAAGGAGGCTGTGCTGATGCCTCGAGAGCCGCACTCACTTACCCTCCGCTCCCCGTGGCATTGCTAAACCTACAAGGGCTTTTCTTTTCAAGTGTTTTATTAAATGAAGAGTCTAACAACCCTCACTTTAATTGCACACAGGCCCCGTGTATAATGCCACTGGATTTATTCAAGTAGTTGAAAACGATGGTGCTGGTGATTAAACTGATGGTCTTAGTTTAGCAGCTCAAAAACCTGGGAGTGTGTAGGTGTGTAAGTGTGCATGCACATGGGTGGCGGCCATAGGTCCCGGGAGGGTCTCCCTGCGAGCTGACAACCCCTTCTCCCCCTAGACTTCCCTCTCCTGGGGAAACCCTGTTCTGCCTGGGGTGAAGGGGGACGACACTTGACACTTTGGGGACCACGCTTGAGAGTGGATCTCACCGCAAGGTGCCTTCCCTGCAGAGGGAAAATGATACCAAGATGGCGTGTCGACTGCATTATGCAACAAAGTCCTGCTGTTGTGGGGTTTTTTCCTAATGTAAAGCCCTGCCCATTTGTTTTGGTTTACGTGACTACAGAGAAATAAGTGGATTAGACGGAAACTTTAGCATGCTTCATTGCAGCTGGGTGCCGACATCTGTCATTCCTCAGCCGTATTCTGGATCATGCCAGCCAGAGAAAGCAAAGTCTGACACCTTTGATTTTAGAGACAGCCTTTTATAGGGGGAGAAAAAGAGAAGAAAGGAGTAGCATTTCCTTTGTGACTTCATAGGAAAAGCCACCTCTCTCCTGTGCTTTATTTATTTTATTTTATTTTTGGCATGTGACAACATTAGTGGCACTCAGAGAGCGCTGAACGTTGAAAAGTTTATGTTTCCATCTCTCCGTTTTAGTTTGTAATTTTCTATTGTTCACGGTACCAATTTGTTGAATTGGGCATGATAAAATGTAGCTATTTAAAATATATCCAGTGTGCCCATCTATATGGATATATACTGTGGGTATGGATTGCAGGTGTCTGATCCATTTACGAAAAGAGGGATGTGTGGTTCTCTGTCTCACGTAAACTCACATAAATACAGTACCACAGCACTGAAATTTGATGGCATATGACTGGTCCCGCTGCATTGTTTTTGGTGAGATATTCTACAATCCACATGAGCCCACCTGCTTCCCTCCCCCAAACCATATGAGCTCCCACCCCAAGAAATGTACTGTGTTTACGAAAGATGTGAGTGGGTAGTGAAGTATCCACAGATAACCTTGGATACCAGCTTTTAGTGGATCGGCTGTCTATATACTTACAGCATTTTGTGTTGGGTGATTTTGTGGGTTTGCCCCCTCCCCCCATTTCTTTTCTAGTGAGGCATGGTGCATACCACACCCTTGGCACACGCCAAGTTACAACATTGGCCCGCCTCCCATAGTTAAATTGTATAATAAAACAGAACCTACAATTAAGGGCTGATGTGTTCATTTTAAGGGACACGATGGAAAACAAGAAACAAACCAGCAGAGACCACCCACTTGCTTATTTCACTGTGTGTGTACAGGAATGCAATTTATCTGCCACATGCAAAACGACAGGAAGGCTTCACCCCCATGACCCTGCCTCACCTGGAAGGAGGTGAAGCTCTGGTTGTTAGCCTCAAGACAGTACAAGGCAGAGGTTGAGAACTCAGGCCCCCTGGTGCCAGGCAGGTGGCTGCCTCTGGGAAGATCTTGCCAGACCTTCTGACTTTTCTAGATAAACTGGTAATCCATGTTTTTACATGAAATTTCTTTGTTCTGAAACATTGGCAATACCTTAAACCTTTTTAAATGTAGCGCTGGGGACAAAATAATAAAAACGTGTGCCTCCAGGTTGTGACTTCTGAGGAGGGTGGAAGCGTGTATGTCCATAGTAGTGATGGAATCCGTGGAGCTGGCCCTGTGGCCACCTGGGCTCTTGGCTCCCGGTCAGGTGGGGCGGTCCAGTCCCAGCACTGCACAGGAAGTGGTGTGGTTGAGGATGCTGGGGAGGGGGCATGGGGGGAGAAGGCCTGTTCGTAGAGCTGTGATTGGGAGACTGAGACCCAAGGTGACCCAAGGTGCACCGGAAAATGGTCAAGCTCTCATGTGCCCTTAGGGGACTCTGGGAGGAGGAGTGTGGCAGCGGAGACTGGGGTCCCAAGGGGTCTCCAGAGCACAGAGCGCTTGGGTTTTCCTGGTGGGGAAAACAGCAGGGCAGAGGGTACGGTCCAGGTATGCAGCCAGCCCAGGCATGGGCAGTGTGCAGGGGAGGGTTCCGCAGGGTCACCTGTTGGGAGGTGGGGCTGGCTCTGAGGAAGAATGCCAAGCAGGGTGGAGGGAAGCAAGATCGGGATATGTCCTCACAAGACCAGAAACTGGGACCAGACTGTTTAAGTCAGGGGTGCCCCCCCCCACAGGGTGTCCCTACGCCCACGTGAAGGCGAGAATGTGGGGCTAGGCAGAAGGGTCACCCACCCAAGGCAGGGGCCAGAGCCCTTCCTAAGAAGCTGCCCAAGGGGAACAACTCCCAGCCTCCTGCATCCAGTCCCTACTCTGTACATCGCAGGCCTCCTAAGGGGAGAGAGAGACCCACCAAGCCCGAGTCACAGGAAGCCGTTAGTGAGCAGTGACTGACAGAACAGTGAAGTGCTTACTTATGTAGGCCTTTGGTAAGTGCCCATGGGGCTCTGACGGCTGGGTCCTGAGGAAGGCTTCAAGGATGAGTTGAGGCTTGGTGGGGTCCAACTGGAAGGAGATTTGGGGGCTGGGGTGGGCAAATTCCTGGTGGCAGTGGCAATAAATATTAGGTAAGAAGGGGTTGCAAGTTGGAGAGCCAGGCTAGGGAGGCAAGATGCCCTGGTAAGAAATAGGGAGCCATTGAAGGCTGGAGAGCAGGGATGGGCGTAAGTACAGAGGGAATTTGGGGACTGGCATGGTGTGTAGAGCATGCCCACTGCCTTTTGGTCCTTCTGGTGTCTTTCTCCTGCTCCTAGAGTCCTTGCTGTTTCTGGGGTGGGCTGTTGACCCAGTGAGCCTGGTGGTGCCCAGTGAGAGGTGGATTCACCTGGAGCAGGGCTGGCTGTTACTGCATCTGCTAAATGCCTGCCGCCCACCTTATTGCCACAGGAGCTTCAGATAACTGTGTTCAGTCCAATATTCCTAAGGAGTGAAGATATGGGTATTAGAAGTATGAATAGGAAAAAAAAAAAAAAGTCCTTGGGGCTTCCCTGGTGGCGCAGAGGTTGAGAGTCCGCCTGCCGATGCAGGGGACGTGGGTTTGTGCCCCTGTCCGGGAGGATCCCACATGCCGCGGAGCGGCTGGGCCCGTGAGCCACGGCCGCTGAGCCTGCGCGTCCGGAGCCTGTGCTCCGCAACGGGAGAGGCCGCAACAGTGAGAGGCCCGCGTACCGCAAAAAAAAAAAAAAAGTATGAATAGGAGGTGCTGCATTGGCTAATTTTAGAACCCTTCCTATTTTTGTCATCTCTTGAGTACCACCTTAATAATTTTACTTAATATTCATTAAAAGCTTTTAAAAAAAGGTAGATTTATTTTAGCAATACTATCCAACTTTAGTTCGCTCTTTTTTTCCTAAGGCTGTTAACCTAAAAAGTGGTCAGCTCAGTTCTATCTAAAATCACCTCTGTCAGTGTGGTGTTCCAGCATTTCTCTCTCCCAGAAATGCTGGGAGAGAGAAGAGTTTCAGGAGGGTGAGGTTTGCTGTGTGACACTGAGTGAGGTTCCAGCCCCTCTGTTCTCTGGCTCCCGCCTTGCACTGAAGGCAGTGTCCTCTCATTTTGGTCTCTCCCAGCATTTCTTTCAGGATTAAGTGAGCTCACCCAGCGACAAACACTGGGTATTGTTAGGGGATTATTATATTACACATCTAAAAATCTCCAAAAAAGGAACGTAAGTTCATCCATCGACGCTTGGAAGGTTATTTAATGATAAACATAAATGCTTTCATAAAATCTGGGGGATGATTTAAGATCTTGGATCAATAGTTGCCTGTGAGTGCCAGTAGCTGGGCCTACGCTACAGTCTGGCTCTCCTGACCACCCAGGCAGGCTGGTGGCTCACTGAGCACATAGGCAGCCTGGGGCAAAGAAATAAACAGGATTTAAGGCAAGATCTGCATGGCGTGGGCCAGAGCATGGGAATGAAGTCACTGAGGAAGGGACCACGGTGAGGTCAGGGGGAGGGAAGGGCAGGACCTCCTGAGGCTGCTACTTCTGAGGTCCTGGGCTGCGGGGAGAGGTGGGGAGAGGGCTGAGCTGGGAGGATCTGGGGGACTCCGACACCCCTGCCAGATGCTCTCTTCTGCAGACATCTCCTGGAATCCAGCCTCATCTTCTCAGCTTTCACACTAACTCAACTTGAACCTGAAGCTGCAGAGAGGCAGCAAGACGGTGGGTTGAGCCCTGGCTGCAGGCTCAAAGGGAGCTGGTGCAAAGCTGGGTTTTCTGCCTTTCTCTGGCTTCGTGGCTCTGGACACACACCGAGCCTCTCAGGGCCTTGGTGTATTTAGCTGGCAAGCGGAGACCCTGACACCTGACTCTAGCATCGTCATTGGAATGACCATTCCAGTTCAAGACTCCCGCGCGACAGGCACTTAACAGAGTATTTGAACATGCAAAACCGTATCTAGCAAACGTTGATTTAACTCTTTTGATGTGCCACACATTGTGCTAAACATTTTACAGGCTTTTTCTCATTGAATCCCTGCAACCCTATGAGTGAGCTATTATTACCACACCCACTTTAAAGATGAAAAACCTGAGACTTGGAAAAGTTGATTAGCCGGCCCAAGAGTGTGTGAGCTGTAGAGACAGGTGAGGTTTGGATCCAGGTGTCTGGCTTGAGAGCCCACGCTCTTCACACTGTGCCTGGGTAACGCAAACGCCGTGTATCGGTAGGGCTGTATCCAGCGGCGTGCTGATGTGTCCCACCCCCTCCTGCAGGAAGAGTTTCCCTGTCACCTGCTTCGCTTCATTGGGGCCACACTCTCAGCTGTGTCATCTCCTGATCTGGGGTGTTGTGCTATCACCGTCCACTGCACATCAACCAGATTCACTTTTTAAGAAAATTTTAAAATAAAAATTTAATTTTAATATGGATTTAGAATTACAAAAATGTTGCATAGGTTGTACAGAGAGTTCTCATATATCTCATGCCCATTTGCCCCTATTATTAACATCATTAATAATAGGGTAGGGTACATTTGTTACAATTAATGACCCAATACTGATACACTATTATTAAGTAAAGCCCGTATTTGACTCAGTTTTTACCTAATGTCCTTTCTCTATTCCAGAGTACCACGTTACATTTAGTTGTCAGGTCTCCTAGGGCTCCTCCTGGCTGTGACAGTTTCTCTGTCTTTCCTCGTTTTTGATGACTTGGACAGTTTTGAGGTGTACTGTGTAGAAAATCCCTCAGTTGGGATTTCTCAGGGTTAGACTTGGATCATGGGTTTTAGGGAGGAAGGCCACAGAGGTGAAGTGCCTTCTCATCCCATCAAATCAGGGTACGTGCTCTCCCCCTGACATTGGTCACCTGGCTGAGGTCGTGATTGTCAGGTGTCTGCCTGTACGGTTCCTCTTTCCCACTTTCCACACTGTAGTCCTGTGAAGGAGGTCACCGTGCAGCCGGCACAAAGGAGTGGGAGCTTCAGCCACCTCCTCCAGGGGGAGCACCTGTGTAGTAAATAGTTTGGAATGCGTGGGGCATTTGTACTTTTCCACGTAGGTATTGATTCAATCATTTAGTTGTGACAGTATGACTTGTGGATGCTTATTTTACACTTCATCGTTGACTTTGTTGCTGAAGCTGTTCCAGCGCTGGCCACTGGGGGCTCTCTCACTGGACTGCGTGGGGCTTTACAATACCCCCATCAATGGATGTGTTTGGAGCAATTCCTTGCTTTCTGGCACAAAGTGCTCCAGGATCATCTTGTGTATGTCCTGCTCCAGCCCTAGAACCAGCCATTTCTCCAAGGAGCCCTGGTTCCCTTTTCTTGTGAATGGTATTAGAAATCAAGCTCTGGGCTAAGTGTGCTCGCTGCCACTGGAATATCATGGGTTCTGGGCCCCCTCGGCTGACAGAAAAAGGAAATATATGTGTGTATATTAACCCTTGCATATACTCACATCTCTACAGTATGTATTAAGCTAAACACAAGTTCACACTGATGTCTCCAATCTATTACCATATGGATCAAAATTTGCTTTAAAAATACTAAAATATATTTTTCGATAGTGTTTTAAATTTAAACCCAAATCACAGGAAATTTAAAACCTAAAATTATTTATACTAAGGATATTCCAAAGTGTTTTAGCATCTTAGATTAGATGGATGAATATTTTTTTGAAAACTGAAAACATGAATTATGTAACTGATGAGAAACCCAAATCACAGGAAATTTAAAACCTAAAATTATTTATACTAAGGATATTCCAAAGTGTTTTAGCATCTTAGATTAGATGGATGAATATTTTTTTGAAAACTGAAAACATGAATTATGTAACTGATGAGAA
>NW_020185321.1:1200780-1444475 GCF_003031525.2 Neophocaena asiaeorientalis asiaeorientalis
ATATATGTAATGTGTGATACTGAGAAAAGACTCTTACTATCAGCTCAATGCATGTTTGTGTATATTTTTACCCATCTCATTGTCCCTGCCGAGACTGTTGAAGCTTGAAGGATGGCCGGGGTCCTGGGCTGGGACCCTCCTAGTTTGCAGCTTCAGGTTCAGAGCAGCAGACACTCAGAGGGAACAGCAGGTGAGGGCCAAGTGGAAACCAGGCACTGCCCAAGAGGCCTGACTGGCTGGCCAGCCCACTGGTACCACCCAGCCTGGATTCATCCCAGGCCTGTGGGGCGGGGTCCACCTCTGGGGGGGCGCCGAGTTTCTAACTTACCCAGTTGGCCCTATAGGTGGAGCCATTTTCTAACCTACCAGCATGCAGTTTGCAAATGTCCTTAGTTTCAAGGAATCCAAAGGGCTCTGGTCGGGGTGCAGTAGGGGGAAGGCTGTTATTAAGGAGTCTTGTTGGTACTTCCCAAGCCTCATAGCCCTGTACATGCGAGTTGTCTCTGAGGGCTACTTCTCTCCAGGTCATCACCAGGACCCATCTAGAAAACAATGCCACAGAACATGGCTGCGAGAGACCCTTCTGTGGTAGCTTAGAAATACTCCATAGTCCTGTGCTCCAAAGAGGGTATTGCAGAAAGGAAAATGGGAGTGCCACAGGGGGGTCAACTGTGGGCTGCTGCAGGCCCCAGAAAGCATCCATAATGCTGCTGGTCACCAAGATTCTTCCTCGGCCAGCCTGGACTCTCTCATGCTTTGCAGCCTTCTTAGGGGTTTACACCCACCCATTATTTACGTAAGTGTGGCCACACACTTACGTAAATGTGATCTAGAAGCCATAGCAGCAATGTTCCTCTTCATTTACCCACTGTTGTCTTTTTCCAGTTATGAACAACGCAAGGCCCCAGTGTGACTGATCTGAAAGGCTTGCCCTGGTCTGAGAGATGGCTTGGCAGTGTGAGGACACAAGGAGATTGTCCCTGTCACTGTTTACCTGGGCCAGGGACCCTACTCTCCACCACTTACGTACATGACCCTCTTCTGGACCCTCTTCCTTGCGTTGACCACGGAGCGTGAACCATGATTCTGGGGATTGGTCCTCTCCACGCTAGGATGCCCTTGTTCCAACATCCAGAGTTGTGCCTCTGTCACAATGTATGGACCCTCTGGCAAACAGCACATGTGTCTTTCCTCAAGAATGTTCTTTCTCTCTTGGGGGTCCTTTCATAACCCCCCATTTTGAGCCATCTTTCAACGGGAAACTGGAGTCTTGCTCGAAGCTTGGATGTCCTTCCCTCATGAACGATTGGCCTCTTCCTGTCTCCACTTGGGTCTCCAGTAGGTTGCAACCCCTAAAGGCAGTCTTAAGATGTGTGGGCAGCCATTCAGAATGTATTGAGTGGGCCTGTGTCAGGCATGTGGAATAGATGCCCTTCCCACCCTCTCGGTGCTAAAAGTACTGCATCATTCCAACAGCAATCTGCTCAGGGCAATGCATGCAGCAGGTGCTCAATGTGTGCTCATGGAAGTGGGCTAGGGTGCAGGAGATGTGTGATGCGAGCTTTGACAGAGAACTTACAAAGCCCTGTGGCTTGGTGCCAGCCATGGGCTCAATACCAGTCTTTGACGTGCATCTGGAGGCCACAGTGGTGCTTGTGTCCATAAGGGGTGTGGCATGTGACATGTGTACAATACCACACATTATAGCACACACTCCTCCAGGAAGTTCATGGATTCCCTCCTGGAGCATCCTTGGGTCTGATCAAAGAAAGCTCTTTGTAGAGAATCTTCCCACAGGTGGTCTGCAAGGAGTGACAGGAGGGAACGGTGAGATGAGAGTCTGTTCTGAGAAAACCCTAAGGTTGAATTCCTGATCAGGAACTGGCTAGCTGTGTCTACCTGACTTTGGACAATTTTTTTTTTTTTTTTTTCAGTACGTGGGCCCCTCACTGTTGTGGCCTCTCCCATTGCAGAGCATAGGCTCAGCGAGCCCGCTCCGCGGCATGTGGGATCTTCCCTGATCGGGGCACGAACCCGTGTCCCCTGCATCGGCAGGCAGACTCTCAACCCCTGCGCCACTGGGGAAGCCCTGGACAATTTTTTAATCTTAGTTTTCTTATCTGTAAAATGGGGAGACGTTTCTCCACCATATATCCCCACTGGTGGTCATGAGGACCATTGAGGCAATTCCTATAAATGTGCTCTCATGATTGGGTGTCAGACTGTTTGCTCACCACCCTGGACTAAGCAACAGGGGTTGGTCACTTACCCCTCTCCCCATCTCCTCTCCACCATCCCTCACCTGAGCAGAAACCATCAGCATGGAAAGTCTGGAAGCCTTGTGGACACAGCTCCTGCTCTTCCCCAAACCCAGATGCGCACAAATGTGGAGCTGTAATTAATGGATGGTCCCCCAAGGTCGGGCATTTTCCTCTCCCCCTTAGGTACAGGGAAGGAGAAGATATTTCCATCATAGCAAGTAAGAAAAATGTCTCGTTTTCCCACTTTTGTTATAAACAATGTACGACTTGCTTTCTCCTTACTCCTCCTGACCCTCCACACTGTATACATATTTATATATTATTCATAGTGGATTAAAAATGAATGCGCTCTTTACCACGGCTCTACGGCACAGTGACAATACAAATTAACGTATGATGTACTTACTTTTCGCATGCCAGTGATGGGAAATGTTGATGGCCTCAAAGTGGGAGACAGAGAGGGGTGGAAAGTGGGCTGGTCGGGGGGAGTGCACATCTAGCTGCACCGTCAGGGCCCGAGGCCCTGCCTGCAGACGGGGATGGGGGCTATTCGGGGCAGCAGCCTCGCTGCAGAGCTGGAAAGGCTCTTTCCCTTCCCTTCTCCCACGGAATGAGGTCCAAGCTCCTCAGGGGGTCCTGTGGCCCTTTCCCCTGCCCAGCTCTCACCGAGCTCCACCTCCACCATACTGACCTGCTTCCATGCCCCTGCGCCCACCCAGCCTTCCTGTTCTAGGGTCAGGCACACCCTCTGTCTGGGGTGGCATTCTTCTCTTCTTCCCTTCTCTTGGCTACCTCCCTCTTTCCTTCATCCATCCATCCATCCATTCACGTATAGGTTTGCTTGAAAAATACTTGATGGATATCTTTGACATCCCAAACTCTGTACTAGGTGGTGAAAAACAGCAGAAATCAGAAAAACCAAAAAACAAACCAAAAACAAAACCCCACAGTCCCTGAGCCATGGAGCCAAGAGTCGGTCTTGTGGGGAAGACGACATGATCGTTTATTTGTTGAGCTACTCTTGTTGGATGCTCTACTGTGGAAGAGAAGAGTTTGCTATGATGAACCTCAGTGGGTCTGAGGGGACCCACACAGGGGAGGCCTTCGTGAGGCTGAGGCAGCTGCGCTGAAGGACGGGATTACAGTGATTCGATGGAGTAGGTGAGGGAGCATTCGCGTGGAGGGAATGGGACAGGATTGGGCCAAGGTCCTGTGGTGAGAAAGGGTATAAAGTATATAAAGCATCTGGAGAGCAGAGAGGTCCCTGTGGCCAGAGGCAGCAAACTCGGGGCTTTGAGGGCGAAGAGGGTGGAAGGGCGTGCAGGGGCTCACGTTCCTCTCAGCTGAGCTCTCGGGGCCCCCAGCCACCTCTACCATCTCCCACACTGCATTTCCTCAAAATGCCAGCCTTGTACCAGAAGAGGACCCTCTAGATGCGAGATCCTTCTCGCATGGGCCTGTGACCACAACCCAGCCCAGCCCAGCCCACGTTTGCTGAACTTCGTCCAAGGGAAATACCCCTGCTAACAACTTGTTTCTTTGGACTCTGGAGGTCTTCCAGTTCCCCAAGCCCCCTCCAAAGGCAGGTGCCTGGAGGAGAGACAATATCTCTGGCTTTAACCCAAGACCACCTGGGACAAGACCACCTGGAACAGGCAGGCTAGTGTGAAACAGTGACACACGAAATGCTGGTTGAATCGGTGCTTTTGATGAAGAACAAAGCATAGCCTCCCTTGACCAGGCTTAGATAAGGAACACGATGACAATGAAATCTGCAACCATAGCAATGACAGACTGCTGACATTCGTATAGCTCTTTGTCATTTACAGATTTGACACACCGTCTCATCTGATCCTCACAACAGGCTTATGGTGTTAGTATTCGTATTATCCCCCCATTTCCAAGGTGTGGAAACTGAAGCCTTGAGAGATCAAGTGCTCACTCAAGGTCAGACAGAGGGGAAACTGAAGCTTGGGTGTTAGTAGCCTCCCAACCTCACAGAGAGGGAAAGCTAAGCCTTGAACCCAAGCTCCTGGTTGGACTCATACTGCTACCGCAGGGCAGGAGGACACCTGAAAGCAAAGATGCAAAACTGAGAGAGCTCTCTGTGGTCAGGCATGTGCAGGAAAGGATCTCCTGTGTTCAGAGGGGCCAAAGGACACCCTGGAGGGCAGTGCTTCTTTGTGGGGTTGAACTTGAGAGAGGCCAGTGTTTTGATGCTCTCCTTAAATGGGGAGCTGGCAGGGGTGAGTATACTTATTCTCTTAAATTCGATCACCAAGAAAAGCTGTTAGACTCAACTCTGTCTTAAAGCCTTTGCTACTTCTTAGAAACTGATGGACAGTAGCATCTTCATCGCCACCTACAGACCCAAGTGAATGGCCGCCTCCATCTCCAGCTTACCAAGGTGGGCACAGGCAGCACAGGCTGGTCTTTCCTCTCATTAAAATGTGATGATGGAAGTTTGTAGTTTGTCACCCTGAGGGCTTCTCCTCAGGGGACAGTTGACCTGCCTCCACCTGGAGATCTGATTTCCTCAGAGCCCCACATCCACTGCAGCAAGAAGGTAAGAAAGGTCAGCGCAGATTTCCACGGTCTCTCCCTCTGTCTCTGCCTTCAGGTGGGTCCCTTGTTCTGTCACGCATATCGGAAAATCACAGTAGAATATTTAGTGGAGCTCTCAGCTTTGGGGTTTGTTCTGAAGTCCTTGCTTATGTTCTTTGACCAAAACCTAACATATCACTGTGTTTGTGCCAATACCAGGGACTTCGAATGGATGAATGGTATAGAGAAATATGAAACTTTTCATCCAGATTTAGCTGGACTGGGAAATGTATCAAGTTTCCAAAAGTGCTTTGCATACCAACAGCTTTCTGTTTGGGAATAAATGTTCTCATCACCAAAGGATCAACCTTTCACTTACATTTGATTCTTGAGAGAACACAATGCTTTCTTCCCGACTCGTCTCAGCCCCTCACAATCACCTCCCTCAGGATGGACCTCTCATTTCTTCAAATAATTTTCTTCTACAGCAGTCTCATGGGAAACTTTCAACTAACCCCTCACAAGGATGTGTGTGTGTGTGTGTGTGTGTGTGTGTGTGTGTGTGTATCCTACAAAAACACATTGTAATCATGGTTATCATAAGGATTGGAGAATTAGGACATCTGAGTATGTTATATACATTGGAAATTTGTTTTAAAGTCAAACCGTCCAAGTTTGCTATATCTTAAGTTACTTCTCTGTGCAATGGGGTTGATATCCTTTACAAAACTGCCGTAAAGCTCAAATGTGAGGTTAAACATACAAAAATGTATGTGAAAACCTGTGGGACGTAGGTCTTTGGGATCTTCAGGTGCTACCATTATCTACAGTGCTTCTATACAAGGTATATTGCAAAATCAGGATTTACGATGATTCCAGTATTGTATAGATTTCTTTCTACAAATGTACACATGCATAACATTATACCTTTACATATAGCTCTTCAGCTCACCTAAGTTAAAATAAAAACTACTTCAGTACTAATGGTTTGACCACTGAAGTATCCAAATATGCCAGAATTACTGTACATCTTTGACTCTACCAAGGAATAGAGATTCAGATATAACCATAGGATAAAATCATGATTAATATTTTAAAATCAATTGGTGGGAAAAATATACTAAGTGCTTTTATGTCAAGTTGGCCAATTCGAAAAAGCTCTTATTGTGAATAAATGCGATACTTGACGTTCTCCGTTCGGTTTGCTAAGAAGCATGTGCGTCCCACGGTGACACAATTGGCAGAGAGGGTGGCTTCCACAGGTTGTAGCATAGATTCATACAGAAATGTATTATTCAGTAATAATAATATAAAATACAATAAACAGCTTTCATAGATGGGAAAAAAAAGCAATGGAAGAATGGAAGAACCAGTGTGAATCCTGGTGACCTGAGGTAAATTTGTTAAATAATACCTTGGTTTGGTAATTTTGCTTCATGGCTCTGCTAGCCTCTTTGGATCATGGTACCAAGAGTTTGACTCTCTTTATTTATTTTTATTTATTGTTTGGAGTCCTCAACTCCAAAGACTTGTCAGACCGCCATGATTTTCTCCATCAGTCACTTACTGCCATGAAATAAATAAATTGACAAGTTAGCCCCAGCTTTTTCTGAGCCATGGTGGTTAGGATAGTGGTCACCCCTCCTCTGTGAGCTGCCACAGGGCTGCCCTTGGGGGGAACCCAGAAAATATAATCCATTTCTGAGAAGATTTGGACAAAACTTTAAAAACATTTCTTAAGCCTCCTGAGAGAAGTCTCAGCTCTACTCCTCAGGTTCTCTGAATGACCCTCAGTTGGTTCCTATGCCTCCAGCTACAGATTTGGGCCCTCCTTTCTCCTGCTCAAGAGTTGCCCTTTCAGAGAACCACAAATCCTCCCTCACTGAGCCCTGGGCATAGCTTCATGTCCATAGGGATGACGACTTCATGAGCTAGGTGATTGAGTCTTGGGATCTGTTGGAAACTCACTGAGGCCCAGCTTAGCGCTGACTTAGATTCATGAATATGGTGGGGAGAATGGGCACGGCTTTTCCTATCCCACTGCCACTGATCAGAACCACGATTCTTCCCTTCAGTCTATGCTCTAACTCCAACGTGATGAAGAATAGGGCCATGTATATTCTTCGTAAATATGCTAAGTCCAGTAGAGGTAGAGTCTCAGTTCTCCTCCAGCACCATCCCAGGGTCTTCCCTGTCATCTGTGTGAGGGGTGACCGAGCCCAAAGGGTGGGGTTGGGTAGCAGGAAGGTAAGAAGTGAATGGTGCTCACGAATCCTTCTCTTACTTGACAGTGGTGGTCCAGGCCCCTCCTGCTGACTGTCTGTGCTCTTCTTGCTGTGGTAGGCTATGTGGAAGGTCCAACAGCAAGTGCGCTTTTCTTGGGTTTCATTTGTTCTTACCTCCATGGACTTGCAAATTGGCTTTTGCAAGTGGGAAAGTTGATCAACTTCAGCCTTGTGTTAGGTACAACAACAGAAGCAAGAGAAAACTCTATCCAAAAATTCGTATTAAAAAAAAAGGCAAGGTGAAGCAGTAAGATAATAATACAGTCCACAAACAGTTAATGCCTGCTTGCTCTGTGCCAGGTAGTGGGCTTGGCACCAGTGATATTAAGATGGCTATGCCTCCTGCTTCAGGAACACATAGATAGTCATGGTGATCAACACACACACAGCAGCCCCATAAAACATGCGTCCCAGTTGGGCAGAGCCTTGAAAGAAGAATGGGGTTTGGGTCTGCAGAGAATAGAAGTAACTCAGGGAGAGAGTAGCACAGCCAGGGTATGGGGACCCTGTGGAATGAAGCCTTTTTGCAGAGACCATCTAATCGTTTGGTTTGGAGTGGGCAAAGGGGGGATGCTCCCAGGAGACTTGAGAGGTGCTGGGGCTGAGCTATGAAGGTGAGCGGGTAGGTGGCCATCAAAATTTGGGCAAGGAAATCACAGCTGAGCTTCTGCTTTAGGTACTCACTGTGGTACCCCTGGAGAGGACGGGTAGGAAGTGAGGAAGCTAGAAGCAGGAAGTCCTCTTGCAGGCTGCCATGTTCATAGTCTAGCAAGAGTTGGTGTACACTGGACTAAGCTCAGAAGGGGGGTTTTGGAAGGAGAAAGATTCAACAGGTAGAATGGATTTGCCCAGGGGCCAATTGTCTAGGAGGGAAGAAGGAGAGAGCTAATTCCTGAAGCCCACTAAGAAAGAAGCAAGGATCTAGCGCTGTGTGCAATTTGGTGAGAAAATGAGTTTCAGCTCCAAACGTTTGCTTGGCCTCCAGGTCTTCAAGAACAAAACTGTTTTGCTAAGTAGATACACAGGACTTCTGCTATCACCATTCTAGTAAAAGTGCTGAATATGCCGTTCAGATGTTTTCTGGGGTAAACGGTTGGGCCCATTTATTTACTTGTTTATTTTTCTGAGCAAATGAAACCCAGCCCTGGGTCTTGACCTCTCTGGGTGCTGGGTAGGACAGCTTCCAGGAATGGCGTATCTACCGCTTCCCAGTAAAAGGCAGAATACAACTGTTCCATTATAACTTCCCAAACCAGATGCTTTACTGGTTCCTTAAGATGGCAGAAATGTGTACACGCCTGCTGTGCATCCGGACAGAGAAATCAAGCCTGAAGGAGCAGATGGATTTCACACAATCCATCTTCTGTTCTGATTTATAGCCTTTCTAGTAAAGTTTGATTCCAAGCGTCACTATTCAAAATCAGATTTCTTTAAAACTAGGTTGTCCTTGATTATCTGAATGTCCAGGTTCCTGTCTGATACCTTCTGCTGCCTCATCTTGAAATCCTGAGATTCCCAAATTCTTCCAGCTTGGCACTTCCGCTCCACCCAAGAGCAAGGCTTGGGTAATATCCCTCCTCACCCCACCCCAAACACCCTCCCTGGTCACTCTTGATTTGCTTATCTTAAGAGTTAAGATAAAAAGAGTTAGTGGGAGGATGAGAAAGTGAACTGGCTTGGAGACCTGAGTCAGAATCTCAGATGGCGGGATTTACGGCTTTTTTGTGTGGAGCTAGGGTCAGCAAAGTACAGTCCAAGGCTCAAATCCGTCTCCTGTCTGTTTTCGTATGGTCTGCAAGCTAAGAACGGTTTTTACATTTTTAAATGGTTGAAAAAAAAACCCAACAAGAATAATATTTCATCACATGTGAAAATTATATAAAATTCAGATTTCAGTATCCATAAATAAAGTTTTGAATTTCATCAACAAAAATTTGGAAATTTATTTCCTCTCTTGCTATATTAGTACCTACATCATATCTTTGACCTTAGCCTGCAAAGGCTAAAATATTTGCTACCTAACTTTTTATAAAAGAATTTCCAGGTGTTGGGAACTTTCTCTTCTGTTGCCTAGAAACTCTGAATTAAAAACTCTGGCCATGATGGAAATCCCTGTCCAAGTTATTATTATTTGGTAACATTATTTATCCAAGTAACTTATTACTTACCCAAATAGTTATATGGGCTGCATCTTCATTCTTTGCCATTTGATTTTTGCAAGGCAATAACACCGATGATATTGATAATATTGGTAATCATGATCATGGTCCTTTGAGCGCTGGGGGCCGGGAAGAGGGGTAAGCGGCAGAGCTGACCGGCCACTCTTTCTGCCCACAGGTCACAGGCCTTTCCAGTGCCGCTACTGTCCCTACAGTGCCTCTCAGAAGGGAAATCTGAAGACCCACGTCCTCTGCGTCCATCGCATGCCTTTTGACAACAGCCAGTATCCCGACCGCAGGTTCAAGCGCTCCAGAGTTGACTCGGAGGCTTCTGGGAATTTTGAAGACCCCACAGCTGTCAAGGCGGGGAGCTCAGCGGAGCTAACGGAGGAGGGCAGCAAGGCCCAGGAGGAGCGCAACTGAGCCAACCAACCCGGATATTGCAATATTATTTTACACAGTTTTCAGATTATGCATCTGGTAAAAGAGTTTGTTAACTGCATTCCAAGGGGAAAAAATCATGTACAACCTCCCCTCTAGTGTATAGAACATTTAAAAAATTTAAAAAGATATCTATATATATATTAAAAAAAAATCCCCAGCCCTTGAAAATGGCTGCTAAACTGTTACCCGGCAACAAGTATTTCCAAACAATGCAGGTGGGAGAAAAGGGATTTCAGAAATGCTTGGTGTCCTCCGAGCTCAAGAAAGCCGGGGGCCCTTCCAATGCTAGAGTCGTCTTTGTTCAAAAATCATGCTCTTAACTGAAAAACGATACCATCTAAATGATTTAGTGTTGCCTTGAAGATGGAGGGGCTGCGTTTTCATTGTTGAAAACACCTCTATAATCTGACACCAGCTGCTGTCATCTGCCTCGCACCCTAATGGGATGTGTTGGGAGGCGGCCGCGGTGCCAGTCTGACTGGAGCGGTCACTGCAGAGAAAATCAATTCACGTGGTGTTGTAACTGCACTTTTAGAGAAACCTTAGCCGGCCCGCAGCCAGCGCCAGGGCTGACCAGCATTGCGGAGGATTGCCATCTTCAACGTGCATTTAAAAAACACCCACAGCCAAATGAATCAATGGTCAGGGAGTATCTGCAGACAAATGTCCAGTGCAGGTTTGATGAGTAATTCCTTTTGTTTAGATTAAATTGCAGTATGGAGGGAAATGCTTTTTTCTTGGTTGTCTTTTTTTTAATTTTTGGAGGAATTTACAAGAAGCTTGCTAATAAAAAATTTTTTAGGGGTACATGATATAAAAATGCTTAGAAAAACTAGCCCACCCTATCCACAGAAGGTGCTGGTGAGGAATGGAAGTTTATGTAACAATAGATTGTTTTTATTATGATTTTTAAAATTTTACTTGAAAGAAGGCTGCTTTGGTCCTTATTATCAGATTTTTTTCATGTGTTAGTTTTTGTAAGTCTCACAGACACGAAGCAAGATTTTCTTCTCCAGCAAGCTCTTATGAAATAGCTTGTATTAAAATATGAATCTAAACATCCTGCTCTCTATCACTGATGAAGAAGACTGTTTAAGTTAAAATGTCTGTTTTTGTAAAACAAATGTGTTCTATATTTTTGTAGATTTTAGATTTTCTACTGATTGGATACTCCAAATTTATCAAGTTCTGCACCACCCAGAGGGAGATTGGAGAGCCAATAATGAAACAACTCATTCTTTTAAAAAACAATTTACAAAGACTAGTTAATGGTTTATTCCTGAATCTGCTAGTGTGGTGTCAAAGTCCAGCCTCTTAACATACTTCCTTTGAGTGACACGAAATTGGTGCTGTTGCTTGTGACGGTGGAGAAGTATTGAAGTATTAACTTCTTCTAAAAAAATCATTCAGACTTAAAAAAAAAAAAAAAAGATAGATATCTCCTTGCAGGCTGGGAGCACAGAATAAAACCCCAGGGCCTTAAAAACTTCAGCTCTGCCTACAGCAGTTTACAAAAATACTAAACTGCAATCAATGTAAATAAAATGCTTCGCTATCCTGAGACCAGAAGGAATCTCAGGCTAATAAGGAATCCGGTTTGCATATGCTGTCGAGAGGGTGACATCCACCCGGGGTTTCAGTGTAAACGTGGTCGCTGTACAACGTGGACCCATCTGGCATAGAGCAAGCTGCTTTCTTGTTTTTCTAGAATAGTTCTCACTGCCTTACTTAAATCGAGTTGATAAACTTAATGCAACTGTTTCTATGATCCTAGAGAAAGGACTGAAATGTTATTGAAAACTTTCCGACTGTAGTAAGCTTTAGGATTTTAAATGCACTACTGTGTTTGGTGACTGTGCCAGTCGCTTGCTTTCTGTGTGTTTGCCCTGCCTTTGGTATCTTAGCAAAGAAAAATATAAAAAAGAAGAAAAAAAAGTAAAAAGAGCAAAAAAGAGGAAAAAAAGTGGAAAAAAACGAGAGCCACATTCCATTTCTAGCACTTTGGGCGCTCTTTCAGTATCCTTTTGTGTCTTCTGAGCATCGTCAGATGCGACAGGCAATAATTCTGTTTGTGACACTGGGAACATCCCCTCTTCTTTGTGGTGTGTGTGTTGATTCCATTTTGTCCAGTGCTACCGTCCTTATTTCCCCCCTGACACAGGCCTTCTTTCCAGAACATTTGTAACTTGTAATACAAACAAGTGACAGCCGCAGTGATGCAGTGTCAGTTTCTGAATGTCATCAGGTTCTCATATCTAAACATGTCAAGTTTTTCCCCTGTAACTTCTGTAGTCTGTGATGCTGGTCATAATACTGTCTACATTCCTACACAAAGAAAAAAAATCTATCTTGGAGGAAATCTGAGATCAATAGAGTAGAGGATTTTGTTGCTATGCTTGTAACAAGTAGAAAACTTTGTATTTAAAGTTTATTCTTGGTCATTATTTATTATTATAATACATCAGTTGACAGAACTTTATTCTGGTATAGAAAGTATTAAAAGTTGTTTTTTCAGCAATGACTGTTTTCTTTCTGCTGTTAGAATAAAATGTCTTTGAAGCAGTCCAGTTTTATCCAGTGTTTTACGCAATAAAACCTCTACCTCTGGGGGAAAAAAATCTTTTCCTATTCACATATGTTTACTAGGAGGAGGGAAACATATTTTTGCAGCTTTTTCAGATTTTTATAAGACTTGGTCAAACCCCACTTCTTACAAAGAGCCCTGCAGTATCCTGGGTGGATGGTTCCCATAACCTGGTGCTTTTTCAAGCTGAAGAGTATCTCTGTGCAGTACGAATAGCATGTGTATCTCTGTGTGTGTGTGTGTGTGTGTGTGTATGCACACCCATGTGCATTTGTGAACTATGTTTCTTTGAAAGCTTGCAGACATGGGTTTTAGTGAGGTAATACCTATGCAAATACCAATGCTCCTCATATACTAGCAATTATACAAGACATTTAAGGCATTGGGATCTATTATTTCCCTTTACTGGTAGCAAGTTTTAAAAATATCATTAAATGCAAGGAAGTCTTTTCCCTCTGAATGATCAGAGGACAATATGAATTCTTTTTCCAGAAGCAAAGGAAAAGAACAAAGAATAATAAAGTCTACGGTATCTGGGCTGCTGAAAAACAGAACTCTGCCACCGATCTGAGGAGGTTTGGAGTGTGTGCCCCACACTTGATGCACAGGATTGCTTTTTTTTTTTTTTTTTTTTTGTGGTACGCGGGCCTCTCACTGTTGTGGCCTCTCCGGTTGCGGAGCACAGGCTCTGGATGCGCAGGCTCAGCGGCCATGGCTCACGGGCCCAGCCGCTCCGCGGCATGTGGGATCTTCCCGGACCGGGGCACAAACCCGTGTCCCTGCATCGGCAGGCGGACTCTCAACCACTGCGCCACCAGGGAAGCTTTTGCTTTTTGACTTGTTTTTTTGTTGTCGGTGGTGGCCTGGTTTCAAAACCGAGCTTGCATGGTGCATGCTGCAGCTCTGGAATAGGTTGGCCCACCGAAATGTTGCAAACAAAGGCATCCAGCCACGATATAGGAATTTGTAAGTCACCGGGTTTCTTTCAGGAGGCCAGACTGTTGGTGTCCCTGGAAGGGAGCAGATGACTTGAATGAAATCTTTGGCAGTCCTGAGAGTCCGTTGTTAGAAACAATAAAGGTGAGTTAGAGGAGTTAGGGAAGCATCAGAAAATGAACCCATCAGGGAAGGAAGGTTGATTAAGGGGCTGTAACTCTGCATACATGATGGATCCTGATCCCAAATGCCTCCAGGGGCCAGGCAGGATGCCTCAGTGGTCAGAGGAAGAGAGTAGAAATTGGGAGGGGGGCGGTCTCAGGGGCCATGGGGGATCCCAGCACTGCTGCTCATCACCACGAAGAAGGCGGCATCAGGGCTTCTGACTTTGTAAGAGACACTGGACACCTGGATTTTTGGGGAAGCCTCTGAATTTCACATATGGGTTCAAAATGTGTATTTAAAAACTGTGTGATAAATAGATGATCAAAATGTGGTTTATCCACAGAAGGAATATTTTTTTCTTTTCCATTATGATTTATCACAGGATATTAAGTATAGTTTCCTGTGCTAAGCAGTAGAACCTTATTGTTTATCCATCCTATACATAATAGTTTGAATCAGCTAACCCCAAACTCCCAATCCATCCCTCCCCCTTGGCAGCCACAAGTCTGTTCTCTATGTCTGTGAGTCTGTTTCTGTTTCATAGATAGGTTTGTTTGTGTCATATTTTAGATGCCACATGTAAGTGATATCATATGATCTTTGTCTTCCTCTGTCTGACTTACTTCACTTGGTATGATCATCTCTAGGTCCGTCCATGTTGCTGCAAATGGCATTATTTCATTCCTTTTTATGGCTGAGTAATATTCCATTGTATATGCATACACACTGCATCTTCTTTTTTTTCTTTTTTTTTTTTTGCGGTACGCGGGCCTCTCACTGTTGTGACCTCTCCCGTTGTGGAGCAACAGGCTCCGGACGCGCAGGCTCAGTAGCCATGGCTCACGGGCGCAGCCGCTCCGCGGCATGTGGGATCTTCCCAGACCAGGGCATGAACCCGTGTCCCCTGCGTCAGCAGGCGAACTCTCAACCACTGCGCCACCAGGGAAGCCCTCACACCGCATCTTCTTTATCCATGCCTCTGTTGATGGGCATTTAGGTTGTTTCCATGTCTTGGCTACTGTAAATGGTGCTGCTATGAACATTAGGGGGCATGTATCTTTTCAAATTAGCGTTTTGTCAAGAATGGACTCTTATTCTGCGGTGGAAAGGGATGGAGCACTGACACAGGCTGCAACGTGGATGAACCTTGAAAACACTGCGTTAGGTTGATGAAGCCAGTCACTAAAGAAGCCAGTCCTGTGGTTGCTGGGGTTGTGGGGAGGGGAGGATGGGGGTGACTGATGGCTGAGGGGGAGGAGCTCTCTTCTCCCAGAGATACAGACGCTCTAAAATTAGATAGTGATGCTGGTTGCCCAGCTCTGAATATATTAAAAACCACTGAGTTGTATACTTTAAAAGGGTGAATTTTATGGCATGTGAATTATATCTCAATAAAGCTGTTACAAAATAAAAATAAAACTGGAAGGAGGCCTTTTTAAGAAGCTTCAACATGTATTTCCATCAAAATATTTTGAGCTCTTCTATAGTCACAGACAATTGGCAGATCAGTCCGTTGTAAAGAATTACAAGATTGAGGTGTCCTGACTTAAATCTGAACCCTGAACTACTTATTGGCTACTTGATCTTGAACAGTTTAACTGTTCTGAGTTCATTGATCGTTACCTGTAAAGTTATGAAGTTAAATGCAATAACGTAGGGGAAATTATATGTAGGTTTATAAAGAACTCTATGCGGTACGCGGGCCTCTCACTGTTGTGACCTCTCCCGTTGTGGAGCAACAGGCTCCGGACGCGCAGGCTCAGTAGCCATGGCTCACGGGCGCAGCCGCTCCGCGGCATGTGGGATCTTCCCAGACCAGGGCATGAACCCGTGTCCCCTGCGTCAGCAGGCGAACTCTCAACCACTGCGCCACCAGGGAAGCCCTCACACCGCATCTTCTTTATCCATGCCTCTGTTGATGGGCATTTAGGTTGTTTCCATGTCTTGGCTACTGTAAATGGTGCTGCTATGAACATTAGGGGGCATGTATCTTTTCAAATTAGCGTTTTGTCAAGAATGGACTCTTATTCTGCGGTGGAAAGGGATGGAGCACTGACACAGGCTGCAACGTGGATGAACCTTGAAAACACTGCGTTAGGTTGATGAAGCCAGTCACTAAAGAAGCCAGTCCTGTGGTTGCTGGGGTTGTGGGGAGGGGAGGATGGGGGTGACTGATGGCTGAGGGGGAGGAGCTCTCTTCTCCCAGAGATACAGACGCTCTAAAATTAGATAGTGATGCTGGTTGCCCAGCTCTGAATATATTAAAAACCACTGAGTTGTATACTTTAAAAGGGTGAATTTTATGGCATGTGAATTATATCTCAATAAAGCTGTTACAAAATAAAAATAAAACTGGAAGGAGGCCTTTTTAAGAAGCTTCAACATGTATTTCCATCAAAATATTTTGAGCTCTTCTATAGTCACAGACAATTGGCAGATCAGTCCGTTGTAAAGAATTACAAGATTGAGGTGTCCTGACTTAAATCTGAACCCTGAACTACTTATTGGCTACTTGATCTTGAACAGTTTAACTGTTCTGAGTTCATTGATCGTTACCTGTAAAGTTATGAAGTTAAATGCAATAACGTAGGGGAAATTATATGTAGGTTTATAAAGAACTCTACAACTGCTAGATATTGTCGCCACTCTGGTGTAATAAGTTATGGATAAATTTGAGATTAATTTCACATACACAAAATACTGTACACTAAACCCCCTTGTGTTTTGGAAGAGTCTCCCTGGAGGTCAGGTGGTCATGATTCCTCCACACTCACCCCCTTCAGATAAAATGATCCCGGACAAATGTCTTAAACTTTTTGTTTTCCAATTTTCTCATTTGAAAAATCAGTATTTTAACCACCTTCTTGCCATTCTCAGTGTCTTGTGGGCTGATGGGGAAAGAGTGGGATGCTGGGGGAAAAAAGTTGGTCTTGGTGTTAGATGTTATTCCACTCACTTGTCTGATGAAAGTTTACAGGGGACCTACTGTGTGCCAGGCATCAGGCTATGGGCTGGAGATACACAGGTGAGTCAGAGATCATGCCCACAGATCACGGTCTAAGGAGAAAATAGATTTCAATCTGATAATCACACAAATAAATATAACACATCTGGAAGAGGAGATTCAGGGATAAGATGGATTTTTCATGTCACAGAAGACTTCCCTAAGAGGTGACAATGAACTGAGATATGAAGGAGATCATGCCGGCTAGAGGAGAAGCATGTGCAAAGGCCGTGCGGGTGTAATGGGGCTTGGGAGGCCTGTCTCCACCTCTCTGAGCTGTGGGATCCAAGCAGGTCATTCCGCCTCCCCAGATCTGCTTCTTTATCTGTGAAGTGGAAAATGGTGCCCACAGCAAGGCTCTTACTGGGATTAAATGAGATAGTAGTAGATAACTATGTTACAAGCTGCACAGACAGCAAGCTAGGTACCACCAGGTTCCAAGGACTGTTATTGAAACCGACACCGGCTAGGAACCCACTTGAGCACTGAAACAGAGTGCATTCCGCAGATGCATGGCTTTCTGGCTTGTTCAGAAGTCAGCAAGATGGGAGTCGATGTAGCATGACCCAAGTGCCTTCTTCAACAGATTTATAGGATCCCAGAGAACCATCAGTCATAGGTCACACCCAGGGACCTCAGTTTCCTGGGAAGGAGTGGGTGGGAGTCTCCTGGTCCCAATTCAAGGTCTTTGTATGGCTCCAGTCTATCCCTTTGTCGATGGGTTTGGCCACCGTGGCAGCGGCACTATTTGCTGGAGGAGTGTACATAGGATAGTGAACATCCTGATTTCCCTGGACTAAAGGGTTTCCCAGTACGTGGAACTTCCAGTGCTAAAAGCAGGGCAGTCCTGGACAAACCTGAACGGTTGGTCAACCTGGGTCCAAGGCCACTCCCTCTAAAGGCACATGTCTCTGCGGAACCAAGTTATTGCTGCCCTTAACTCTGGAGGCCAGTATGAGGCCAATCGGGGGAGCCAAGGGGCTCAGAGCATGGGCTTTGCTAACCTGAGACTTGGGTTCAAATCTTCTCTGCCACAGCACCTTTGCTGTAAGGGTGAAAGTTGACAACGTGCATGCAGCACTGCACACAATGCCTGGCACGTGGTCATTGTTTATATATCCTTGCTGAGTTCTACTTCAACTAGGTGGGGGATGCCTCAAATGTGAATTTCTCTTCCTGGCAGCTGGAAAGTGCTGAGCTGCTGATACTGTGTTAAGGTAGCATTTTGTGCTGAAACTTTTATAAAGATGATAACCCTGCTGTCTCTTGTAGTTTGGGGTTTGCACACTTCCCCTTCTCTGTTGAACATTTGTATTGTAACAGTATATTATGAAAACCTCACCTGGTGTATTGCAAGCACAATCCCAAGGAAATTAATGTTAAATATTGTGATCTTCTTTTCAAGATAGAAGGGCTGGTCCCGTTCCACAGAACTAGAGGTATGTTTCCATGGGGAAGGAAAAAAATTCATAGTGTAATGCAATATTAAAAATGTTGCCCAGCTGAGCATTCCATGTAGGGGCTTGTGAAGAGTTTCAATCTCATCACCTGTTGGTGTTAAGAGAAAAGAGAAAGATGGAGGGAGGGAGGGAGGGAGGGAGGGAGGGAGAGGAAGGGCTTTTGTGAACAGGGAAATCACAAGCAAAGAGGAGGGGGAAAATTTAAATGATCCCAGACCGAACTGTTTTGCTGTTAATACAGAAATACAGTGCAAGACACATTTAATGGGCTCTATTTTTTATTATACTATGCTGAATAATTAAGTTTGAGGCTAAGTGTCACATGGATTTATCTTTTAATTAAAAAAGCATGGTTCACGCATATTTGAGTGGTAGTCCAAATAAATGCAATATAGAAATTTATGTTTGTTTATCTAGGTGTTAATTACCTAGAGATTGTTCTGGATTACTTCTTTTTATAAAGTGTCATAGGCTCGTGTCAGAACGAATAAAGCTTGCCCATGGAACCTTATCAATTTGCTAACGATAGCGCTGGTCTGACCTGAGGGGGGAGGAGGGGAAAACTTTGGGGATTGTTATGTATACACACGCCCCCATTCAACCCACACCAAATAAAACAGTCGTTTTAGAAAATATTTCTAGGACATAAAGGCACAAATATATCTTCGTTGTTTTACAGCCTCTTGTCCACGGCTATTTATAAAACATGTGATTATTTATGCATTGGGTTATGAGAAGTTTGGCTGGGAGAGGCCGTGAAGGAGGCTCCATCAATCCAGTTACCTGTACCCCGGAGAGGTGGAGGGAGGGTTTCTAGGTAGAAATGGGGCCGGACAGGAAGTTGGCTGCTGTGATTTGTCTGAAGTGTGTCAACCTCACTGCCTCTCCCAGAAAGGGCAGACAGTGGGAGAAAGAGGGATAGCAAAGTTGAGGGTTAGAAGTCACGTTGTTTAAAAACGATGCACACTGAGAAAGCGAAACCAGAAGCCCGCACAAATTGCTCCTCATACCTTGGGTCAGTCCCTGCCTTCTTCTTCGTTTACAAGCGATTTTTGGTGGCAGGTTCACTCGAATGGCTTGGAAACCTCCTGAACAAAGGAGCGCACCCAACTTAGACATCCCGGTCTGGGTATGTCTGGCCTCTTTCCCCTGAGCACCACGCCTCTACTTTTGGCTGCCAGATCTCCAGAAAATCAATAAAAGTAACTGCGGGTCCCGGTGGGCTTCACCCGGCTTGGTGGGCCTTTCTCTCGGGGTGCAGGGAGCGCAGCCTGAGAGACCGGGACCTGCACTCAACTGTGCTTCTCTCCAGCCCAAGCTGGGGGGAGCATCGGGAACCCCCAAACAGAAAACTAGACCAACGTGGAAGCTCTCCGCTGGGTAGGGTTTCATTTTCAATGTTTTTTCCTTCCTCCGGGAGACCTGGCGGACTGATGGAGCAGGTCACTGGGCAGCGCGCCTGGAGAGGGGCGCCCGGGCCGGGCGGGCACTGAGCGGGCGCGGCGCCAGGTGGGAGCGCCCGGAGTCTCCGTGCCGCCGCGGGTCGGGGGCTGGTTTCTTCGGCGCGGACCCCGCAACCCGGACTCTGACTCAGCCCCTCGCCCCTGAGGGATCAAAGGAGCGTTGGCCGGAGGGGAGAAGGCCCCCCGCCCCGAGGCTTGGGCTCCAAGCTCCCGGTCCCCAGGGCTTCTCTTTTGGCGAGGAAGTGGACAAAAGCTCCAACGGGGCTCGCTGTGGTATCGCGTCCCAAGGAGGGCGCGAGGGTCCTGCGCGGCGCCATCTGCTCATGTTATTACCGCGGACAGGGATCAATGCCGCGTACCTTTTAAATTATTGACACCTGAACTCTGTTTTCCTCCCAAATTGCTGCCCATTTCCTCCTCAGAATCATTGCTGTTACCAGAAATTGGGGCCCAGTAGCACTGGAGGGTGGAGTGGGGGCGTTGCTCGGAAGAGCGGGTCACCATCTGTGCCAGGTTCTGGGGACCCAGCAGAGGAGACGCAAGGAGGGTCCCTGCCCCGGCTTCTCACCCCGCCCCCTCAGTGATTTGTTGGAAAGCGCGTGGTGGTGGTGGTAGAAGGTCCTTTCTTTGGGCCAGAGGATTTACTGGCTGCCAGCAGGTCGACAGGGCCTTATTCAAAAAGATGGCCCTGAACTGGGGGAACCAGCAGTGAGGTGTGTGAGGGCCCAGGTTTCAGAGGCATTCAAAGAAGCGGCCCTGCAGGGCTTTGGTGTCCAGGGCATTGGTCTGGAATGACATGGAAGGATCCATGTGCCCAAGAATATCAACTTCTGTTTTAAAAATTAAAAAATATATATATTATTGAGGTGAGATTCACTTATATAAAATTAACTGTTTTAAAGTCTATGATTCAGTGACATTTAGAAAGTACTTTCACTATGTTGCCCAACCATTGGCTGCATAAGTTCCCAAACATCTTTATTACTCCAAAAGAAAACCCCACACCCATTAATCAGTAACTTTCTATCCCCCCTCTCCCCAGCAATATGCAAAGTCTCCATGGATTTACCAATTCTGGATATTTCATATAAATGGAATGATACAATATATGACCTTTTGCGTCTGACATGTTTCACTTAGCACAATGTTTTCAAAGTTCATCCACTTGGTAGCGTGTATCAGTATGTCATTCCTTTCTATGACCGAATAATCTTGCATTATATGTTTATACCACATTTTGTTTTTCTATTCATCCATTGATGGACATTTGGGTTGTTTTCACCTCTTGGCTATATCACATAATATTGCTCTGAACATTCGTGTACAAGTATTTGGGAAGCTGGTTTCAATTATTTGGGGCATATACCTGGGAGCGGAACTGCTGGATCAGTGGGTAATTCTGTGTTTAAAGTTTTGAGGAATCATGAAACTCAATCAGCTTTTTATTCAACAGATCAGCACATGTCACTACACTGCTTAGAACCCTCCAGTGGCTTCCTCTTACATTAGAATAAAATCCATACTCCTTACCTTGGCCTTTGAGGCCCTACATGGTCTGACTTTGCCAACCTCTCTAACTTCATCCTCCATCTCTCCCTCAATACCCTCCCTCTCCAGTCAACATGGCTCTTTGTACTTCAGGCTTGCCAAAACGATTCCTGCCCCAGGGCCTTTGCACTTGTTTCCTCTTGCCCTTTCCAAGCTGGGCACCTTCCCTTTCTTAGGTTTCTACTCAGATGTCACTCAGAGAAGCTTTCTGTCACCACTGGATCCATGTGTTCCTGGCCTCTGTACCACACCACAGTCTATCATCTTATTTCTATCTTCCTTGTGGCAGTAATTAATTACTCCCTAGAAGTACCTTGTTTACCCCTTGGTTTACATGCTTATGGCCTGCTTTCCTTGCTGGAATTGTAAATTTCATGAGCTCAGGGACCAGTCAGAGCTGTGGTGCAAGTAGTACCTGGTACAGAGTAAGACCTCAAATAAATATTTATTGAATAAATAAAAATTCCCAGCCCAATTATCTTTGATAATAATCACTGGAGTGTTGTGGAAATCTTGTTAGCTTTTAAAAAGGAAGTTCTTTCAGCAGTCTCCAGAAATGAGACCCCCAAACAAAGAATAATATTGACTAAACTCAATGTCAGATCAGCAGTGTCCCTGAGAACTCGGCTGTGGTCCTTCTTACCTGTAGTGTGTGGGTATGTGTCTGTGGGTGGGCGGAAGGGCAGGCAGTCCACCGCATTGATGAAACTGGTCTGATATCCCCGTACATTGGGTTCATCTGAGACCAGCATCCCAAGCTCTACAAAAGGACTCACAGCTGCCAAGTGGGTAGCTGCAATCAGGAAATTGGTTCCAAGTCTGTATCTGCTAAACTGTGCCCATGTCTTTGTCCCTCTGAGCCTCAGTTTCCTCATCTGTAAAAGAGGCTGCTAACATGTGCTGTGCAGGCTTACTGTCCTCCCTGCCCACACATGAGAACATGGGGAAGTGCTTTGCAAACAGAAATGCTACACACATCAGTTATTACCACAGCCACTCATATGAAAAATACATGTGTCCTGCCCATGCCAAGGTGTGGGCAGGGAGGACAGAGCCCGACAGCCTGGTCACCATCTGCTGCAGCCACCCCAGCTCCCTCTCCCACCCTGTTGACCCTGGCCACACTCATGCCTGTGACCCTGGGGTCAATGCCTCCTCTTAATGTCTTTCCATTTCTCAGTTTGCTGACTGGGGTGATTTTCGGTGAGGTCCACATAAATACTTCAAAAATAATTCACGATGAAGAGGAACACTTCTGGAATAGATGATGGCACGACAAATTAAACTCTTTATAGGGCTGAGCGTAAATTATTTTAATGCATGTAATAGATCCACCCAGGGAGACTTGAGCCCCTGCAGGTCATGCCTCTGTGCCCCCAGGGCCCAGAGGGTGGTGGGAGCAGGTGGCTGGGAGCCTGCTCTGCTGGGGTGTGAATCATTTCCCCTCTCAGAAGACCTATTCCCCCAGCACTTAGGTCCTCCCAACCTGAGGAAAGGAATGGGAAGCTTCAGGTCCGGCCAGGCGGAGCCAGGAGCCAGGAGCCAGATGAGGCAGTGGGAGGGCACTTGTCAGCAGAGACGATGGCCTGACCTGCACCGCACCCTGCCTTCCATTCATCGTCTGCTCTTCTTGAGAGGGGTGAGGGATGCTACTATATGATACCAGAGAGTTAAAATTTTTTGTCTCCCCTGAAACCGTTGGGCAGCAAGACTAACGTTTCAGTTCAGGTCATCAACCAGCAACATTTTACATTTAGACTCATTGCACTTTAGTGCAGGAAGAAATCTTAGAGATTATTGAGTCCAGCATACCCATTCAAGAGACAAGAAAGCTGAGAGCTCGGAGAGGCGCAGGATTTTGTGCCCCAGAGAAAGTAAACACACTGTTGTATCCAAGGGCTATCTAAGCAATATTTATAGAGTGATATCTAGAGATTGTTGATGTGGTTTTGTAATTACTGAAGTAGGTTTGTAACCCCAGAGGGAAGAGTTCATTGATTCCAGAATGTGATACCATGACCCCTTATGGTCAGGCAAAGCATAGTAACAGTGTTTTATGTGGACTAGTCGTCTCATATCTGGGGAGAAGCTTTTATTCACTCAATGTTCAGTGATCATGTATGGGGTCTAAGGTGTGTGCTAGGCATTGACTGTACTACTGTGAGCCAGACAGGCTCACCTGCTTGCTGGGACAAGTCTCCTTCCACAGATAGCTTCCTGATGGCCTGTTCATCTGTGTCTGCAATCCCACCCTCAGGGATTCAGTCATGCACATCAAAGTCGATGTGATTGAGCATAAGAACAGTGGGAACAGAGAATTAGAGAGCGCAACCACTTCTAGGGGAAGCATTAGGAGGTGAGGCGATGGGCCTTGAATGAGGAATAGGATTTGGATGTGAGGGGCTAAGGGAGAGTGAGGGGGGGAGGTTCTAGGAAGAAGGGTCAATAAGCCCCAATGCAGAGATCCAAAGATTTCTGGTGGGTTCTGCAACTAGAAAACAGGTCAGGAAGACCACAGCCAGAAGAGCAGGACGAGGGCTTGAAGGATGAGCTGTCTATAGGCAGGTATGCATAGGATGGCCCCACTGTGTTTTCCGAATATTTCTCATTGTCATGTAGATCAGGACGGGACTGACAGAGTCTGTTGCTGAACGAAGTTAGGCTGGCTGGTAAGGAAATAAATCACGCTACACGCCAGGAAGACTTACAGATGAAAATTAAAATTGTAGCCCACAGAAGGAATCTTCTGAGGTGGTTGATGACTACAGTCTACAATGGCAAAAACTGAATATCTCACCTCCTCCACTAAGCCTTCCCTATCCAACTCTGGGACAATTATTTCTCTCTGGGCTCCCAAAGCACAAAGAGTTCAGGACTTGCTGCAGTGTTACGTACTGTCACGGTGGGTTCTGTTTGCTTCCACCTAAACTGGACTTGGTCGTTTGAGGGCAGAGGCCCAGGCTGGTTCATTCCTGGATCCATGGTGAACCATGATGGAAGCCTCATGTCTGCTTCCTGGTTCCATCATGTAAATGACCCAGGTTTAAAAGACAGACTTCCTGAATTTTGGTTCAACATAACCACACCTTCTCCCATTTTAAGTTTCTGGAAAGAAACTACTCAAACCATCAAAAATATAGTTGGCTATAAATGGCAAGCTGTTACCAAGGCTGTCACTCCAGAACCATACTCCTGCCCCTCCCTTGAATAGAAACCAATAACTCATCTAAATTTCAGAAGGAAACTGCAAAGAAAAAAAACAAGAAGGGTTAGAACCAACTAGGTCCAAGATGGTGGAAGATTCAACTTCCAGTAGACCTTGAGCCTCATTATATGCTCATTGTAATACATTAGCATATGCTAAATGACACACCCACAGGCACCATGACAGTTGACGATTGCCATGGCAACAACCTGAAAAGCCCATACAAGGCCTGAAGGGAGAGTTGCATCACTTCCAGGTCCAAATCACACCCCTGTTCTCAGATAACTCATGAATATTCATTCCTTCCACTCTTTCCAGTTCCCTCACTTTTACCTCGACCTTCCTATATATTTGGTGTCTCTGCCGGAATTGGGTTGAGAAGCTGATTCGTGAACTAGGTTCACGCTTCTCCATTCTTTGGCCATTGAATAAAGCTTATGCTGTTCCAGTCTCAGAATCGGTTTCGTTATTGGCTGCGTGAATCTGATTGGAAAAAGAACCTCCCTGGCCAAGGTGGGGTCTCTGCCCAGGCTAGGACCCTGGCGCAGGTCTGGTTGGCCAATTCGGTAATGAAGTTGGTTCAGAGCCAGAATGGCCTATCTTTTAAAGCCTTAACACAGCGCCTGGCATCGGTGTGCATCCAATCAAGTTCTGCAAAATAAGCACCACCGTGGAGCCGTAGCTCATGTTAATGCCCTGCCCACATCCCCTTGACTCACCCTCTGCAGCCGTGGTGTGGGGGACAGTTCCCAGCCTCTGACAGCTTCCCCGCATAAAGAACCATAGGAGTGTGCCCAGCTGCAGGGACTCCTGACAGTGCTGGGGATTTAATGCCTCAGAGAAACAACCTTCAGGCAATGGGAGAAGAGAGGCAGGGAATAAATACCAGCACTGGGCTCTCCATAGTCCTCAAACGTCTTTCCCCTGGACTGAGCCCCAGTTGCCTGCAGCAGTAACCTGCCCATCACTGGCCCGTCACTGCACTGGTACTGGCTTTCCTCTCCTCCCTGTTTCACGTCCCCACTCCTCAAGTGTATTTCCCGGGATCCTCTTAATGAACTACCTGCGCTCATGTCCTTGTCTCACCAAGAATCTGCTTTTTAAGGGAACCCAAACCAAGGCAGGAGTGAAATACGTAAACATACAGATGTTGAATGAAGGAAGGAATATAAATGAACAAGTGAGTGAGTGAAATGATGGAGAGATGGAGGAATCCAAGAGCAAACTGTGCCCATTCCACGTCTTTCCTGAGCTGGGCTGAGAACAAGTGGATGGAAGGAAGGCTGTGTAGGTCCTTCTTGTAGTACAGACTCGGGTGGACAGCACTGTCTCAGTGGGCTTGTCCCTGCGCTGCCATGAGGTGCCAGGAGGCGTCTGTGTCCAGCAGGTGCACCCTAGTGGGCGACTGGCTCTGACCATGGCTTCCAGGACGTTCTTTGTTGTGGCCGGTCTCTGCTCCATTCCACCTGGAGCCCAAGGGAACTCCAGTCCCGATGATGGAGGCAAGTCACCTCGGAGAGGGAAAGGAGACCTCGGTGATCTGTGTAGGCAGTCGAGTCTTGTAAAAATAACACAAAGGCCCAGATCACTGGGTGGGGGGCGGGGGGAGGTGGAGGAGCTGGGAGAGTGAGTTGAGGATCGGGCACCTCGCCCAGATGGCGCCTGCCCACCCTGTCCATTCTGATGCGAGGACAGGAACGCAGCACGCACCTGAAGGCGGAAACAGAAGGCTCCGCCGAAGACTGGACGGAGAAAGCCAGACGCTGCGGCGCAGCCAGGCTTCTCCGGGTACCGGCTGTGAGCGCTGCTAAGAATAGAGCCGGGCGGACAGAGTCTCTGCGCAGGAGCCTCGCAAACACTGGGGGCTCCTGCGCGGAGCTCCACTCTGCCTTCTTGGGCTGTGCGGTGGCCTCAGAGTGCCTCTGCCCCCTCTACCTCCGGAGCTGTGGGCGGAGCAGTCATTCTCGAGAGCAAATGGTTCATCATTTGTAGCAGGAAAATGGCCTTCCCTTCCTGCAGGGGGCTATCACAGTCACTTTGCAGCCACTGTGATTCTGGTTGCTACGTATGCACTGAGCATCTATTGTGTGCATCGTCTATGCGTGGCGCTGAGGGACACAGGGGAGAGAGAGGACAACCCCACCCTTGGAGAGTTTGGAGGCTCCCTGGAGAGACAGGGCCATCAGGTGGGGCAGGGAAGAGAAGTTGCCCGAGGAGGGAACTCAGAGGAGGTTACCTCGAACGGAGTGAGGAGGGAGCCGCCAGGCTGAGCAGGGTGTGGCTGGAGAAGCAGGATGGAGGCTTGGCGGCGCCGGGGCCCAGAGAGTGAGGAGTGTCCTTGGGATCAGAGCAGCCGAGCTGCCCAGGAGACTGCTGGGCTGGTGCTGTGAAGCCAGCAGTTAACGCTCAGGGGCAGCTCGCTGGGGTGGAGGAACAGGCCACAGGGCTGCACAAGCTGGGCAGGGGTGCATCCTGCCCAAGAGGGAGAGGAAGGCTGATGTAGGAGGTGGATGGGCTCCTTCCAGAAATTTGGCAGTGGAAGATAAGGTCAAGGTTGGGGTCAGTGGAACATGAGGACAGGCTGGGGGGGGGCTGCTTGCGTGGGGTTAATCTACCTCAATAATGCTGTCAATTAAGAAGGCCCCTCGGGGCTTCCCTGGTGGCGCAGTGGTTGGGAGTCCGCCTGCCGATGCAGGGGACACGGGTTCGTGCCCCGGTCCGGGAAGATCCCACATGCCGCAGAGCGGCTGGGCCCGTGAGCCATGGCCGCTGAGCCTGTGCGTCCGGAGCCTGTGCTCCGCAATGGGAGAGGCCACAACAGTGAGAGGCCCGCGTACCGCAAAAATAAAATAAAATAAAATAAAACAACAAAAAAAGAAGGTCCCCCCAAGTTACACAGCCTGCACCCTGACCAACATTTATCAGACACTATGCTTGTCTTTCCCCTCTCAGGAAACCCATAACCTGCTCGTTACGTTGAGAAATTGAACTCTTCTCAGAGTTGCCCCTCTAGTCAAATCCTGTGGTTTGAACAGGACAGGAGCTAAGGGGGTGAATTTGTAGAGGATGGTGACCAACGCCAGGGTTCA
This sequence comes from Neophocaena asiaeorientalis asiaeorientalis, assembly GCF_003031525.2. NCBI lineage: Eukaryota > Metazoa > Chordata > Mammalia > Artiodactyla > Phocoenidae > Neophocaena > Neophocaena asiaeorientalis. Next base: position 1,227,928 of record NW_020185321.1, read on the forward strand.
GCCACGGATGCGGAGACTTTCTATGGGCCAGGCTCACTGGTCCTCTCGGGAGGGGAGGCTTAGCTGTGCCCAGGGAGCTCTGCAGGGGCCGCCATGTGCTCCAGAGCAGGCCTGGCTATAGCCCAGCGATGCTGTTCTTTGTGGCCGGGTATGCTTGCTGGACAGAGCAACCTGCCAGCCCTGAGTCTCGGTGAGGAGGGGACACGATGAGGAGCTGCTGTGCCTGGTGTCTCAGGGTTAGGTGACAGAGTAAGGACACTGACCTTAGTCCAATCTCCAAATGTCCTCTAAAGAGCCTTCTCTGTAATAGATATTTACCCCGGGCTCCTTCCTGTGTGGAAGCTCAGATTCTTGGAGGAGATAGAGAAATAAATCAACAGTTTTAAGGCTATTCAAAGGCCAGAATGAACTGCAGTGATTTTACTGTGATGGCCCCAGACACAGGGCCTCAGGCTCTGCCCACCACCCTCCAACATCAGGGCCCAAAGGGGTGAGGGCAGCAGAGACCCTCGCTTCCCTCACACCACTCAGCACCTTCTGGTTGGCGGGATTTAGGAACTGTCGTCCCCAGCAGAGTGACCGGTTTGGTGTCGGCCTGGCAGACACCGTGAATGCCTCGTGGGCCAGCTCTGCCTGTGCCCCTCCTTCCTGAACTCTGGCTTGCTGCTTCTGACCAGTGTTGGCCTCCTCTCCCTTACATCTTTTAGAAATCCAATTTTACAAGCTGTTGGTCTTGAGTGTGGACTGTTGCATTTTATTAATTTGAAAAAAAAATTATTTTTAACGTCTCCTATAACTTATTCTCTCTCCCGCAGCTGCGCCCTCAGGGAAGGGCACTTTGCGTTCCTCTTACTGTCCAGAGTAGAAGTGAGGGCTGCCTTCTGTGGGCAGCGTGGGCTGCAGAGCGTCGCAACTAAACCTCATGGTGCCTCCCTTGGGCTGAATCAGTATTTGGGGAGTAATCACTGGGCCGTATATAGCACTTTCAGTGACCCCCAAACAGCCCCTGGTGCCCTGCACAGAACTGACCAGTTCCACTGGCCAGAACCATTAAAGGCCCATTACCAAGGTGGCAACAAACTCTCTTCTTAGAATGTCTTTCCTTCCTTTCTGTAAAGGAGGCTTTTCCCCTGCGGGTGGTCTGTGTGGTTGTGGAGGTGCTCCTATCCCTGCCGTAGGGAGGGCTCTTTGCCACGCAAGGCCTGACGACTCAGCCCTCATTACCTGGGTCCCCAGGCCCACATGCTTAATTTCTTTATTTGCTCCAAAATCAGTGTCTTCAAAGCCAGCCACCCCAAGAAGCTCTTTCTTGTCTATGCTGTCTCCCCCCAGCAGCCCTTCAAGATTCGGTGTACACCCTTCCCTTCTCCCGGGGACCCGCCTTGCCTCCTGTGGGCCTCAGTGGTCTCTGCTCCTCTGAGCTCCTAAGTCGCTTCTGATCTGAGCAGTATGGCTAGCTCAGCACCTGGTGACAGCTGGCCTGGCTCTAACCAGCCTCCCTGCACCGAAAGAGCTCCAGGGAGCGGGCTCTTGACTCACTCTTCCTGTGTATCCTTGGGGTACCCAGCATGGGAGGAGGGATCAGTAAGTGCTTGCTGAGGGGTTGACCAGTTGATAGAGAGATGGCTGACTGGCCCCACAGTCTGTGTAGTTTGGTGAACTGGGGGCTCTTTAGGAATTTCCAAGATCAAAACGGGCAGGGGAAGGATGAAGTTGCAGGCACCACGGAAGCAGATCTTCCTACAGGTCTCCTGCCCTGCAGCTGTGGTGCCCCACGTTTATAATCCCAGAACCGCAGACCTAGTGACACAGAGCAGTAAATCCTGCCCACCAGCCACCTATCAGCACCGTTTAGAAAAGCCCCTTGCCCGGTAATAGGATCATCATTTAACTGATGGCTGCATTCTATATGAGGGGCCCTTAGCATCTCAAATAGCCTTGTGTGGGCCTGAGCAAATAATGTGCATTATGCTTATGTTTGCATATTGGCTAAGGAGGCTGACTGGTTTAGGGATTGCATTGTAATTCTAAAGGCCCCTTCTGAGGACACTGTCATTAAACAGAGTATGTAATTTAAAACAGAAATAACAGCAATGGCACAGTCTGTTAACTTCCTTACCCTTATTAGACAATGGTCAGTGATAAGTCCATGTGAGTGGACTGCCTGCTTTTTCCTTTCCTATTGTTGGTTTCCCTTCTCTACCAGGTGGGAGTTTGTGTTGAGTCTCAACTCTGCCTCATAATCAGTGTGTGACCTTGGCCAGGTGGCTGACCCTCACCTCTGCAGGTCTGTTGTGAGGAGCTGTGCACCACGCGCCAGCCATGCTCACGGAGGATGCAGTGATGCACACGCGTGTGTGGGCGAGCCGTGATAATGGATGGACTCGGCCTTTCGGTTCACTGCAGTATCCCCTAAAGTAGATCATTATTCTGTATGGAATAAATAGTGTTATCGGGCTGATATGCTTAAGGCTAATGAGCCCATGTCTAGCATCTGAGAAGCCAGATAACAAGACATGTTTTTCTCCATTGGCTTCTATTGATGTATTAATTAATGAAATCCAAAGATTCCTCTTTGTGCTGGAGGAGTATTTAAATCACTCCTGAGCTGTATGTGGCTCATCTTTCCTCCTGCTCCCAGATGCTGCAGAGGGCTGGGGAAGGGCAGCCAGGTCTTCCTCTCTGGCCTGGCCCGGGCAGGAGCAGGTCCAGCCAGGAGGCAGGCCCCTCCTTCATCGTTAGCCAGGGAGGAACAGCAGAGTAGCCGGGGGATCTCGGGTCCAGGCCTGCCTCGGAGCTCAGCCTCTGCTTCATCTCATTTCCTTGGGTATTTCTGGCTTCAAAAGAGCCCCAAGACATGACCTCTCAACTGGCTGTTTTTGTATTGATTGAAAAACTGCCCAGGAACAAGTCTGAGTCCTGGGTGAGGCTATCCGCACACTGTTTGTTGGTTTGTTTTGAGTGACCACCTACTACCGTGAGTGGCAGCATGGAGAAAGTCACAGTGTTGGTTCTAGACTTGACCCCAGCACTGAGTAGCTGCAGAATATTAGTTGTTAAAAGTCTCTAAGTCTCGGGGCTTCCCTGGTGGCGCAGTGGTTGGGAGTCCGCCTGCCGATGCAGGGGACACGGGTTCGTGCCCCGGTCCGGGAAGATCCCGCATGCCGCGGAGCGGCTGGGCCCGTGAGCCATGGCCGCTGAGCCTGCGCGTCCGGAGCCTGTGCTCCGCAACAGGAGAGGCCACAACAGTGAGAGGCCCGCGTACCACAAAAAAAAGAAAAGAAAAAAAAAAAAGTCTCTAAGTCTCAATTTCCTTGTCCATGAAACAGAGACAATACTACCACTACTAACGCTAATACTAAAATAGATCCCAAAGCATTGTTTGTGAAGATTACGTGACCTGGCACGTGTGATGAAGTTCCTGGAGTAGGGTGTGCATAGAATAAATAATTAAGGGCCACAGGGGTGATTATTCTTTGTAACAGTGACGATACATCTTATTAAATATAGAATGGGAGAAATAAGATTGGTGAAAAGGTATTTCTTAGAAAAATGAAATTGCATTATTTTTCATACCTTCTAGTAACCTTCGCTTCTCTTATAATCTGTCAAGAAGATATCTTAAGGAACCTGCTTCAATATTTAAATTCAGCGTTTGATTAGCAGTTTATTTTCCATACAAAAGGAGAAAGGCGTTTGAAAAAAGTTGCTGTTCAAGTGGCTTACACTTCTTTCAACAACTTTGCTAGAAACATTGATTTGTATCTTGGCCCCCCAAAGTAACCATGTACCCCTGTACCCCATAGGGAACTCTGTCCCCCTGCACACCAGTCCAGACCTACAGTCAAGTGCCGGTTTCTTTGCAGTGTGCTCTCTCACACATGGAAATTCCCAAGACTGCCACTGTCACCTCCCAGCCTACAGGAGCGATGCAGCCTCAGAAGCTCCGTATTCCAGCCACAGCTGCTCATCCCTAGGGTTTGGTGTGGCAGAGCCTCCAGGGAGCATGTTGTGGTGTCATGCATTTCACTGGCCTGTAATCACACAGCGATGGGCTGTAACACGACCATGGGAGGCGTGTGACACAGGCCCTGGGCCTCCACGGCAAACCTCTGTGTGTCTTCCCCGATTCCACTATTGACGATGGACAGAGGGCACCCCCTACACATTCCTTCACTTCCCGCACCTGCTGGCGGAACATCGTGAGGACTAGTGCCCCTCAGCGCCCACCACCACAGCCCCCAAACCTTCTTTTCCCTTCTCATTTCATATACCTAATATGTTGCAACTCAGACTCTATTTAGAATCAATAACCACTTAGAATTAAAATTTGAGCCAAACTATAAACCATAAAAGCCCCTGATTATTTCATTAGTAATTTGCTAATTGGCATTAGATATTTAATTACACATTCCAAATATCTGATGAATTATTTCAGCTCCGCATAGAAAGCCAGTGATGGGGTCTACATTTTTCAGGAAACGTAAACCTAGAGAGATAACACCCAGGAAGCGTTAGTATCTAAGTGTGCCCGAAGCCTGAAAGGGTTTTGCCCTTTCTTTGAAGGCACCTACCCAGACAGTCGTGAAGTCTAGCCTGGCATCCAGGGCTGGGCCTGTACCTCTCCCAGGCTTTCTTCATCAACGGCACTTTCTGTTCACCCTTTTCTTGTGGAGACATTATCTCTTCTGCTTTGATCTGCTTCCCACAACATAAGGTGATTTCCCCACCCCCCACCCCTGCAAATCCTCCTGATGGGCTGTTTTTGACATGGATAAGAAGGCGTCAGGCTCTCACCCCTCACCCCCAACCCTGCCTCTCGCCCTCCCATCCACCTAGCAGCAGGCCCTGTCTGCATCGGACACCAGGTGGCCCCCACAGCCTTCTTAGAATGGATTTGCATTCCATATCACTCCGTCGTGGCTCCCTCCCTTAAGGTGTGGGAGGGCTGTTTCCCTAGAAGAAAAAAAAAAAAAGATAATTTCAGTACATGAAAAAATGCACAAATGTTCATTTCTGTTTCTTCTGGGATTCTTCTGACAATAAGTGGGCACTGAATTCATGCAGTGCTGATAGGGTGTCCTGCTCCTCAAGTGTGCCTAGGAGCCCAGGACCCCAGTCTATTGGTCACCAACGTGATGGACCAAAGTCCCCATGGGATGACTCACAAGTGATGTGGATGATAGCGTACTTAAAGCTGGGTGTATTTCTCAGTCTGCCCGTCCCTCTGCAGATACTGGCTTGTCTCTCTGCCATGTGGATAGACTGAGAGCTGAACTGGACCTAAAAGGTACAACAGCACAGCCATTCCCACACTGCTCTCGCCCTGTGCCAGACCAAGGGGAGAGTAAGATATATTTGTCACATTGAATCCTCGGTTATTCTCATAACAGATTGCGGCAGGAGGCCATATGTGGAATTTCCAGTGACCATTGCAGAGAAGGACGCCCAGGGAGGATGAACAGATAACATGGAGGAGAAAGCTGCATCCCACTCTCAAACCTGCAATCTGGACCAGAAGGAAGATGTTGGCTCTTAAAGGGCCAGACGTATCGCAGTGCAGTGCCTGTGGAGGACACCCGCCGTTGTGTACCCACACCTCATCCGGCTACATTTCTCAGATGCAGAGAGGTATGTCCTCAGGAATTAAATCAAGGACCCCAATAGCCCTTACGTGAATGCCCATTTCCTCACAGGCAGACTTGCTCCAAATTAAGTGCAGCCATTTTGGAATATCTGTGCAGGGAGGCACATGAATCTTGAAGACAGGGGAACCGCTGTGTCTGTTGACAAATACCCTTGGAAGGTAGTAGAAGGAACAGAGAGAACCCGTGTTCTGAGCACTGGCCCCAGTTGTGCTCCTAAATGGACCTCGAGAGCATTGCTTAACTTCTCAGGTGGCTCAGCCAGAAAATAGGCATGGTGTGTCCCACCCAGCTCATCTGTAGAGGGGATCCACCAGCCATGAGGTCTCAGGAAAGTCAAAAGCACCAAACCCCACGAAGGGTGGAGAGGGGGTGGAGGCAGTGGAGGTCGGCTCACTGGGCCATTAGCTTTCCCACTCCTTATCTGGCTTCTGAGCTTTACAATTTATTTGTTTTTAACGAGCCTGTGTAAATGGATATACCAATTTTTATGAGAAGCTACCTCAAATCCCTTTGGAAATAGGGTGGGTATAAAATAAAAACCAATAAAGTAATTTTTCAATAGAAATCTAGCTCTAATGAGCAACACAGAGGAGGCTCTTTTCTCCTCTCTGGACCTGGAACCACTATGAAATAGTGATGCTTCCAGAGAGTGAAGTTTATCCTGTCCCCGAAACCCCAGGATGAGTGTTATGGAGGAGAAGGTGCAAATCAGTATACAGCAGCCTTAGGGCATGTTCCCCACAGGGCTGAGTCCGACCTCCAAGCTTTGGCCTTAGCTTCGACCTCGCCTCCATCCACACCACAGCCTCAGGGCCCCCCAGAGCATCCTCACCCCAACCCTGACCCTGCCCACCTCTCTTTCTGGTCAGCATTACCATTTCCACCACTTCCCAAATCCTTGGAAGAATCAGGTCTTCACTGGCTCAAGATCAATGTTTAACAACTGAATAAAAGAGAAAATGCCATAGTTTAATTGGAAACAAAGAAGGGACTATAAAGAGATCTTTATCACCTGGATAAATCTCAAAGTCAAGGTGTGACAGGTCTGATTAACTGATTGAGCTGATTCACTTTGCCTGGCTTGCTTCCTTCTCCAGCTTCCGTTTTCAATCCTGTAAGACCTTTAGGGACAACAGAAGGGCCATCTCCTATAGGAAGCCTTTCCCGATCCCCAGCCAGAATGCACCCTAGGGTCTCTGGCACGTCTTCCTTAGACACTAATTACCCTTTGAGTAATGTTGGCTGTGTATATGCTCCTTCCTTCCAGGGGACACAATAGCTGAGCTGGCTTCCTCTGTGTTTGCCCCACAGCCCAAGGCCTGGCACAGTTAGGTGTTCAATAACTCTTTTGGTTTTGAATGAGTGGCTGAATGAAATAAACTGTAGACACCATCTTTGGGAGCTGGAGCGGAACAGCCTCTTGCATATTGAGATGCCACTGACTGCCCTAGAGAACATAGTGAGGTCGGTCCTACACAAGTCCAATGTCAAAGCTTTTGCCTGTGGACCCAGACGGTGTGTGGAAGAAAGTAGCCAGAAAAGAGGATGGGGAAAAGGCACTACTGGAAAGGCCAAGGCAAAAAGTCACTGTCCCCTGAGGGTGAGAGGAACCTCGGTCCTCGGGGCTGGCCTTCCAATTGGACAAGAAGGTCAGAACGACGGTCGCTGGTGAGACTGGGAGATGCTGGGAACAGCTACCCCAGGCCAAACACCATCCACAGAGACTCTTTACATGTAGTGCTCCAACTTTGGATCCTTGCCTTTAAGGTCTTTGAACTTTTGAAGTGCTTTTCTGTCCCGGAGATAGGCCCTTGAGATCGGGGGCTTGGGTGAGGGAGGACACCTTGGGGATGTCAGGTCCCAGGGGATGGGAGAGCATTGAACAGGAGGTAAGTTTCCAGAGGGGAAGTTTTGTAGATTTCAATAAAAATGCCTGGTTCCAGATCACTGTTGGGTAGGGATCCAAATAGAGGCCACCTACTCCATGATCGTCTTCTGGGCATGTGCAAGGTCACTGTGTCTAGGGATCTTAACAGACAAGAGTGTATCATTTTCCCCAGGTTGTACAAACACACACACCCACACACAGACCCTTACCTACATACCCTAAGGTTGTGAAGAAGATGAAGAGCTATGATGTGGCCTGTTCTCTTAAAACATCCTGCCTGTCTCCCCCTCACATATGTACAACTGAACACTGTGTGTCAGACACTGTGCCGAGGGTCAGCAAAAAAGCAGCATTGTCCCTGCCCTCATGGAACTTACAGCCTAGTGGGAGAGGCAGACACCAATCAAATAATGGAGACACACACTCATCACCAATAAGAGGGGACCTTTGCTAGGAAGGACAGAAAAGGCCTTGAATTGAGGAGAATAGATAATAGGATATCACCTGATCCAGGTGTGGGAGAGAGAGAAGTCAGAGTAGGCCTGACCAACCATATTTCCGTATAATAGAGGAAAATTACATAAAAGTGACTGAGTTCACTTCTGCCTTCTGAGGATGTGTGTTTGTAAGGGGTAGGATGGCGCAATTCATATGAGCAAGGAAATAACTTCCCGCTTTCTGGGAGCTAAAATTTGGAGAAGTTGGCTTAGCCAATGGTGCAGCTGCTGAATTTCAGAATAGGCCTGTGTGTATGCAGATGGTGGGCAGTGGGGCCTGGCACTGGGTCTGGGGTCAGCGGGAGAGGGGCTAACTTGCTTCATGTAATAAGGTGCTGGGATTTATTATGAATTCATTTATTTGGGTTGCTGGAGTATCAGTGAACTAGGGAGAGAGAGGTGTTCTGGTAATAAGGGAACACGTGAAATCCAAGTTTGTGGAAAGGATGAGAGCCTTTTAAAGAAGAGAGAAATCTATTATTTATTTTTAAATTCTCTGCTATGTGGAAGTGCAATGCCCTCTTCTGGACATCCCACCCCCCGCAACTCTACTACTCCTGTATCATTAGTAAAGCTTCCGCCGGGAAATGATACTTTAGATGGGAGGTGGAAGGGAGTTCAAGAGAAATCAGAGGGTTTGGCTGACAGTAGAAGCCGGGTAGAAATAAAGAGACACCAGAAGCTCCTGAATTTGGCTGAAGCTGGAAGTTGGAGTCCTCGGCCCTGGGACTCTTGGGAAGGATTTTGGACTCGCCCCAGGTCACGAGGTTGGGGCTGGGGCTGCTGCTGCTGTGCCATCTGGATTACATTAAAGTTGAGAACTGGGGATGGAGAACCTTTTTACTTGTCTACGTGGGACTCACACTACTACCGTAAAGGTTTTAAAATCTGAACACTAGTCAGATTTTAAAGGGGAGAAAAATCAGAATTCCAGGATTGTTTTAAACAAAACCTTTCATTAAATCTGAGTAGGTTGAGCAACTGGCGCTAATGGCTAAAAAGGATGGACAAGTGGGTGTCCTGCTGAACCGCTTTCCTGAAGGACCAGGACCATTTGTACTAGCGTGGTGAGTGCCGGCATCCCCAGGGTGGGACTGAGACGCTTGAAAGCTGCTTGTCTTAAAAGGTTCTAAAAATGGTGCCCCACAGTGCACATGGCCCATGCTCAGCAAATCCTTTGTGCAGACAGGGCAAGGTACGCTCTGTCTACTCCTTATCTGAATTTCCACTTATTCCAAACTAATTCGGAGCATATTAATAAAACAACTGTATCACGAGTCCTGTGGCCCCCAAATCAACCTGGTAGATCCAGCATGGGGATGTGCTTCAACTTGGCGCCTTCAGGCTGGCTCTGGTTTCTACAGTCCCCCAGGGAGTCCAGAGACAGAGCCTGCCTTTGCAAGGGAGTGTCCTTGAGAACTGGAAGAGTGATTCAGCAGGAGCATTTACACAGGGCTTCCCGGCAGTGGCACTGTTGCCGTTACAGGCCCAATAATCTCTTTGTCCTCGGGGCTGCCTGGTGCATTGTGCCTGCAGCCTCAGCCTCTACCCATCAGATGCCAGTAGCACGCCCACCCTGCTAGAGTGACAACCAAAGATGTTTCCACACGTTGCCAAGTATCCCTTGGGGGGTAAATTTGCCCCATGGTTGAGAATCATTGATCTGGCAGAGGCAACTCATAAAAATCTGCCTTCAAAGGGCTTAAAATCTGCAATGAAAGGCAAGCCAGAGCCCAGGCTCAGAGGCCGACAAGGCAGAGGACCCCGGGGAGAGAAGCGCCTGCATCTGCAAACTTTAATAACTCTCCCCGTGATTGCACTTCCAGCCAGTCTTTTCTGCTTTCCTCTTTCCTAAGGACTATATTTCTGAGGTCCCAGGTGACACATTCGACTCATTAAGGCTTCTTAATTCCCACATGAATTATTGCTGGAAGGGTCTGAAGGCCCAGTATCTTGCCTTATTACACCTGTAGTTATGAGCAGTAACTATGGCCTTTATTACAGCATTCAGCACCAGCCATTAAATTCGAGGCATGAAAATGATTATTTCACACCCAAATCCACTTACCATTGGCACATCTCCACACATGTTCTCATACCAAACCCAGCCTCAGGAGCACGCCCGTCACAGGCCCTCCCAGATGTCAGGGCCTCTGTGCTATGACACCCTGTTTACTGAGGCTGCCTGTCAATCATTCTTCATGACTGCTTAGAGAGTCCAATTTCTAGGTTTCCTAAGGTATAGGCATTCGCTAATATTTCAATAAATAAAGCAAAAGCTAGTGCTGTCACTCTCTCCCATTTCACCAAAGGATCTTTCTTTTCCCTATAGAAACGCAGAAGGGCTAAAACCTTCCTTGTTTAGCTTGGGGCTAAACACACCCTACACGAAGCAGAAAAATCATCTAATTTTTTCAATGAAAGCCTGTGCCAGTCAAAGACATTCTTAGCTACTCACGCTTAAAAGGCATCAAAAATGTACAAATATTGGAATCCTCAGCCTCGACAGGCAAGTTACCATGTACAGAATTAGGAAAGGGAACCGAATTAAGAGAGAGTGTGCAGAGTGCCTTCGACATGTCAACGAAGACGTGGACGCGGCTTCATTTTAATGTTTTTGATTTCCCCGATAACAAGGAAATTGTCCTTGTTTTCATTGGTAGATGTTCTTAAAGGTTTTAAAATCTGAATATTGATGCTGCTCAGTTGTGCAGCGTATAAATGACTTTTGACAAATCTGGTGGCTTCCGTTCTGAGTCCACTGTTGAAAATGGAAAGAGCAGTGGCTGACGGGAACCTGGGAAAGGTCGGGGACACTGCAAGGACGGGAAGAAAGAGGGGAGAAGCATCCTGGCAACAAAATCCTCCCCTCCCACGAAAGAGTTAACAGAAAGAAATAAAATCAGATATGTGTAGCCTCCAGACGTCCATTAAAGTGCAGAATGCTGTTTTCTATCACAGATTATACGCCAGATGTTCAAACTATCTCTAATCATTGCAGATGTAATGGAGTAGAATGTTGCAGTTTGTGAGTTTACTGGAATTAATCCTATATACCGCACAAGGGAAAAGATTTTAAATATATAATTATATCTCATTAATACTCAGGTTTTATCCCCTTTCAATGGAACAGGACTTATTAAAGCAACCATTTACCGCATGTTTTCTTTCAGTATTTGGCCCTGGCATCATCCTGTGTACATTCGACGTGTAAATATGTACTAACCTGGGTGCACAAAAGCACCCAGGAATGCTTGTGTGTCCTCTGCTACCCAAATTCACTTTTATATGCACGAGATGTTTTTATATTGTAAATTGATAAAAGGGACTTAACCGCATGCATTCTGAGTTGCTACTTGGGTTTTCTTCCGGCCAGAAATATTTGTACTTCTTAATTTGAAAGGAAATTGCCTGTGCTCCAGCTTTTTATGGTATGTTGGGACAAGGTGCACCCTGGGCTCTGGAGAGGCCCTTCGTGAGTGTGGGTGAGAGCAGAAACCCTGCTTGGAGCCCACATTCTCCCAGGTCCTCACCAGATGCACCAAAGAACTGAGAAAGTTATTTTTTAATTTTATTTTTGTTTTTTTTTTCCAGAGAATTGCCATGGTTAGAATGTACCTCCAGGGGGATGCTGGGATGAGGAATAAGGAACTTCCCTCTTGAGCACCCTCCATCTTTCTCTCAAATAAAATGACACCCTTTTCACCAACCCACTAAATTGCTTTGAGATGTTGAGTGCTAGCACCAAGCTACTTCTGGGCTAAAAGCCAGCCTCCTCCTTGCTGGAGCACGCTCACGGTGGTGTCTGTACCTGCTTCCGGCTGCAATCACTGGCTGTCCTCTCTCGCCTTCTCCCAGTGAGCTCAGCATCCTCTCTGCTCCAAGAGGCAGGTTCCCTCAGCGGGGGCCAAGCTGGCCCCATGGGTGAGTGGATGCCCACACCCAGAGCTGGGAAATGCTGGGGGCTTGCTTCTTCAGAAGCAGAGAGACTGAGTTTTCAGGAACCCTATTTTTCCTCTGGACTAACTCTTAATTCACATACAATGATTTATTCGATTTTTCTAGTAATGGACTCCCAGACTACAGGGGCCATATCCACCTTGGTCTCTGAATCCCTCATGCCAAAAACAGTGCCTGATACATCACGGGCTTTTCCTACCTCTTTCTTAAATGAGAGAGTAAAAGAATAAATTAATGGAGAGTCTAGGCCTTTTGGGAAAAGCTGAGTGGGGCTGACAATTTAATACAATGTCCTTAGCTATCACGTTTGGCCTGGAAGAGAGTTTGATGGATTCTGCAGTAATGAGATTGACAAGACAGATGGTCATTGCCAGGAATTCAGCAGAGGCCAGGGCGATAGAGAGGTAAGAGGTCCGTATCAGATCTGGGTGGTAGGAGCCATGGGAGCTCAGTTGTGGTTTGAGTGCCTTGGGGACTAGACGATGGTCGGGTGGAGGGCCTGCGAGGTGCAAGCCTGAGGTGGAGTGGCCAGAGATGGCTGGGCGTACCTGGGGGCCCCAGAAAGTCCCAGAGGGGTGTTGAGGGACGAAGTGGGTGTAGCTGCAATAAACAGGCAAGAGGATTGGGAGAAGAGGGGAGGAGTCCACAGGTGTCTCTGAAATGATTCAGCTCATCAAATTCTTCTGACTTCCAGTTCTTTTTTTTAATATTTAAGTCATTTCTGGATACTGCCAACTGGATAGACAGTCTCAGCCTCTGTCTCTCTTGCTTCTCTCCCTCTCCTCTTCTCCTTCCCCATTCCTTGTGAGACAATAAGACCAATAGGGGAAACAAACAAACAAAACAAAACAGAACCCTGAATATTTGCCTCCTGAGAGAGAGCTGGAATGGGCAGACTCAGACCGTTGTATGGAGAGAAATGCCCAGGTTAGAATCATGTTAGAGAAGGAGTTGGTGGGGGGCAGGAGGGGGGGCTCGTCTTCATGCTCTTCTCCTGTTTTGGAGTCCTGAGGATGTGAGAGCTCCAAGGCCAGGAGTGGGGCCTGGGCTGGGGAGCAGCTGGGGGCTGGAGCAGGGGTCCCAGGGGAGGTCAGGCAGGATGAGCAAGGTAGGCCACATCGCACAGCTGCCCCCTCCCCCAAGGACCAGCAGTCAGTCTCAAGGACCTGGAGCTGGAGGAGAACAGCTGTCAGGTCCAGAGGGTGGGGTTGGCGCTGGGGTGAGGGGAATGGCAAGTGAGGGGTGGTTCCTTTAGGAACAAGAGCACAGTGATACAGGAAACATAGAAAAGGTAAGATGGAGGGTGGTCACGTCCAAACAATGACAACTGGAGAACTTTACTGGACAGGGAAGGAAAAGAAAGTTGACCTGGAATACTGAAGAATCCAGCAGTCTGGAAAAGTGGTCTCATGCATTTAGAAGGAGGACAGCAACCCTGTATAGTTATTTTTCTGTTCAAAGTCGGTCTCCAATACAGGGCCACTTACTCTGGGTGGGAGGGAGCTGTCTCTCATTGAATACCAGCTTAATGCAGAAAGGAAGCATAAAATGGGTGAATTAATAGGTAATTGATCAAAATAGATACATGCCAAGATTCATCACACAGGAGTGTGCGGATGAGACTTGAAAGTTCTAAAAGGTATGATGTGTCAGGTTGCCTGAGGGGACATGCACGCAGGTGGTAAGGATTTGGAGCTCCATCCAACTAGTTGTTGGGGTGGTGGTGGGTGGCAGGGGACATGGGCTGGCCTCTCCTCTACACAGGTGGTCCTGAGGAAGTCACCTTGCCTTGGTGACTTGCCTTGGAGGCCTGAGTGGAGGTTAGGCTGGCGGGAGGACGCCGCGTGCAGCCAGGCTCCAATTCCACAGTGGGGACAAGAGTTCTCCACACAGCCCTGTGCCAGGGTCTGGTGCGGGGCAGGTGCTTCACGTGAGCTGAGTGAGGGATGCATTCACCCTTCACAGTTGGGACTGGTCGGGACACAAAATGAAAATTACCAGGGGGTGTTGACAGACATTCCTTTTCTGCCCAGCTCAGCTGAATTCTCTCCTGCTTCCGCACTTAAAAGGGGCCATGCGTCTGCATCTTTCTCTCTCATTGGACTCTGAGCTCCCGAGGTCAGGGAGCCTAGGACTGCGGGCTCTGGAGCCCGGCTGGCTCTGCTCATCAAAGAGGTCCACCTGCTACTGGCTTTGTGACCACAGGCAAGTTCCTTAACCTTTGTATGCATCCCTGTCATTGGGGCAGTGCTGCTTAGAGGAGTAAATGGACATGGACTCGTAGCGCACGCAGAAGAGTGTCTGGCTCTCCCATGTCGCAGGTAGGGTCCCCAGGAAGCTGGCTCTGTGATGGGTTCACGTGCAGGAGTGATACTGGGGAGTGTTCTGGGAATCAACACCTGGGAAGGGAGGGGAAGGAAGCAGGATGGGGCGGTGAGAGAGTCAGACTGCCACGTGAGCCCAAGGACATCCATGGCCGACCATGCAGGGAACTCTGGAGCCAGACTGGCTTTTCAGAATTGCCTGGAGTTGGGCTGAGATGGTGGGACCTTCATGCTCCTTTGTCAGCAGTCCCTGGGCATGACCCTGATTGAGGTGGCTCTCTGCAGTTGAGAGCATTCTGGAAGGAACCAACAGCTGGAGGCCATCTGCTGAACTCCCAGAAGCCGGGCAACAAGCCCTTCATTGAAGGGGGTCTGGGCAGGGCATCTTCTGTCCACCACCATCTACCCTCAAGCTCTTCAGATCCACTTCTTCATACACGTTCAGGAAGCAGCTCTCACAGAATCTTGTGGGTCTTTTTTCCTGAGGGAAACTTAGAGGAGGAAGGTTAGTAAGATGAACTGTAGCCCCTGCTGCTGAAGCTCATCTTGGAGTCCCAACTGGTACCCATCATCTACCTCCTATCCATCCTTGATTGCCCTCAGCCTCAGCCAGCACCTGTGCTGGGCTAAATGGCTTACTTGGGACCATTGCCCAGAACTTCACCCTTAAGGGTCTGGGGGTTTGAGTTTCTGATCACTACATCTTTCTTAGGCCAGAGTCATTGCAGTTGTTCATTTACCATCATAATTGGGCAAGGGAATGCCACAAGTGCCCAAATAGATCACCTGGTTGCCAAGCAGATTTCCTTCTCCATTCCTTGTGTAAGTACAGCCTGACATCCCCCTGATAATTAGGGTTAATCACCCTGCAAAGATGGTGACTGCTCTTCTTATCTGCTGGCCCCTTGGCATAGGTGTCTGAAGTGACCAGGGGGCAATCACAGCTAGTGATTAAATGGGGATGTAGTTCATTGCACTAACCTTCCTCCTTTAAGTTTCCCTCCAGAATAAAGACTCTCTCTGTCTTCTGGTGGGAGTGTCCTTCTTTGGGAACCAAGATCTTCAAAACTGCAGAGCTTAGGATCACTTTGTTCAAGAAGCACAGATTCTCCAATGGGTGACTGAGGATAATGGTAAGTAAGACTGCTCCTACTCTACCTCTTGGGTTTCTGGACCCATGTATCTTTCATGTTGGGTACACAGCTTTGTGTCAAAGTCTTCGAGCCAAAGTCTATACTGCATCCTGTAGGATGGCCCCTCTTCCTCATAAACTATTGCCCTTAAGTTATCACATCATCAGTGCCTTCAGCAGGCTTGCTCCTAGCTTCCAGATGATACACTATGATACAATCAGAGAGTCCCAGGGTCATGAGCCCATTACTACCTCTCTTTTGTTATAAAATTGGCCCCATGGTCTGTTGAGCAGTTATGCGGATTCCATCCAGAGCTCAAACCCTCTGCATGCCCTCAAGTAGTGATGTGGCTGAGGCTCTGTGGGCAGAAAAGGCAAATCCATACCCAAGATACATGTTTATTCCTGTCAGAAGGAATCGCCAGACTTTCCAGGACAGAAGTAGGCTAATGTGGTCAACTTGCTACTGTCCAGCTGGTTGGTTTCCTTAGGGGGTGGTGCTATATCTGGGTCAGTGTTTGTTTCTATTGCTGTCGGTCAGGTTGAAGTTTGGCAGTGGCAGTAGCTTTGGTAAGTGGAAAACCGTGCGTAACCTCCATCTCTGCCATTGTGCCTATGCTGTTCATATGGCAACTTGCACAGCACTGGAGTGGCTGATGAGATGCTGGCTGATTCCAGCTGGCCATACATTTTGTCTGCTTGACTTTAGTGTACTTTCTATGGTGGAAGCTCTCTAGCAAACATTAAAGTGGTATGAAGGTCTTCATATTCTCTCCCACATGTTAATCCACATGCCTCTACCCAAAACCTCTTATTGCTGATCTTCTAAGTGGTTTTTTTTTTTAATATTTATTTATTTTCTTTATTTTTTTGGCTGTGTCGGGTCTTCGTTGCAGCACACGGGCTTCTCTCTAGTTGCAGCATGCAGGCTTTATCTCTCTAGTTGAGGTGCATGAGCTTAGTTGCCCCATGGCATGTGGGATCTTGGTTCCCTGACCAGGGATGAAAACCACTTCCGCTGCATTGGAATTTATCACTGGACCATCAGGGAAGTCCCATTCTTCTAAGTGTTTTTAAATGTAAGTTTTATTGTTAATTCAGGTATGGTGAGGCCAGCAGATCAGATGACTGCCATTGAAAAGATAGTTTGTTACCCACAGTTCCAAGAGAAGGGGGCATGCCACACCATGCAGGGCTACACGGGGAAGCACCAAGGTCAGTCAGGAGGCAGAAGGTGAGGGGAAAGTGTGGGTGAGAATCTTTATCATGGTTTCCATAGGAAGCAAATTGTGAGGCAGGGTAAGCAGGTGAAGCAGGTTTGTGATTGGCTAGTTTGAATAATTTTAGCAAACTCCAGGGTGTAGGGGCTGCCGGTATCCTGTTTGGTACCTGGCCCTGGGGTGATTAGGGCAGGGGAATATTGGCCCCAGAGAGTAAGAGACCTGTGAGAGCCCAGTAAAGGAGGGGTTTGGGGGTAGGCTTTGGATTGGTTGATTTGCATATGAAAAGCATGCTCAAAGGGCAATTGTTTGCTCTTTCTAGGAATTAGCCAGCCCTGGGAAGGGCAGTCTCTCCAGGTCAGCAAGAGCAAAGCTCTCATCTCATGATGTAAAAGCAACATAAAGTACAGAAAATTTTAAAACTATGTATACTAATACAATAATGGCTCTCGTTCTGGACCCATGACCATTTAGCCTGGCTATTTGCCACTGCCCGTGAGTCCATATATATTCTGATCTTTGCCCATATAAAGTAGTTGACCAGGTGCACTGCCTAAACTCTGCCCATTGAGAGGATTTCCCCTCACCACTGTCTTTCAAAATCACTTCTGACTCTTTCAAAGTCACTATTCCTACTCCTGAGTAGGGCTATAGTGCAGCTGCTGTCCATTTTCATCTTTACTCCACATACTGAGCTGAACCATCTGTGAAGCAAGCCTGAGCTTTTTCTTCCTCTGTCAGATGGCCATAAGGGATACCCTAAAGTCACAGGGCGAGCTCAGAAGAGTACAATGGTAGTGAATGATGTGGAGGTCAGAGCTACCCACTCATGCAACTTGCTTTTGTCCTCTGGCCCTGCTATGCCTGATTCTGGATTAGCCACTTCCACACTCCAGAGATTATAGCTGGGCCCCCCTGACATTGTGATATGGTGGTATAGGGCAGAGCCCTATCACTTGGGGGCCCATGGTCAGGCACACCATCTTTATCAGGGCCCAGTAGTTACACTGTGAATTGTTTTCTCTGCTGCAGATGGTAAAACCGTGATCCCAAACCCCCAAGGATCTACATTGTGATTCTTCCTTTGGGATTTGCCATAAACTCCACCTAGCATCGTTTCCCTTCACTGATAACTTAAACTTTAGGGTCTGCCAGATTATACGGCCCATGCAACAGAGCTGATTGCATCACAGGCTAGACTTGTTGCAGAGCCCTTTTCTCTTCTGGACGCCATTCAAAGCTAGCAGATTTTTATGTTACTTGGTATATCAGCAAGAGCAGTATTTCCAGATGTGGAAAATGCAAAGATTCTAGAACAAGGCATTGTGCTTTATTCTTTTCAGTGGGAGGCAAAATTTATCTTTTATAATGGAAGGGATGTCCTGTTGTGCCCTTTTACTGCTCAACTCCTAAAAATGTTACTAATGTGGAAGGGTGCTGAGTCTTTGAAGGAGTTTTTCTCCCACTCTTTGGAACACATGTGTCTTACCAAAGCCTCCAAAGCCCTGTTGGATGCGATTAGCATGATGCCATTGATATAGGAGCTCAATGGGAGGTTCTGTGACATCTCCTGGTTAAGACCACTTTGACTATATTATGACCAAGGGTGGGAATGTTAAAGGAGGAGTAAGGAAGACCTGTAAATGTACCACTGTTCTTCCCAGAATTATTTCTGATCCTTTTCCTAACTGTGATAGAAAAGAATACATTCACTAAATCAAAGGCTGCAACCATGTTCTTGAGGTCATATTAATCTACTCTAGTGAAGATACTATATCTGATAAGGAAGCTGCATTTTGGGCAACTGCTTGGTTGAGTTTGAGGAGTCCATGGTCATTTTCCAGGATCCATCTGATTTTGTGCAGGGGCTACAGTAGTGAATTAGATGGAGATGTGATGAGAACCACTACCCTTGCATCTCTTAGATCTTTAAAAGGAGCAGAACTTTCTCTCTCCCTGGGATACGATATTATTGTTTATTTTCTATCTTGATTTGTTGGGGCAGGGTGATTACGGAGATTTCCACTTGGATGCTGGTCCCCATTAGGACAGTTCTTACTCCAGAGGCAAGGACTCAGTGTGTCAATTTCCCAGAATATCTATACTGACATCCCATCAAGTTGAGTCACTGTGAGGCAGACTTTGGCCAGAACTCCACTGATCACACGTTTCCCTTATATCTCCGTCTACCAGGAGACTATGATAACTCTTTGGGTCTCTGCGTATCAATGTCAACTCAAATCCTATGTCCAACAGTCTTCAAAATATTTGGATGTTTCCCTTTCCACAGGGCACAGTGCAATTCTCTCTGGGGAAGGACTCAGGGAACTATTATTGTGTATACCTGCCATGGTGTTGCAGGATCCCCCCTTGTAGGGGCATGGCTTTCTCTTCATTCAGTGGATTACAGGTCTAAAAAGTGGACAAGGAATCATGGCTTTTTATTGGGGCAACTGTCCTCAATCTCTTTATCATCCACGTTTGTTATTTTTTTGTTTTGTTTTGTTTTTTTTGTTTTTTGTTTTTTGCGGTACCCGGGCCTCTCACTGTTGTGGCCTCTCCCGTTGCAGAGCACAGGCTCCGGACGCACAGGCTCAGTGGCCATGGCTCACGGGCCCAGCCGCTCTGCGGCATGTGGGATCTTCCCGGACCGGGGCACGAACCCGTGTCCCCTGCATCGGCAGGCAGACTCTCAACCACTGCGCCACCAGGGAAGCCCTGTTTTTTTCTTCATGGTACAATGAGTAGTATCGTTGTTGGCTGCTCTTCTATTTTGCCTCCAGGGACACTGTTCTATTAACCATCTTGATAACTCTCTGCGCATCAGTGGCCCTCTGACCTTGCTTCTTACCATGGTGATTACATCCTCTTGGCTTCTGACAATTAAGTACCACATAATGATTCTTCCCCTGTGGTTTCAGTGTTTTTTCCATTGTCCCCATTGCCCAGGTCTGTGACAGTCTCCTCTACCACCAGCCGTGGTCTACAGAGGGGTGTTGTCGAACTTCACAATGATCCTGTGCTCCTTTTACCAGTGCATTCTGTAGGCTTTTTGTGAATTCTCTAAACTTTCCCATGGAATATAATCATCTGGGGTTTTGGCCTTACAGAGTATTTCCATCCCGGCATGCCTACTTCTGAGATCCTTTAAATGCCTTCTTCTGCTATCTTCTGTGGCAATTCTGGCATTTAGTGTGGGTCTTTGTCTCTTCCATGCTCCTAGGAGACATCTTAGTAGCACATCTCTCTATCTCCTTGCCAAGGTTTTAAATCTTGAACCCTGAAAGAGTACTCCCAAATTGACAAACTGTCTAATTCAACCTCTTGTTTTGGTTCTCTTGCTCAAGCACTATCAGTGTCCAAGCTTGTGTGTAATCTTCTGGCTCCAGCAGATACATGCTGGATAGGTCTTATAGTGCCTTTAAGGTACAACAAGTTTCCTCTTATCAGACCCAGCATGACCTCATCTGGCTTTTGTTGTAATTTACTCTTAGTGTATGAATAGGGGAAGGAGAGGTCAATGTTGAAGGCCATGTATCTCCTGATCTGGGAGACAACTTTGCACTGCCTGCAAGCAAGAGGAGGAATTACCTCTTGATAAGGAGAGGTGGGGCATTCCTGTAGGTGCAGAGGGTTCTGGGGAATCTGGAGATTTATGATTTTCCAAGGCATTCGTCTGATGTCTCCATCCCAGTGTCAGGGTTTAATTTTTTCTCAGCTGGGGCCTCAGCTTGGCATAGCAGACCCGCCAGATTGGGAATTGGGAGTCTAACCTTCTAGGGAGCTCAGCCACTCTAATGACTCCATCCAAGGCCTGGTCCTCAGCTCCTCTGTCCACCTGCCGCAAGATATAAGGGCCTTGTGTATGTTTCCAAAGAGGCCCACTGGCTTCACAGTAACTTTCAAGTGGTAATGGATTGCTCTTATCTTTTCACTGTCTTTTTCCAAATGACAATCCAGTTTAACTGGATTCCATCATCCTTTCAGTTATTTCCCTCATATTTTTCAACTAACAAATACATTGCACCAGCAAATGTACTCCCTTATGTAAGTATATCATCTCCATCGGCACCTATGCAAGTTTTATCAATTGGCCCAACACCTACCAGGAGTGATGGGGTCTTTTTTGCCAGTGGAGTAGAGACGGAGTGATCCAGCTTCAAAACCCCGCCTCAGCACATGTTTCCTCTTGGACCTCCTGTTTCTGGTTGTCACAGGTTGGGTTTTCTGAGGATCAGACACTGAGATGGAGTTTAGTATGCCTGATGTTTATGAAAGTGTGCATTTGGTTTCAACACCTGTAGAAGGAAGGGAGGGGAAGCATGATGAAGCAGCGGGAGAAGTCAGGCTGCAGCCAGGCAGAATGGCAACCCATGGGGATCTTCAGAGCTCCAAGAGCCCTTATGAGTTGAACTGGGATGGCCAGGCTTTCCTACCCCTGTGGTCATCAGTCACTGAATGTGGGATGCCTGCGAAGGGGCAGGACCTGGGGTGAGGCAATCCAGAAGCAGCTGACAGATGAAAGCCATCTGCTGACTACACTCCCAGCCTCTAGGGCACAAATACTTCATTGAAGGGAGATCTGGACACACCACAGTGTCCTCCAGAATAAAGGTTTTGGTTGCTTTTATTGGTATGATTGTTTCTCTCTCCCAGACCTTCAGACAATACCAAGCACACAGCAGGCACTCAGTAATGAATATTGTTAAATAAATGGAACTAGGTAGAATGTTTCTGGAGCATGCTTTATGGAAACTGGCTCTGTGTTGAGTAATAGTTGGGGCTCACTGAATTGTGGTTGATTGAACAGCGAATTCAGGGGCTGCCAAGTCAGGCAGCCCTGGGCCTACTATCTGGCTTGTCCCTTCTCAGCAATGTGGCCATACCAGGCTCACAGGGATGCAGGCCAGCATCTGGGGTGGCCAGGATTAGAACATCGGGGTGGGGGTGATCAGGAGAGAGACATTTGCATGCACTGGAGCAGACATTCCACAGCACCCACACTTGGGACACAGAAACAGGAGACATCTCTGTTCCCTACAAACAAAAGTTGACCGTTCTGCAGTAGAAGCTGGTCAAGAAGCAGATCCCACAGAGATAGGACTCCAACATTTAAATAACCTATTAAATGGCTTTCATTGTCAATAATCTGATTTGCACTCAAGCAAGACAGGTTAGATGCTTTTGAATGGCCTCAAATATGTCAATATGTAACAAGAAGATAAGAAAGAGAATTAGGTTCAGCACCCAGGCTTTCGCTTTACATCTTTCAATTTTCTTGGCTAGATTGCTAAATAGTTTTATATGGAACCAGAAATTGCTGTCTAATGCTAATTTGCGAACGATACAATCAGTGCTGAGGTAAACGATATAGAGAATTGATACTGGAATAAATTGGGATGTGTCCCTTTAAATAATGATATTGACAAAAGTTTGGCACAAAGGGCAGGGGTCTTCCTTAAGCAACAATGCTATTCCTGAACTAGGAGCCTGGATGTAGAGAGACAGGCCTCTGGAGTCAGAGGCAGGCTAGCACTCTGGCTCCTCCACTTGCCAGCCCCGTGACCTTGGCAAGTTACTGTACTTCTCTCAGCCTTTGCTTCTGTGAGATGAGTAATAAATGTCACAGGGTTGTTATGAGGATAACTTGATATATAGCCTGTAAAACACTTAGCACAGTACTTGGCACAGAACAACCAATAAATGTGAGCTGTTATTATTTATTATAATTGTTCAGCTCTTACCTGAAAGGCTGAACATTGGCCTCCAGGGAAGGTGGAGCTGGGGGCAGTCCTGGTGGGGTAAGTCACATCTGTAAGTGTTTCTAGCTCATTGCATGGAAAACCTACCTCCACTGGGTCCTCTGGGATAGGTAAATACAGACATCACGGTGCTCACCTTGTTGAGGGAGGATTATGGTTGCAATCCCAGGAAATCTCATAAAAAGCTCTTTGAAGATTTGGGGAACCTCATGTTCCTATTGACTTTCCTTAACCCCACACGCCGCTCCCTGCCTCTCAGTCTCAAACCACACCATTGGCCAGATCTTCTCCAAGGCTGGGAGCCCTTCTGATACAGCTCCAAGTCTTGGATATTACACAGCAAACCCAGGTGGTAAAGCATCTTGCACTTAGATGCTCTGAGAATGGAAAGCCCTACACCTGGCTTAACGGTAGAAGAACCTTCTCACCTCCAAATCTTGCAAAGTACTTTGGGCACCATATTCTATGTTTGTGCCATCATCATTTGGCTACTTTATTTTCTGATTAGTCTGTGAGCTCCCTAATGGTGGATGTGGTATCTTTCTCAACTTTTAGTGACTAGCATCCATTGGGCGACTCTATTAGGCCATGACAGGAGATGGGGCTTGATGGGGTTTCACCTTGCTCCATTGCTTCTTCTCACCATGTGGTTGGATGGGTGTCTTAAGGCTGAAAGATGGCTGTTTGGTGTGGCTCCTGTTAAGTATTGGTGCTTTCTGAACTCTGAGATGATAGAGGTATTTCAAGAAAGAGATGGCCTTGGGAATGGGCTTTTTAGAAGGCACTGCAATGCTCTACAGAGAAGATTCTAGCCCTAAATAACATTAAAACTGCTACAGGCATCATTCCTGAGTGTAGACAAATTCTGCAGAGAAGCTGTGTTCCCTGAGACACTCTGAGATTTTTAGTTACTCTTGGTTTTAGGTTACTTATTTCAGTAGCAGGAGTCACCCTTGGCTACAGGAGCAGAGCGCTACATGTCTGGTTATTGGCATTACTGTTGTTTTTTAAGAACATGGCAATGTACACATGGATCTCAGTTTTCCTTTGGATGAGAAAAAAGTAAGATATCAATATGGCCTAGAGGTAATAACAGGGCCTTCATGAGCATCATGGCCCTAGCCAGCTGACCATAGTTTGCTCAGCCTGCCTGCCCCAGCCCTCCATTCCTGGTTCCAGCATCTCTGCCCTGGCTGATCCCGGGTCTATGTCTGTGTGGCTCTGGCTTTTCTCACCCTTCACATTCCTTCTTAAATCTTGCTACTTAGTGCCTTCAAGTTATTTCTTCCCACAGATAGTATAGCTGAAGACACGTAGCCCATAGAAAAGAAGGGAGGGTCTTGGTGACTGTAGTAAATACTCATTAAACACGGGCTAAATAAGGGGGAGAAGTTCTGCAGTACTTTGTGGTCCAATCTTTTGACCATCTCTACTTCCTGTGCAATATAAGAAACTGAGGTGGGCCAGTTGCTATTGGGCACCAGAACCAAAGACCTTCTGATCCAGGAAATTGATTTCATTCATTCATCTTTAGTTGAACTGGAGCCAAATGGTGGCTTGTAACAGTCATTTTAACATGTTGGAATACTACTTCTAAAACAGTCATTCAACACAACCCGTCTGGAAGTTTTCTGGAGAACAGATATTTTTAGAATCCTTTTGACAGCCAGGCCAGCACAATTGCGTAGAGAAAGACTAATGAGTAGTCAATTTGTCTCTTAGCCCCCTTTTTGCTAATAAGCTTTATTGAGTACCTACTGAATGCTTGTGTGATTTTGTAGTGGACAAGCCCTGTTGACCACGATACCCGAAAGGAGGCTCTGGGTGTGAAAGGCCGTCCCGTGTGAAGAGATATTTGTTAGTCTATGACTAAAGCCCTCTTGACAGCCATGCTAGCCAAAGGGAATTTAGGGGCAAACACAGATCCAAGTAGCGATTGATGTACATGAGGTTTTCAAAAGTGCTTGGTTTTTAAAAATACCTCCTGACTCCATTTTTTCTCTATGAGTAAACTGGGGTTTTCCAAAGTGGGCCTCGTGGTCTTTGATTATTATGGGAGAAACAACATTGCCTTTAGCAGCTTCCAACTGAGTTGCAAGCCTGGCAGGGAGATGGCTTTCCCCCAAAACCCTGGCTGGGGAGCTCTGGGACTGTGCCTCTGAGGCTGTATGGGTACAAGGACCCAGCACTTAGATCTGCACTTGTGCCCCTGCGAAGCCACAGAGCTGTAGGCCATGGCCAGAGCTGGACACCACCCAACACTAACTAAATCCATCCTTCTGCTTGGGGCGGAATAAGTGTGTTTCTGAATAAGCTCTCAAAACTGTGAGCGATGGAGCTCCCCACCCTGAGGGGGATGAGGAAGGTGGGGATGGCTGAGCACAGCTGACTGATGTCATGTTCACCTCATAAATGGTGAGGGAGCAGGTGGGCAGCAGCAGAGGCACGTGCTGCCTCTGATCTCAAGAAAAGTGGCCTCATCAGGAGGGGAGAAGGTCAGCGAGGTTTCCCGGGCAGAGACCCTGTGAGGCCTGATAAGAAAGGGAGCAATTTTAAAAATCAATGGAATATTTACTAGGATCTGAGCGTAGTCCTCAATCTATTGCAAAGGATACTTTCCAGGTGTCTATAAATAAAAGACACTTGCCCTTCCATGCAGGTCTCCTAGAAACTGGAGAAAGTTGCAAGGCAGAAAAAAGCCCTCTCCACATCAGAACCATCTGTGATAGACGGCATCTCCCCCTGACATTTTCATTAGCAGGAAATTGATGTTCCTATTTCTGTCTGTTGTAATGGCCATTCTTAGCCATTGTGTGGTAGCAGCTAATGGACAGGAATGGGTAAAAAATTCTTTAATTAATGCAAAATTGAAGCATTTTCTTTCTACACTTTGAGAAGTCAAGTAATTCACAGCAATTCTTGGCACTAGAGTGGAGGTAAAATAATTATACACAATTTCTAGTGATTAAAAGATTGTAAAATAATTTTAATTACATCTTAAAATTATTTATCTTGTAAATGAAAAAGAGTGAAGAGGATGGGAATGATGTTGTGAGGTTCAGAGCAGATCCTGCCGAAACTTCCTCGGGGGCAGCTGCCTGTACCCTGGCATCCGGGCTCTGGGTTTTGGGTCTGGACCCTGTCTCTTACTTGGGCTGACTGGGGCTTTGCTGCCATCCAGTTGAGGTCATACCTCTCTCACATCCTCTTTGGTTCTCCTTTTGCATGCTATTTTTTCTACCTATGAGTGTCACTTTTTTATTCAGTTCCTGCATGATTATTCAGGCTTGGCTACAGGATTTTCTTTTTGAAGCAATGCTCTTAAAAGAGTAGCATTTTAAATTTTTATAGTTGCCCTGCAAGAGAGTTTTTTGTTTTGTTTTGTTTTTCTAAATCAGAAGTCAGGTATCAGAGAGGCCAAATAGATTGCTGAAGGGTGTACAGCCAACGGGCCGAGCTGAGTGCTTGACAGTCCGTGGGACTCAGCGCTCTTTCTGCCGCCCCAGGCCTCTGCACCAGTGTGCAGACATTCCAGCCCCTTTCTCCCCCTGATAACACACTCACAGAGACACCTGAGAGAAAGCAAGGGTGAACAGGAAGCAGATGAGCCAGGCAGACAAATCCTAGAGCTGGTATCTTGGTTTTCTGTGCTCGGGAGAGAAACTGTAGACAGCTGTCACATTGTCCCTGGGCAGTGGAGCTCAGCCCACTCACACTGCCCTGTAGCGTCCTGGTGGCAGGCCCCACAAAGAAGGGTCATGCTTCATGGCAGTGTCCAAAGATATCCACCGAGGATTTAGCAACTCGGAGTGGGGGAGTACAGGGGTCTCCTTGCAGAGGAAGGCCCTCTCTGCCCAGCTCATCCTGTTAGGTGTGGGTGCCTCTCTTTATACCTCACGCTTTTTAAGAAATCTTGCTAAAATCCTAGAGCAGAAAGTTCTGGGGCTGAAAGATGTGCCGTCAGCCCAAGCCCAGTGACTGAAATGACCGCATTTTATAGTGAATTGTGAACTTTGTTTATTGTAGGTGTTCATTATAACCTGAAAAAGATGGCATATACATATATATATATAATTTTTTTTTTTTTTTTACGTGGGCCTCTCACTGTTGTGGCCTCTCCCATTGTGGAGCACAGGCTCTGGACGCGCAGGCCCAGCGGCCATGGCTCACGGGCCCAGCCGCTCCGCGGCATGCGGGATCCTCCTGGACCGGTGCACGAACCCGCGTCCTGTGCATCGTCAGGCAGACTCTCAACCACTGCGCCACCAGGGAAGCCCGATATCAAGTATTTTTAAGGGTCATTTTGACAATGTGACTTTTTCATGTTCCAACTGCAGGGCCCGTATTTCTAATAGAAATATTAATCCTATTCTTATTAGACTAGAGAGTCATAACTACGGCTTCCATTGATCGTGCCCCTGCTGACACTTTGATAAACACTTGAAATCTTATAGAATCCCTACAACTACCCTTCAAGGTAGATGATATTCTCATTTTCTGAGATGTAGAATTTGATGATTAGAGAGCTAGGTATGCATTTTGGAGCCTGAGTGATCAGGTTGGAATGGGAACTGGATCACTTCCTGGCTGTCAGAATGCAGACAGCTTACTTAACTTTTCTGAGCTCAGTTTATGGTAACCATAGTTACAAGTGATTCCTGGAGGTCTGCAGTGTGTCCAGACTCCTCCCCTCTGACAGCTCACCCTTGGCAGGCTCCTCCTTCTTCCACTGACTTGCCTTTGTACCTTGACCATACTGGTATGGGTCTATTTCTAGAAATTATGCCGTTCCATTGATCTATGTGTCTATCCCCTTACCCAAAACACATTGTCTTGATTACCTTCATAGTAAGTTTTAAAATCAGATAATGTTGGCAAACATTGCTTTTATCATCATTTAAAAATTTTCAACATACAGATACTTACAAATGTTAGATTTATATCTATTTCATTTTTGGAGCTTTCATAATTGATACTGGTTTTAAAATTTTGGTTTCCAGTTATTCATTATTTGTATCTAGAAGTAGGATTAATATTTTTGTGTTGATACTTTATCCTGTGACCTTGTTAATCTCACTTATTAGTTCTGGAAAGCTTTTTTGTAGATTTCTTGGAATTTTCTAAGTAGACAATCAGGTTTTCTGTGAATAAGGACAATTTTGTTTCTTCCTTTCCAATGTGTATGCCTTTTATTTCTTTTTCTTGTCTTATGACATTGCCTAAGACATCCAGTACGATGTTAGATAGGATTGCTGGAGGTAAACATTCTTGCCTTGTTCCCTGTCTTGGGGGAAGCATTCAGTCTCTCACCATTAAGTATGATGTCAGCTGTAGGTTTTTTGTACCTGTCCTCTATACAGTGTTATTAGGTTGAGGAATTTCTATTCTATTTCTAATTTGCTGAGAGTTTTAAAAATATATATAAACTGGTGTTGAATTCTGTCAAAACTTCCTCTACATAGATTTAATTGTTTATGTTTTTTTTCCTTCTTTAGCCTGTTAATAAGGTGTATTACATTGATTGATTTTCAAACATTGAACCAGCTCTACATTCCCAAGATAAATCCCACTTGATCATGGTATTTTATTATTTTTATATATTTCTGCATTTAATTTACTAATATTATATTGAAGAATTTTGCATCTAGGGTCATGACGGATATTGATCTGTAGTTTTTTTTCCCTTTGTTATATTGCTTTTGGTATCAGGGCAGTGATAACCTAGTTGGAAAGCGTTCTCCCTATTTTCAGGAAGAGATTGTATAGAATCGGTGTTGTTTCTTCTTTAAATATTTGTTAGTACTTAGTGAGATCATCTGAGCCTGTAGTTTCCTTTTTCAGAAGTTTTTCTTTTTAAAGTATCAATTCAAGGTCTTTAATAATTATAAGACTATTCAGGTTATCTGTTTCTTCTTGGATAAATTTTGGTTGTTCATGGTTTTCAAGGAATTCGTTCATTTAGCCTAGGCTGTTGAATTTATGTGCATAGTTTTCCCATAGTATTCCCTTATGAGCCTTTTAATATCTCTCTGGATCTTCCCTCTTGTCATTTCTGCTGTTTGTAATGTATGTTGTCTGTCTTTTTTTTTTCCGGACTGAAGATTTATCTTTTCTTTTAATTTGTTTTTCAAAGAATCAACTTTTGTTTCCTTGCTTTCTCTCTATTGATTTTTAGTTTTCTTTTCTCTTTATTATTTCCTTCCTTCTGTTTGCTTGGGGTTTATTTTGCCCTTTTTCTAGTGTCTTATGTGGTAGCTTAGGTTGCTGATTTGACATCTTTCTTCCTTCTAATGTAAACTTAGAATTCATAAATTTTCCAAAGCACTGATTTAAGTGTCTATCACAGATTTTATATGCTGTCTTTATATTTCTTTCAATTCAAAATATTTTCTAAATTTCTCCTTGATCCATATAATTTTTAATCGAATATTTAGAGTGGTTTTATGTTTATAGAAAAATTAAAAGGAAAATACAGAGACTTCCCAAATCTTCTCCCTCCCCTCCCATAATTTCCCCTATTATTAATATCTTGCATTGGGGTTACAATTGTTGAACCAATTGGCATATTGTTATTAATTAAAGTCCATAGTTTATAACAGGGTTCATTTTGTATTGCAACAGTTTTTGCCAAGTACATAACGTTATGTACAACCATTACATTACACAAAAGATCCCCTGTGCTCCACCTATTAATCCTTTCACAATCTCACCCCCTCAACCCCTGACAACCACTGATCTTTTTACTGTCTCTGTAGTTTTATCTTTTCCAACATGTCATATAGTCGGAATCACGCAATATGTATTCTTTTCAGACTGGCTTCTTTCACTTAGAAATAGGCATTTAAGATTCATCTATGTTCTTTCATGGCTTGAGAGCTCATTTCTTTGCATCACTGAATAATATTTCATTGTATGTATGTGCCACTGTTCGTTTATCCATTCATGTGTTGAACAACATCTTGGTTCCTTCCAATTTTTGTCAATTATGACTGTTATAAACATTTGGGTGCAGGTTTTCACGTGAAGTGTGGACATAAGTTTTCAACTCATTGGATAAATATCTAGGAGCACAACTGCTGAATCTTATTATTAGTCTATGGTTAAGTCTGTAAGAAACTTCCAAATTGTCTTCCAAAGTGGCTGTACCATTTTGAATTTCCACCAGCAACAAATCAAAGTTTCTCCACATCCTCAGAAGCATCTGGTGTTGTCAGTGGATTGGATTTTAGCTATTTTAATAGGTGTGGAGTGGTATCTCATTGTTTTAATTTGTAATTCACTAATAACACATGATGTTGAATACTTCCTATGCTTATCTGCCATCTGTATATCTCCTTTGGTCAAGTATCTGTTCAGATCTTTTGTTCACTTTTTAATTGTGTCGTTCAATTTTTGTTGTAGAGTTATAAGAGTTCTTTGTGTATTTTGGATAAAAGTTCTTTATCACATATGTGTTTGCAAATGTTTTTTCTCAGTCTGTGGTTTGTCTTTTTATTCCCTTAACAGTGTCTTTCACAGAGAAGTTAATTTAATTTTAGTTAAGTCCAACTTACTAATCTTTTCTTCCAGGGATCATGTTTTTGATATATTTAAAATTCATTGCTAAACCCAGGTCACTTACATTTTCTCCTATGTTCTCTCCTAAAAGTTTTATAACTTTTCATTTTACATGTAGGTCTATGATCCATTTTGAATTAATTCTTGGGAAGGCATAATGTCAGTGTCTAGATTAATTTTCTTTTTTTTCACATGGCTGTCCAGTAGTTCCAGAAAAATTTGTTGAAAAGATTATCTTTTCTCCATGTGATTGTGTTTATTCTTTTATGAAAGATCAGCTGACTACAGTTGTATGGGCCTACATCTGTTCTGTTGATCTATTGTTTATTCTTTTGTCAATACCACATTGTTTTGATTGTTGCAGCTTTATAGTAAGACTGGAAGGTGGGTAGTGTCAGTCCTTTGACTTTGTTCTTCTTCTTAAATATAGTATTGACTACTTAGGGGTCTTTTGCCTTTCCATATAAACTTTGAAATTAGTTGGTTGATATCCACAAAATAACTTGCTGGGATTTTGATCTAGCTTTCATGGAATCTATAGATCAAGTTGGGAATAATCAATATGTTAACAATATTGAGTCTTCCTATTTATGAGCATGGAATATCTTTCCATTTTTCACATTTTCTTTGATTTCTTTAATCAGAGTTTGGTAGTTTTCCTCATATAGATCTTGTACACATTTTATACTTAGATATTTCATTTTGGAGGGCACTAATGTAAATGGTGTTGTGTTTTTAATTTCAAATTCCACTTGTTCATTGCTGTTATATAGGAAAATGAATTTCTCCCCTTATTGGCTTAGCTAGTATTTCTAGCACAATGTTAACAATAATGAGAGGGATCCTTGCCTTATTCCTAGTCACAGGGGGAATGTATCTAGTTTCTCACCATTAACTATGATATTAGCTATGGGGGTTTTGTAGATATCCTTTATCACGTTGAGAAAATCCTCTCTATTCCTAGTTTCCTGAGAGTTTTTATCATAAATAGGTGTTGAAGTTTCTCAAATGCTTTTTATGGATCTACTTGTGTGATTATATGATTTTCTTCTTTAGCCTGTTGATATGTTTGATTATGAATATGATTTATTCCAGTCTTGCAAACCTGGAATAAATTCTCTTGGCAATGGTGTATAATTCTTTTTATACATTTGTTGGGTTTGATTTGCTAATGTTCTGTTGAGGATTTTTGCATCTGTATTCATGAGAGATATTAGTCTGTAGTTTACCCTTCTTGTTGTGTCTTTCTCTGGTTCTGGTATGAGGTAATGCTGACCTCAGAGAATGCATTAAGAATTGTTCCCTTTGCTTCTGCTTTCTGGAACAGGTTCTAGACAATTAGTATGTCTTTCAAGAAATTGATCCATTTCATTTAAGTTATGAAATTTGTGGGCATATAATTATTTATAATAATTCTTTATTATTCTTTTAATGTCCGTGGTTCAGTACCTTTTCTCTTTTTTTCTTGGTTAGCCTGGCTAGGGTGTTTTCAATTTTATTGATATTATCAAAGAAACTGCTTTTGGTTTCACTGATTTTCTCTGTTGTTTTCCGATTTCTATATCACTTAAATATTTTATGAGTTCTGTTATTTCTTTTCTTCTGCTTACTATGGATTTAATTTGCCATTTATTTTCTAGTTTCCTATGGTGAAAGCTTAGATTATTGATCTTATATATTCCTTCTTTTCTAATATATGCATTCAGTGTTATAAATCACAGCTTTACTCCATCCCACAATTTTTAATAGATTGCATTTTCATTTTCTTTTAGTTCAAAATATTTAAAAATTTCCCCTGAGACTTCTTTGACCCATGTGTTATTTAGAAGTGTGTTTAATCTTCAAATATTTGGGGATTTCCAGCTCTCTTTCTATTATTCATTTCTAGTTTATTCCATTGTGGTCTGAGAGCATCCTTTGCATGCTATCTATTTCTTCAAATTTTTTAAAATATGTTTTATATCTTAGAATGTGTTCTATCATGGTGAATGTTCCATGTGGGCTTGAGAAGAATGTGTATTCTACCATTGTTGGATGAAGTAGTCTATAAAAGTCAATTAGATCCAGCTGATTGATGGTGCTGTGTATTCAACCATATCCTCACTGATTTTTTGCCTGCTGAATCTGTCAGTTACTGGTAGAGGGGTGTCAAAGCTTCCAAGTATAATAATGGATTTGTCTATGTCTCTTGAAGTTCTGTTAGATTTTGTCTCACATATTTTGATGCTCTGCTGTTAGGCATATGAACATTAAGAATGGTTATGTCTTCTTGGAGAATTGTCCCCTTCTCATTATGTAATGCCTCTGTTTATTACTGATACTATTCCTTGCTCTAAAGTCCTACCTGTCTAAAATTAATACAGCTACTCCAACTTTTTTTGATCAGTGTTAGTATGGTATATCTTCATCCACCCCTTTACTTTTATTCTAGCTGTGCTTTTATATATAAAATGGGTTTCTTATAAACAACATATACTTGGGTCTTGATTGTTTTTATCCACCATGTTAGTCTCTGTCTTTTTGTTGGTGTAGTTAGACCATTCACATTTAAAGTGATTATTGATATAATGGATTACCATAGTTATTAGCTTTTAAAAAATTCATTGTCCTTGTACTTTGTTTTTTCCCTGTCTTCTACTCTTTCATTCTGGCTTCTCTGGTGTTCACAGACCATTTTATATAATTCTATTTTTTCCTTTTTTAGCATATCAATTATACCTTCTCTTAAAACTTTTTAAAGTGGTTGCCCTAGGGTTTGCAGTATGCTTTTACAACTAATCCAAGGCCACTTTCAAATAACACTATAATGCTTCACTGGTAGTGCAAGTGTCTTACAAGAGAGTATTTCCAATTCCTCCCTCCCATTCCTTATAATATTACTGTCATTCATTTCTCTTATCCAAACTATACTCATTGAATTCATTGTTGTTATTATTATTTTGAACAAGGTATTATCTATTAGATCAAGTAAGAAAAAGAAAAAGAAAAGATTTTACTTTATCTTCATTTATTTCTTCTCTAATTGATTTATTCCTTTTTTAATGTAGATCTAAATTTCTAAACTATATCATTTTTCTTCTCTCTGAAGAACATTTTTTCACATTTCTTACAGGGCAGGTCTACTGTTGACAAATTCCCTCAATTCTTGTTTGTCAGAGAAAGTATCTCTCTGTCATTTTTGAAGGATAATTTCATTGGATACAGAATCTAAGTTGGTGGTTATTTTCTTTCAACTCTAAATGTTTAACTTCACACTCCTGTTGCTTGCATCATTTCTGAAAAGAAGTCTGATGTAAGTCTTATCTTTTTTCCTCTGTAGGTAAGGTTTTTTCAAGATTTTCTTTGTCATTGATGTTTTTGCAGTTTGAATATGATATTCCTTGGTGTAATTTTGGTATTTATCTTATTTGGTGTTATTTGAGCCCCCTGAATCTGCAACTTGGTGTCTGTCATTAATTTTGGAAAATCCTCAGCCATTATTATTTCAAATGTTTTCTTTTCTCTCTCTTTTTCTTCTGGTATCCACATTACATTTGTGTTATTTCTTTCCTGTAATTGTCCCACAGTTCTTGAATATCCCATTTCGTATTTTTCATTATTTTTTTCTCTTTGCATTTCAAATATGGAAGTTTCTATTAGTATATCTTCAAGCTTATTGTTCTTTGCTTGGTTGTGTTTAGTCTAGTGATAAGCGCATCAAATGCATTTTCCATTTGTTACCCTGTTTTTTGTTTCCTAGCATTTCCTTTTGATTTTTTCTTAATTTCTATCTCTGTGTTTACATTATCCATCTGTTATTTCATGTTGTCTGTTTTTTCCATCAAAGTCTTTAGCATATTAATCATAGTTGTTTTAAATTCTCTGATAAATCCAAAATTTCTGCCAAATCTAAATCTGGTTCTGCTGCTTGCTTTGTCGTTTTAGACTGTGTTTTTTTAAATTTTATTTTATTTTTGGAATGAATGTAAATTTTTGTTGAAAGCTGAGCATGATGGTTTGGGCAAAAGTAATTGATATAGTATGGTCAGAGAACATAGTTTGTATGATTTCAATTAAAACAAATTTTTTGACCCAGGATATGGTCTATGGTGGTGATTGTTACATGTAAACTTGCAAAGAATATGCATTCTGCTGCTATTGTGGCAAGTGTTCCATAAGTGTTAATTAGATCCAGTGGGTTGATGGTGTTCAGTTCTTCTGTCTCTTTGATGATTTTCTGTTTGTTGTATCTTTAACTGGGAAGGATATGTTGAAGTATTCAACTATAATTGTGCATTAGTCTATTTCTCCTTTCAGTTCTATCATTTTTTGCTTCATGTATTTTGAAGCTATATAGTTAGGTACATACATATTTAAAATTATAATGACTTATTAGTGAACAGAACTTTCTACCATTCGTACTGTCCCTTTTTTATTTCTGATAATTTTTCTTGCTTTTATTATTATTTTTTTACTTTGTATGATATTTATATAAGCATTCCAGGTTTCCTTTTTTTTTAATAAATTTATTTATTTTTGGCTGTGTTGGGTCTTCGTTTCTGTGCGAGGGCTTTCTCTAGTTGTGGTAAGCGGGGGCCACTCTTCACTGCGATGCATGGGCCTTTCACTGTCGTGGCCTCTCTTGTTGCGGGGCACAGGCTCCAGATGCGTAGGCTCAGTAGTTGTGGCTCACAGGCCTAGTTGCTCCGCGGCATGTGGGATCTTCCCAGACCAGGGCTCGAACCTGTGTCCCCTGCATTGCCAGGCAGATTCTCAACTACTGCACCACTAGGGGAGCCCTCCAGGTTTCTTTTGATTAGTGTTTACATGGTACATTATTTTCTATTCCTTTACTTTAATCTTCCAATGTCAATACATTTACAGTGGTTTTTTATTGATACCAGATAGTTGGGTCTTTTAAAAATTCATTTTGACAACCTCTGTCTCCTAATTGGTGTCTTTAAAACATTTATATCTAATGTAATTGATTGGTAGGTTTGGATGTATGTCCACCATTTTTTGTTTGTTTCTTAAGTTTTTGCAAAGTTTATATACACATGTACATGCATATATATTTGTGTGTGTATTATTTTTATTGTGGTAAAATACACAGCAAAACATTGTTTAACCATTTTAAGTGTGCAATTTAGTGGTATTGAGTACATTCACAGTGTTGTATAACCATCACCACTATCCACTTCCATTACTTTTTCACCACCTTAAAGAAATTCTGTACCCATTAAATAATAACACCCCATTTCTCCCTATTCCCAGCCCCAATAACCATTACTGTACTTTTTGTCTCTATGAATTTACCTATTATAAGTATGTCATATAAGTGAAGTGATACAGTATTCCTTATTTTGAGTCTGGCTTATTTTACATAGCATAATATATTTAAGGTTCAACCATATTGTAGCATGTATCAGAATTCCATTCCTTTTTTTTTTTCTTTTTTGTGGTACGTGGGCCTCTCACTGCTGTGTCCTCTCCCGTTGCAGAGCACAGGCTCTGGACACACAGGCTCAGCAGCCATGGCTCACGGGCCTAGGCACTTCCCGGCATGTGGGATCTTCCCGGACCAGGGCATGAACCCGTGTCCCCTGCATCGGCAGGCGGACTCTCAACCACTGCACCACCAAGGAAACCCTACATTCCTTTTTAACATTGAATAATATTCCATTATATATATAGAATACATTTTTAAAATTCATTATTCTGTTGATGAACATTTGACCTGTTTCCACATTTTGGTATTATGAATAATGCTGCTATGAAACTTGGTGTATAAGTGCCTGTTTGAGTCCCTGCTTTCAGTCCTTTTGGATACATACCTAGAAGTGGAATTTTTGGATCATAGGGTAATTCTATGTTTAACTTTGAGGAAATGCCAAACTGTTTTCCACTGAGGCTGCACTAATTTACATCCCAACCACAATGCAGAAGTGTTCCAGTTTCTCCACCTCCTTGCCAATGCTTTTTACTTTCTGTGTTCTGATGAATGTGAAGTGGTATCTCATTGTAGGTTTGATTTGCTTTTCATAATAACTAATGATATGGATCATCTTTTCATGTGCTTATTGTTCATTTGTATACCTTCTTTAGAGAAGTAGCTATTCAAGTCCTTTGCCCATTATTAAACTGAGTTGTTTGTTTTTGTTGATGTTGAGTTGTAGGAGTTCTTTATATATTCTGGATATTACTCTTATCAGATATATGATTTGAAAATATTTTCTCCCATTCTGTGGGTTGTCTTTACAATCACTAAATAGTATTCTTTGATGCATAAAAGTGTTTAATTTTGATGAAGCCCAAGTCATCTTTTTTCTTTTTTGACCTATATATTTGATGTCATATCTAAGAAATCATTGCCAAATGCAATGTCATTTTTTTCCAACAAGTTGTATAATTTTGGCTTTTTTGTTTAAGTCTTTATTTTCAGTCAATTTAACATTTGAATTTCATTTTTTTGGTGTGTGGATATCCAGTTTTCCCAGCACCATTTGTTGGAAAGACTGTCCTTTCCCCCACTGAGTAGTCTTTGTACCCTTGTCACAAATCATTTGATCTTATACATAAGGGTTCATTTCTGGGCTCTCTATTCCATTCCATTGGTCAGTATGTCTGTCCTGATGCCAGTACCACACTGCATTGATTACTGCACCTTTGTATTAAGTTTTGTAATCAGGAAGTGTGAGTTCTCTCTGTTCTACCTTTTCAAGATTATTTTGACTATTTGGGGTCCTCTGAGATTGCAAATTAATTTTAAGATGAGTGTTTCTACTTCTGCAAAAAGCATCATTGGGATTTTGAGGGGGACTACATGAACTCTCTAGATGTTTTTGGGTGTATTATTATCTTAATGATATTAAGTCTTCTAATTCATGAACACAAGATATCTTTCCACTTATTTATGTCTTCTTTAATTTTCCTCAGAAATGTTTTGTTGTTTTCCATATATAGCTCTTTTGCCTCTTTGTTTAAATTTATTTCTAAGTACAGTTGACCCTTGAACAATGTGGTGGTTAGTGCACCAACCCTCCACACAATAAAAAAAATCCATGTATAACTTTATAACTGGCCCTCCATAACCAAAGTTCCATATCCACGGATTTGACCAACCATGGATCATGTAGTACTGCTGTAGAATTTACTGAAAAAAATCCATATGTATGTGAACTCACACAGTTCAACCCTGTGTTGTTCAAGGGTCAACTGTATTTTCTTTTTCTGATGCTATTGTAAATAAAATATTTCAATTTCCTTTTTGGATTGTTCATTATTAATATATAGAAATACAACTGACTTGGGGGTTTGATTTGTATTTTGTAACTTTGTTAAATTTATTTATTAGGTCTAACATATTTATTTGTGGAATATTTAGGGTTTTCTCTGTGTAATATTATGTCATTTGTGAACACAGAT
Organism: Neophocaena asiaeorientalis asiaeorientalis; assembly: GCF_003031525.2. Classification (NCBI taxonomy): domain Eukaryota; kingdom Metazoa; phylum Chordata; class Mammalia; order Artiodactyla; family Phocoenidae; genus Neophocaena; species Neophocaena asiaeorientalis. The sequence goes on from NW_020185321.1 coordinate 1,265,320, forward strand.
AACTTTAATTCTTCTTTTCCAATTTGAATGCCTTTTATTTATTTTTCTTGCTTAAATGCTCTGGTTAAGATTTCCAATACAGTGTTGAATAGAAATAGTGAAAGCTGGCATCCTTATCTTGTTTCTGATTATAGGGGAAAAGTTTTCAGCCTTTCACCATGATAATTGTGGGGTTTTCATATATGGCCTATATCATAGTGAAGAAGTTTTCATCTATTACTAGTTTGTTAAATTTCTTTATCATGAAAGTATTTTGAATTTTGTTGAATGCTCTTTCTGCATCAATTGATATGATCATGTGTATTATTTTCTTTTATTTCTTTTTACATCGTGTATTACACTGATTGATTTATGTATGTCAAAACATCCTTGCATTCCAGGAATAAATCCCACTTAGTCATCATGTATATTCCTTTTAACATGCTACTAAATTCCATTTTATAGTATTTTGTTGAGGAATTTTGTATCAATATTCTTAAGGGAAATTGGTCTGTAGCTTTCTTTTCTTGTAGCATCTTTGTCTAGCTTTAGTATAGGAGTAATGCTGGCCTCATCGAATGAGATAGCAAGAGGTCCTTCCTCTGCAAGTTTTTGGAAGAGCGTGAAAAGAATGAATGTTTCCTAAGTTTTTTTCATTCTTCTCTTTCCCCTTCCCTGCCTTCCTTTGGATATTTGAATATGTGTTTTTATTTCACTTTACTTTTTTCTTACACTTAAAAAATTGAAATGAAATTTATATAACAAAATTAACATTTTGCTATAGTAATCAAAACAGAGTGTTACTAGCTTCAGGACAGACTTGGACAAGTGGACTAACATTGAGAGTCCAGAAATAAACCCATATTTTAATGGCCAATTGTTTTCAACAAAGTTGCCAAGATTATTTAGTGGCAAGAAGAATGGTCTCTTGAACTAAGGGTGCTGGGACAACTGGATAGCCACATAGAATGAAGTTGGACCTGTAGCTCATGCCATATACAAAAGTTAATTCAAAATTGATCAATGCCCTAAATATATGAAGTAAAACAATAAAAGTCTTAGAATTCAACATAGAGGTAAATCTTCATGACCTCGGATTTGACAAAGGATTCTTAGATATGACACCAAAAGCATGAGCAACAAAAGAAAAAAATAGATACATTGTGTAACAAGGTGTGTTGTAAGGGATAATTATATTACTTAAATTTTTTTTTTTTAACCATCAGTCAGGTGTAGCCATAAAATAACACTGCAGAAAGACATACAAAAGTAAAAGAGTTTTATTATATTCACAGGTCCTAGGAGAGGGAGAAATGGCATGCCATTCAGGGGCCATATGGGAGGAGCCCCCTAGGCTCAACCAAGAAGCTGGGGAGTCAAGAGAGAGTGTGAGGACCTATGGGCAAGTGCCTTTATTGGGGTCAGCATGGAGTATACAAGCAAAAGACATGAGGGTATTCCACTAGTGTGTTCAAATGTCACTAGGTTGCAGTCAGGGGAGGGTAATAAGGGGAACTTGTGGCAGGGGCTAGCCTTATCACACTGGTGCATCTGGTTTCCTGGTTGGGTGCTTATAGCCTGATGGTGGGAATATTGAAGCATCAGGAAAATATGAAGTTTAAAAATTACAATACAGAAAGGCATTATCAAGAAAGTGAAAAATCAACTTACAGAAGGGATAATATTTGCAAATCATATATCTTGGTCTAGCAAGTGTCTAGTATACAGAATATATAATAAACTCATACAACTTAACAAAAAGACAAATAACGTAACTATTTAGTTTTGACTGTGTATATTTTACAGTTTTATTTAGTGATTGCTCTAAGGATTTAAATTCTCATTGTTTAATTATAAAACTAAATAACATTTTGTTACTTGAAGTGGGATATGGAAGCTTTAACCTTCCCTCATTTATATTGTTTTCATATGTATTACATTTACATACATTAGAAATGCCATCAGGCAATGTATATATTCTTCTCTCAACTTATGTATATTGTAAGAACTTAAGAGGAGAAAACTAGCTTATTATATTTATTCACGTATTTACCATTTCTATTACTGCTCCTTTATTTATGATGTCCCAAATTTCCCCTGATGTCATTTCCCTTCTTCCTGAAATGCTTGCTTTAGCATTTCTTTTAGTTCAGTTTAGTCCCTGTAACTCTCTTAGGTTTCCTTAATCTGAGAACGTTTTTATTTTGCTTTTACTTTATGCCTGAAGGATTATTTTCACTGGATAGAATTGTAGGTTGAGAGTCATCTTTTTCAACCCCTTAAAAACATTAAAACATCGTGCCACGTTCCTCTGGTCTCTCTCTCTCTCTCTCTCTCTCTCTCTGTCTCTGTCTCTGTCTCTCTCTCTCTCTCTCTCTCTCTCTCTCTCTCTCTCTCTCTATATATATATATATATATATATATATATATAGAGAGAGAGAGAGAGAGAGAGAGAGAGAGAGTTTTTGGGTGCCTTCAACATTTTTTTCTTTGCCTTACTTCTTTTAACAGTTTAATGATGTATCTGGGCAAGGATTCCTTTGAATTTATTCTTTTGGGTTTCATGAGTTTCTTGAATCTATAAAGTTATGTGTTTCATCAAATTCGGGAAGTTTTCAGCTATCTATCTGTCTATCTATTTATCTATCATCTATTGTAGTGCCTTCTTTTTCTTATTCTTGTGGAACTTTAATAATATGAATATTAGACCATTGGTATTTTTCCACTGTCCCTCTGTCTCTATTTTTTTCAATTATTTTTCTCTCTGTTGTTCATACTCATTAATTTTTATTGATCTGCTTTTGAGTTCAGTGAATCTTTCCTCTCTCATCTCCAGGCTAGTAAGCTAATACAATGAATTGGATTTTTTGTTTTTGTATTTTTTTAGCTGTAAAAATTTCATTTTATTCTTTTATATATCTTCTATTTCTGTGCTGAGACTTTATAGCTTTCCGTTCATTTCAAGAGCGTTTCTCATTATTTCATGGAACATAGTTATAATAGCTGTTTTAAAATCTTTGTCTGATAGTTCCAACACTATGCCACCTCAGGTTCGGTGTATGTTGTTGTTTTTTTCCCTTGAGTAATAGAGAAATTTTCCTGATTCTTCATCTTCAAGTAATTTTGGAATGTATCTTGGGCATTTTAAATATTACTCTAGACTCCAACTCTTGTTTAAATCATTTGAAGAATGTTTATTTTTGTTCTGGTTTATTTTGTTTCAGAAGGCAATCAAGCCAGTTATCTTCAGACTGAAAGCCCATAGTTTGTGGGTTCTGGTTCCAACTTAAATTCTGTTTTTAAAGCTCTTATAGGCCTATTCAGATCTGCTCTCCATGTGTGTCCAGTCTGGGACCTGGGAAGTAATCTATTCTGTAGTGTAGTTCTCAAAGCCTTTGGTATATTGCTTAAGGTCAGATCCATGCATATGCAGCTTGCGTGCAAGTCCAGAAGTGCATATACAACTTCATAGGATCACGTTCTTGAGTTCTCTTCTCTCCACAATCTCCTCAACACTTTCTTCCTCCCAGGGACTTTCTCTCCTGGTCTTCTGACTAGTTTCCTTGCTCTGCTGTTCACTTCCTGCACCTGCATCTACCTCAAGGGTCCAGTGGCAAGGTGATAGAGAGGAAAAAAGAATGTGGATTCTCCTCATGCTTTTGGGACCACAGTTCCACTGGTCAGAGAAGGAAGTTTTCCCTCCTTCCTAATTTTATTCACCTTACCAGCCACCATTGTTGCTCTGTCACTGTAAGATTGCCTTGCACTGGAGCAGAAGAAATGAAACACAAACAAACACAAACAAACAAAGAAAAGTGGGGAAATTTCCCCACTGGCTTTGATTGTAGGATCCTATTTTAGGCTTTTCTGATCAGAAATACAGAACTTACCTTGGACCTTTTTCTGACTGTACCTGGTGCAGTCTTCCAAGTTTTGGACTGCCTTTGAGTTCAGGCTGGAAAAAACAAAGTACAGGAGGGAAATTAAGGATATTTCCTACTATTTTGGTGGCATTTTAATATCGTTTTTTCTTCTCTAATTTGGCTGGTATCATTATCTTTTCAAAATCCTAAGATCACTGCTCTAACTATCCTGTTCAGGGTTTTAGCTATAGTCAGTGAGAAAGACAGGGTGGAATATGCTTATCCCATGCTAACTAGAACTGGAACCCAAGTAGTTTTTCTTATTCCCATTTTACAGCTGAGAAAACTGATCTTCTGAAAGGTAATTTTACTTTGTGTTCTTCTGTTTTCTTTCACCCTAGAACCCAATAGCACTAAATAACAGAACTAAGGTTTTAGCCTTTATTCTGTCTTATTTCAATGTTCCTAATCTACCTACCTACCTTCTTGCCAGTTCAAGAAGCCTAGATCCAGTCTGGAGATGTGGGACAGAAGCTAAAGTACAGATAACCATGAGCTGCTTTGGCTCACTCCTAGGTGAATTATGGTAGCAAGATCTCTTGATTGGAGGTCAGGAAGTCTATATTCTATTATTCATTTGGCTTTAATCCTCAGTCAATACCACTTCTATCTCAAAAATCTCAGTTTTTAAAAAAAATTATACTTAAACTATCTCTGATAAATCTCCCTGCACTGACATTCTTCTATTCTGTGGCAGATGTCTTCTAGAAACTCAGTAAAGGAAGAGACCTTAGGAGACTGGGTTATAAAGGTATTATTCTTGTGTAAGATGGATGGGACTCAAGTCATGTCCTACCTAATGATTAAGCAGGAGTTATTAACATAGGGAAAGAGTAGGGCTGTGTTAGCCAACTCTTGTTTTTATGGCTTCTGGCACTCCTTTTGCCCCCTGGCTACATCTGACTCAACCATCCCACCCACACATTCTATCCTTGTATTTCCATGAGGCTGTGCTATCCTCCAGCTTGTGGGTGAACAGGAGACTCACTAGAAAATTGACATATTTTATCCTCTTTGTCATAGGGATTGGTGCAGGGGTGACCACATGACTCAAGCCTACCTAATCATAGCCTTTTATTCTGGAACAGTTGGGAAAGAGGAGCTTTATATTTCTACAACATCTATTAAGTTCATAAATTAAAAGCCTAATGTTCTCAGTAGTCATCTTTGCCATATGAGGGAAGAGCTTCTGGAGGGTGGAGCCAATGCAGCAGCACCTGGAGCCAAGGAGATGGGGAGAGACAGAGTATTAAAGATGTTATTTGAGACTCTAGATTCAGCCATGACAGAAGTCAACTACTTTTTTAGCCTTTACATTTGTGTATATCAATAAAATCTCTTTTGTGCTTAGATCGGCATAAATTGAATTTCTTTCACCAGCCCAGACTGGTACCAGGGTGGCTAAGAGGAGAAGTAATATAGTAATGGGAAGAAGCTGAGAATGAGCCTGAAACTTTTGGAGATGGCAGAGGAGACACTGAGGTCCTTAGAGCAGAGGCGATTTTGTGGGAGTAATGAGAAATGAAGTCTTAAGAATAGAGTTCCATGAGATCTTGGACTATCTGTTCTACCAGGCCATGACATTTGAATTTTTTCTTCAGACAAAGAAATGAGACGATACCTGAGCTGGGCTAATGCAGCATCAGGATTTATTTCAAAGGATGCCAGTTGAGCTGGTATCAAACCTTGTGTAGAGAATGGAGCAGAGATCCCTTAAAGTAAGGAGTGAGTTATCCATTGGTTCCTCTGATTCTGCTGTAGTAGTTTCCTAAGTGACCAAATCTTGCACCAGGTGCTGGGACGGTGGACTCTTCTCAGGCACCCTGGAAAAGCCAACATTTCCATTTAGAACTTGGGCAGAGCAAAGATCCAGGCTTTAATCCCACCTATGCCTTGCCTTTACTAGCTGTGGGAACCTTGGGACAAGTCATTTGGCTTCTTGGCCTTAGTTTCCTCAGAGATCTCAAAGTTTTTGTTTTTTTTTTTTTTTTTAAGTATTAATGCCTGACCTACTTAGCTGACCCGATTCTTTGACTTTTAAATGAAGTACTCTCTGTGAATGGACTTTGTGAATAAGATGAGTTCAGCCAGTCCAAGGGAAAGTTCCTTGAGAGCTGCTCAGGGTGCCTCTGTTCTCCTTCCCCGAGTCCTGTCTGTCACACTGCGGACTTGGTCTCCAAGTGCTTCATGGGAAAATGAAGCTTCCTGCTTCCAAAGAGCTCTGTCCCTGCTCTGGGTCACCTTGACGAGGAAGTTGGCTTCAATTCCAATAAATCTAGGATAAGGCAATAGATCATAAATTGGTCCTGGCTTCCCTATGAGGTAGTGAGCTCTCCATCTCAAGGAGGATTCAAGCATCTAAATAAATATCTGTCATAGGGGCTATGGAGAGTTCTATTTACTTCCTCTCCAGAGAGAAGCTCAGGACCTGACTGATTTTGGATGCTATGGTCAGATCTGCCTACTCCCTCGATCCTCAAGAATGTGTATTTCCGTCTGTGATCTGTGCAATACCCTCCCATTAAAGAATTAAAAGTGTGTTGTTTTATGATAGGTTTGCTGTTGGTTTTTAGTACTTTTTGGGATTTTCAAAAGCCCAGCTCTACCCCTCCTCTTCATCACTCCTATACCCAGCCTTTTGGTTCACAATAACCAAACACATTGTCCTGCATAAGTGATAATGAAGAAATCTATGAGAAAAGATTCATGCCACTAGCTGATCAGTTTAATAATGGAGGATATCTCCACTGCATTATAGGGAGACAAATTAAAAGGGCAGGGACAGCTCCCAGAAATCATCTGTTCCTGTTAGCAAAGAGAATATTAATGAAAAACAAAATTGAGCTCCTCTTGTGTCTGATTTTCATCAGATTGTACAGGTATTGAGAAATAGCTATAGAAATCCTGTTCATTAGTAGTTAATTCAAAATAACTTTGGCCTCTGCTCCATTTCTGACTATTACTTCTCTTGTGGGCAGGAAAGCCAGTCACCTTGCTGGGCCCATTGTACCAGGAGAATTGATAATGGAACTAATTCAGTTCTCTTTATGGACCAAATATCTAGGCAGTGGAAACGGGCATCAAGTCAATGATACACTTGGATGGGAGGAAGAGAGAGAGGGGCACTAGGCCATTGGGCTTTCTTCTCCTGGTAGGGAAATTCAAGTTGTCCAGGGGAACAGTGGTCTCAGTTCTGTAGAACTGAGGTCCTTCTAGAGAAGAAAGGGTACCGGGGCGTGTTGCCCAGTAGAGAAGTCACATCTGGCTGCTCTGTGTGCATCTTCTGGGCCTCTCTCTGCCTCATCCCTGCCGTGAGTGGCTCAGCAGGGGAGCTTCGCAGGATGAAGAGGGTCTGAGATGTCCTGAATGCACGCAGACATGAATAGAGGAGTGCTTCCAGCCTCCCCACAGCTCATGAAGACCACCTTTAGTGCCCTCCTTTGGGATTAGAGGGAAGTCTATGGCTAGTCCCATTATTAGGCTGCTAGGATGGCAGGGCCCAGAAGGAACAAGAGGTTCTGGTGAAGAGGAGGCAAAGGCCTGCTTTGTCTGCTCGGCTCCCCACTCCCAGCTGGCTCCAGGACACTTTTGGTTCCTAGGGAGGGGAGAAGTTTCTACAAGAAGGAAGGGAAAATATGGGCTCAGGCAAGGTACCTGGGCAGACCCCAAAGATAAACATGTCAGATCCCCCACATGAGGGCTAACCTTTTTATCCACTGGGACCTCTGCAATCCAGATGTCCCCAAGTGTCCCCAGGCTTTGGGTAGAGATGAAGGAAGGGCTGCTAATGCCATAATGAAAAGGCTCATCTCTCACTGTGCCAACCGGCCCTCTAGATTTCAGCCCCCTGCAGATTTTCCCGAGTGTTTCTGGCATCTTCAGTGGCTGCCTTGCTTGAGCTCACACAGTCCACCTGTGCCTGGCTCTGTCCCTCTCCCACTTCACCAATGTAGGGGACGGCCGTGTCCACTGGACACCTGTCATGTCTAGCCAGCTTCTATCAGGTATGACATCTGACATGGCAGGACCCAGGGAGGAGCTGCTCCAGCCCCTGGGGTGTGGTCAGGGTGTCAGGGCATGGCTCCCACCCTAGGGCCCGGCTCCTGGATGCTCCTTGCTGAACCCAGTGACCTGAGGGGACATCGTCAGGGAATGTCACCCTGCCCAAGGGAGTGTCTCTGGAGCTCCTGGGGTTGCAGAACGCCAGCAACATGCTGTGGTGTGTGCAGAAGTGAAAGAGGTGCCTCTCCATAGGACTCAGCTCGAGTTCCTGGGGCTGGGCTGGGACAGAACCAGTTCTTGGTCCCTCCTCCCTTCTCCAAGGGCCTGGGTCGCACGGATCCACAGGCCCACTGCTTCCGGCAGGCTGCTGTCTGCAGACCAGTCTCCTGGGCTAACTCACAGCTTCCCTGTCTGCCTACAACATAGGACTTAGGAGTTCGTTTGCATGGGGCTTTGACTTGAGTCCCTACTTTCGCTAACTTAAGAATGCTTCCAGCTGCAAAGAACAAAACCCAGCAACAGGTGCAGAAACACAGGGGGCTTATTTTTCTCAGGTAGCAATTATTCTAGATCTAGATCCTTCAGTGTGTCAACAATGTCACCAGCACTCTGTTTTTCTATCCCATTCTCCTTAGCTTGTTGGTTTCGGTGCTCAGCCTCGCTGGTTGGTTGCAAGATGGTTGCTAAACCTTCAGGCATCATATCTTCATTCAAAGAAGCAAAAATGAAAGAAGGGCAGTATCAATTGCACTTTTTCTATTTGTCTGGGAAAAACTGGCAGTCTTCTCTCCACTGGCTAAGATTGCTGGGGACCGCCCATGTGTCGTCTGAATTTTTATTGACCAGCCCGCTTGTGTCAGGTTCAGTGCAACAACCCACTGAGTGCCAGACCCAGTCTTAGGCTTTTCAGGGAAGAAGGGGACTGATGTTAGTGGAAGGCAGGCTCATCTTCGTGGTAACCTGGGAGAGGCTGTGGGCCAGAGTGCTGCAGACCCACACAGGCTCCTTCTGTCAAAGTTTGCCAATCCCCAAAGCAGCAAATGTGGATAGTCTGGCACTAGGGCATGACTGGATTCCATGCCCTGCTAATTATGCTATTACCAGGGATTGGGGTAGAGATGACCAAAAGTGGGTTTGGCTGCATCCTTCCAGGTCTGCCTAGTCTGAGTGCCTCCGTCTTCCTCCAAACTTCTGCTAAAAGGGGTTGAGAGGCCTCCTCTTTCTGTAGCAGGCCGCTTTCCAACCCGCATCTTGCATTCAGGCCTGGCTCTGAGGGCGGCTAGCTGGCAGTCACTACCCTCCAGATGACCAATGCAAAATAGGCGGGACTTCTGCAAACCCTTGGAAGACATGCTATTTTTCTCTGCCTGTGTAATTGTTGAGAAGGGAGCCAGAGAAGATGCTCTAATTAATTAGAGCAGGTATTTGAGGATGCCACTGCCTGCTGGACTCAGGACCCGAATCCAAATGCCCCACTTATCCACTTCCACCACGCGACCCTGAGGCATCCCTCTCCTTCCTTGCATTCGAATTTATGTGTAAACTGCAGCCTGTGACAGAAGCCTTATTAGCTGGTCAAAATCTTACTTTTAAATGGACCATTAACCTACTCGGAAACTGGGAGTGCACTGATAATGTAACACCACGGCATCCTGTCAGGTCTAGGAATGAACCAGGTCAGAGGCCAGATCTACTTCTCTCCATTTTATCCCTTGGATGTCCAAGGCATGTCCTCACTCCTCAGCCTGGAAAGACTTTTAAAAAAATCTTGCTGGTTAGTCCCAGTGATGCTGTTGACCTGGACAAGTCACTTCACCACCTTGGGCCTCAGCATCCCCACCAAAAAAGTGGAACAAGTTGGCTTTTTTTTTTTCTTTTTTTAAAAATCTCTTTGACCATCAAGGAGGTGAGAAGATGCAGAGTTGAAGTGGAGGTAGTCTGGACTCCACTCTGTCCTGGAGCACCTCCTTTTGGGTACTTCTTGTACCTCCTACCCTGAGAATGGAGACATGGGTAAAGGTCCCCGAAACTGAGATAAGAGGCCCTTTCAGCCTCTTGGGTCTTCTTAGTAGAACTCCTGCTTGGCTGGAATTCCACCCACTCTTGGCAAGGCATAACTTCCTGTCTCCAAGGGAGAGGGGCTTATAAAAAGGCATAAAAATGAGGCTTCTAAAGACATCCTGGACGTCAACTAGATGTTGCAAAATTACATTTTGATGAGTTCAGTGTAAATGAACCAGAAACATATGGATTCGATTTCCCTTGGAATCCACATGGGTTTAAAAACCAAGGGGGCGGGGGAGAATGCATTTGGGGAAGAGCATTTTAGGTCTCACCAAACTCCCTCCGTTTGTAAACAGCAGTTTGAGGTTTGTGATGATTGTGTCCTGGGCTGGGTTCCTTTCCTAATAATAGAATGTACAGGATGTCTTGCAGCAGCCTCACAAATGTGTCCAGAGAACAATACCCCATGATGCTCTCCCCCGTCCTGGCTCCGTGTGCCTATGAGACTCTAGGACGGCCTCTTAGATCGAGGTTTGATCCAGTGAGGGCCCTCTGTCCTCCTACTTCTGCAAAGATATAGTGTGGCAATAGCACAGTCGGATTCACAAAAGCAGTGCCTGTCAAGTGCCAGGCCTATCCTGGGAATTTCAGCAAGAGCTACTTCATCACAAGACGGGCAGCTTCACCCCGGCTTTAAAAGAAAGGACTTGAAGTTCAGAGATGTTAAGTCCAAGGTTACTCAGCTAGGAGGTGCCTGGGCTAGAACTGGAACCCAAGGTTTCTGAACTGAGGTCCAGGGATGTCTCTACCATAGAGGATGCTTCCCTATTTCCTAATTTCAGAGAAGGCTAGGAGCGGCATCTGCTCATCTGGCATTGCTGCGAGGAAGGTCTACCAGGAGGCTGGCAGAGGGGCTAATGGAGATATTTTCAAACTGTTCCCAGAGAAGTTTTAGGAATCCCCATTGGTTTTTCTGGGCATTCCACGGGAGAAAGGATGGAGATGCCAAGGGAGAGAGTGAACTGACTAATATCCCAGGCCCCTTGTCCCATCCCAGCAGCCCCTCCTCTGAGCCTTCAGGTAAGATTTTGACTCTAAAAGTTTTCTGTAGTTAAAGTTTGAGAGTCACGAGTTTCGAGCAGCTTCCCATCCCTTTCCCTTCAGTCCAGTTTTGGAGCTGACCCAGTTATTCAGCGGCCTGCTTCTTGGCTTTTCTCTCCTCTTTGTGCTATGGGGTTCCATGCCCACTCTCAGATCGCTGGAGCTGTAGATGAACCCAGACATTGGATACCTCTTCTGTGGCCAGTCCCGCCACCACGCAGGGGAGAAAATACAAGACGGAGGCCCCACCTCCAGGGAGCTGCAAGTATGTTTTTGCTGAGAAGACATATCAATTCCTAGGAGTCACCTTGGGAAGAAGACACCGTGAGAGAAGGAGCTGGCAGGCCCTGGGCATCAGAGACTCAGGCCCTGTTTATCAATGTCCTAATCAACGGATAGATCAATAGAAGCCAATCGGAGGGGGCTCCCTATGGGCCAGAGCTTTGGAGGTGGTGCTTCCGAATGACTTGGGCTAAAGCGCAGACTCCTGACTCAGGAAAGGGACAGAGCCTTCTTGGCTCTTGGCTGATGGAAGGAGCCACAAGACTCCACTGCACTGGGTCCCCCAGGAGAAGAGCTGCCTGGATCCGCCTAGGTCCATCCTGCAAAGCCCAGCCAAGATGAAGACGGGCTGCAGAGCCATCTGACTGTCATTAGGCTGCGTGACTTTCTTTATTGGCAAACAGTCTGTCAGCAGCTTCTCCTTGCAGAGCGGCCCAGATGTGCTTACAAAGCGTTCTGTGTCCTTCCCATCCACATCCAGCCCCCACGCGCATTGCCACTTTGCCAGACTTTGTCCCGGCCCCAAGAGTCCAGCTGCAGCCAAAGCAAGGCTTGGTCCGGAGTCTGAGGAGGGAGGCTGGCCCCTCGGGGGAGCCTCCATGCCAGCCACCCCCTCACTTGACGAGCTTATGTCTCGTTCCTGCTGGAGGTGTGGGGGGAGTCCTGGGGCAGAGGCAGCCTGGCCTTATGTACTGGGGGCCGTGTTGGGGTGGGGCAGACAAAGCCTCATAAATGAACTTCCTGTTGCACATGGTCTTTGGCGTTTTCTCTGTCATTTCTCCACACTGCTGGGGTGACTTTCATCTATTGCTAGGTCTGAATCTCCCATTGGAGAGAATTCTCATGGGAGAATTTCAGAAAACAGGCAGGCTGTCAGCCCTGGCTTCAGTCCTTGACAGTTGGGGCTGGCCCCAGCAGCGGCTCACATTATTGTCCAGGCAGCCTCGGCACACTTGTGCCTCGTGCTAAAAGCCAGGATCAAGGGTACTTTCCTTGTCTCCAGGTGAGAGGTTGGGAGGTAAGGGCAAAATTATGCCTAAACACTGCCTCCTGGGGGTAAATTTTGGAGCAACTGGAGTCCTATTATTTGGATGTTTGCGGATTGTTTTCTTCCCATCTCACGCATATTCTCTTTCTTTAGGTAAAAGAATGCTGTATTTCCTTTGGGGGAACCATGGTCCCTTGACTTTCATATCCGATGGTTATATGACCCAATAATTCTTTTTTACTGAAATAACTCTCCCTTGCTCACCTATCTGTTAGAGCCACGAGCCTAGGTTGCTCCAAGCCCTCTGACCCCTTTCACACAGGTCTGGACTTCCCCATCATTCCTGTGCGTGAGGAAAGAAGCTCTAGTAAAGAAGGATGAGGGGGCTTCCCTGGTGGTGCTAGTGGTTGAGAGTCCGCCTGCCGATGCAGGGAACGCGGGTTCGTGCCCCAAAGGATGAGGGGAAGTGTTTCTTTTATCACCTTTGCTCTTCTTCCCCAAGCCTTTAGAGGCAGGGAGACTGTGCACTGAGCCACCCAACACATGAAAAGTGTCTTCCTCCTTCTGGCTGTTCTGATGAGCGTGAATGAAAAGGATGGGTATATCAGTCACACACTTACTTCATATTGGCTATTATCAGCCTTAGAGATACGCTTGCCCTTGTCCTTGCTGTTAGAGGAGAAACTGAGGTCTAGAAGGAGGAAGTTTCTCAGGGTCACGTGGAAAGTCCACAGCGGAAGAAGACTTCTGAGGGCAGCACGGACTGCAGGGCATTACCTCGCCCATGGGCTTCTGATGCTCAGGTAGATCTCATCAAATCATGCCTTCTTTGTTCCAAAAATGCTTTGCTACAAACATGGTTCTCTTCTGTAGTGGTCTGGATGGTTAACTTCCATCATTCATCCCCCTTGATCTGATTATCTAAGCCAATCATGCTAATAACCTCAGTTAACCAGTCGTTGGTTGTCTTAGACATGGAAGTAAGACTCCCTTCTGGCGGATATGGTGTAAGCGAGTCTCTGCCAGGAGCGGAGTGGGGGGTAAAGGGCTTCTAAATGAGGTTTCCCCACTCTTAAATGGAGATGTGAGAAGAAGGCAAACCTTTTCTTCCTCTAGACCTTATTGTTTTGAGGTGCCATTTTGCTACTTTGGGGGCAGCCATCTTGAATCAAAAACTGTTTGCGCAGAGACAACAGATTGGTGAGATGAAGAGACCCTGGGGTGGTGATGATGCTGAGTTACTAAATCATCCAGCTCCAGGATTCTCACTGTTTCTGGGCTTCTCCTCATACATGATATACATATTGTTTAAGCCCGTCAGAAATGGGTTCCTCTGACTTGATACTTGAATTGCTCTGACTGGTTCCTCCCCATGGGGTCCAGGTGAGTGACCACCTGCCTTTATCCCACATTGCAAGGCAGGGAAATCACTGCAAGAATTGTCCTGTTTATTCTCTCTCTCGTTCGACTGCCTTCCTCTCCTCCGAGTGGTAAGCTGTTGGAGCCAGGAGCAGCCTTAACCTTCGTCTTGTCTTACCCCTGACTCTATGGCTGAGTAAGTGAAGTTTAGAGGGAGGAGGTGACCTGGAGACTTGCTCATGGCGCACAGAAAAGGCAGAGCCAGGAGGAGAACCCGGGTCCTCCGCTGCCCACTCGGAGCTCTCTCCTATTGCTTAGTTCTTTGCTGTCTTTCTCTGTGTCTCATCCATGCATCTCCCTAAGCCCCCTACACCCTCCCTCTCCTCTGACCAAGCTAAATGGACCCCTTCATTTAGACCTGCGTGGGGCAGCTCTACTGGGGCCTGCGGGGGCTCTGGAGGAGGCTGTGCATAAGAAACCAGGCTGGGTGCTGCATGAATGGCCATCAGGCGGCAGGGCCCACAGATGGCTCCCCAGCACTGGGAGCTGACAGAATTCCATGGCCCAGCTCCACGGAGCAGGCTCAGCTGGTGTTCCTTCCTGTCGCATCCTGCTTCCCACTGACTTGGAGAGACAGCCGTTCGGTAGGGGTTTGTGTGTGTTTATTTACTCTTAATAACAAGCTCATATTTTAGATATTCCTCCCCAGGTGTTTTTGCTCATTTGGGTTAAGTGCAAAACCGGATCTAAGCACAGAATGCGGGGATCTAAAAATTACGATTACAGCCCAGCCTCCCTATAACAGAACTAGGTGCCCTTTGAAGAAACCAGCATGTAGTGTCCTGGCCAAAGCAAAGCCATGATGGAGCCATGTTTGTTATCAGCAACCTCCAGACCCATCCACAGTTGTCAGTGTTTGCTCTCCTCCTGTGTCCTCCTCAATTCAGGTCGGGAAACATTGACTGAGCAACTCCTGTGGCCAGACCTGGTGCTCTGCCCAGGATGAAGAACGCACAGTTTTATGTTCCAGAAGGTCCCAGTCATGTGAGGAGATGAGAGACAGCTGTGCTTACCATGGTGTGCCGTAGGCTCTGCCATGGAGCGTAGGGCTGGGCGCTGAAGGAGGTCCCCTGCACCATCCAGCCCCTCTGGCCAAGGTCAGGAAGGCTTCCTCAAGGGAGTCTTCAGCTCTGCCTCAGCATACCTGCTCCAGGGAAGCCCCGCTTCCTGTTGCCCACAGCTCTACTTCACGCACACTCCCCTCCCCTCCCACCTGCCCTGCGCAGCCCATGAAGGTATCTCTCACACCCGGCTGGGAGAAGCAAAGACATCGTATGGATCACATTTTTCTTCCTACCACCAAATGGCGAAGGACCCGTCTCAGCATCCGTGTTGTCTAATGTGACTCCTTTCCCTTTGGAGGAAGTGTCCTTCTTCCCATCAAATGCCAATCCCCTTCCATGTGCCCTTGACCCCACCCCTTCTCACTTTCCCAAGGTCACCACCTCATCAGTTAACCCCTCTCCCACCTTGCATTGCTGTTTTTTTCCCTCTTGGAACATTCCTACACATCTATAAAAGTCTTCACCCTCCAACCTACTCTAATCCAGTTTCCATTCCCCAACACTGTCAAAATTTATTCTGTAAGGTTACCAGTGACCTCTGTGAAGTAGCCAAAGGCAATGGAGGTTTTTAATTTGTTATCTTACTAGAAGGCTCAGCAGCTTTAGATGAAGATGTCTTCTCCATGTTAACACACATGCACACGCACACGCACACACACACACACACACACACAGTCTCTCTCTCCCCTCAGCTTCTGTGCCCCCACACTTTTCTGATTTTCATCCCATCTCACTGCAGCTCCTTCTTAACCCTGTTGACTCAGTCCCCCAGCCGCACCCCCAACTTCAAGTGTTGGGTCTTAAGGGCTCAGTCCCTGGGCATCTTCTCTTTTCTGCCCACATGCATTCTCAGGCAATCCTACCCAGTCTCAGAGTCTTAACATAATAATTGCTACCAAATGTATGTCTTCAGCCCAGACCTCACTCATGCAACCCAAACTTGACTTTTCACGTCTTGACTGTTCACTGCTCCACATCATATCAAAGTGACTATATCCAAACTTGAATTCTTAACCCAGCCCCAAACAACCCATGTGATAGGCAGAATTCAAAGATACTGCCCAAGATTTCCCACCCTGCCAGTGTCGTCCCTGGGATTGTGAGTATAATGGATTTCATTTCCATGATAGGTTATGGTAATATGGCACCAATGAAAGGGAGCTTTTTCAGGTGGGACTAACTTAATCACATGAGCCCTTTAAAAGCAAAGAGATTTCTCTAGTTGGTGGCAGAAGAGGGGTCCGGAGGAATTCCACTTGAAGCGGGTTCTCTGTTGCTGGCTTGGAGGTAGACGGGGCCACCAGGCAAAGACCTGAGGGCTGAGCTCAGCCTTGAGAAGCTAAGAGTGATCTCTGGCTGTGAGCAGCAACTAGACTGGGACTTTAGTCCAACAACCACAAAAAGCTGAACCAGTGAGCTTGCAAGAGAGCTCTGAGCTCCAGACGAGAACTACGGCTCAGTTTCACCTTGATTAAAGCTCTGTGAGACCCCGTGCCAAGAACCCAGCTGTGTGCCCAGATTACTAACCTATAGAAACTGTGAGATGGTAACTCTGTGTTGTTTTAAGCTGTAAAGTCTGGGATACAAACTAACACTCTTCATACAGTCTTTCCAGCTCAGTAGACATCACCATCACCCAACCACTGATTGGATTAAACTAGAACTCAAGTCCTTTCTTTCCCTTGTGCCCACATCCAAGATGTCAGTGAGTCTTCCCTCTTCTACCTTCAGAATACGTCTTGAACTTCTCTCCTTGTCCTCCCTTTGCTGCAGCCACCCTACTCCAGGCCCCGGGACACTTCGCCTCTTGATTCCAGCAGGCTTTCACCCTATCCCCGCAGCGCCTGTCATTTCTGACACAGCAGCCAGAGCGCTCTTCGGAAAGCATCAATAGACTCATGCCGGCCCCCCTAGTTAAAATTCATTAGCAGCTTCCTGCTACCCATCAAGGAACATCTGAGCTTCTCACTGCATCCTACCAAATTCTCCATGGCCTGGCTTCTGCCTGTTTTTACAGACTAATTTCATATCCTCTTCCCCTCAACCTGGCAACGCTGGTTATCTCCTTCAGAACACATATCACAATTTGAAGCTAGTTTATTTAATGTATGTGTGTGGAGGTGGGTGGGGGGTGGGAGCCTGTCTTCTCTACTAGACTGTGGGCTCCTCAATGACTGACATCATTCGTGCTTGTGTTACCCTTATAGCCATGTAGGGAAATCCCGTGGGGGGGCTGAGGTGGGACAAATGCTCTTCTCTAGACCCTTGATCCCCTTTGTGAGGTGCAGAAACTCCCCGAGAAGCACCCCCCAGGCTAAGTGTACCCCTGGGCACCTGGGAAGAGGGTCGGAATGGCCATGGAGGCCTCCACCCCTCACTGACCACGCTGCCTACCCTCTGGGATCCACTAGAGGACAGTTTATCGATTTGCTTCTGTGGGACGTGGGCTTCTGTCTTGGGGTCCCCCGTCCCTGGTGCCCATGGGGATCTGTAGGGAGCTAACTGCTTCTCTCCCATCTAATCAAGACCTCAGAAAGAAAGATGTGAAAACATCCCTCTGCCCCAGAGCCAGTTGTGACCCAATTCAGTAACACTGGCTGCTGGGAAATACAGACTCTAGTTCCACCTCACACTGGCTGGCCCATGTCCTGCTGTGCACAAGCTGTTTCTGGGAGAAACTCAGTCTGGATGGCCCAGGAAATGAGGAGCTGTCCTGGGTGAACCTGTTCCTTCAGGGGTGGCACCAGCCTGAGCTGCTCCTCTACTGATGAAGAAAATCAGCTGCATTGGAACCCGTACGGGGTGCCGCCACTTCCTGGCTGAGGGTGGGTCCACCAGAAGCCTTACTGCTGGTTCTTCCAGTTCATGGAGCTGGGCAAGGAGGTCAAATGGAAATCCCCAGGGCTTTGGAGCAGGCCTTCCCATTGGCTGGCTGTGGCCTGTGGAAAAGTTCTGGTCCTCTCTGAGCTCAGTTTCTCCATCCTAAATGGGGTCCTCCCCGCTCTCCCTGTCCCCTGGATCTTACAGCTCTATTGCAAGAATTAGATGATGGAGCAGAGGGGAGGGCCTGGCACGGTGTTTTGTATCCAGCAGCAGAGCAGGGGCTCCAAATTAGGAGCCGTTGTGACTGCTGTTATCAGTGGATGAACTCTGCTAAGGCAACTTGTTCTAGATCCACAGCTCAAAACCTGTTGAAATGACAGAAATAGTAATAAAAAATTAAAAGTTCGGGGCTCTGGAGTACATTTGTTAAAGTGTCACGCTGTGTTTTTTTCCCCACCTAAGTTGGTTGAGTGTCTGGAGGTCACACTGCTCTGGGCTGGCCCCTGGGAGCAGGAAAGCAAGTCGGAGGCCCTTTGGGACAGTAGCCTGGGCCTGGGAGGGGAGGTCCTGCCCTGCCCTGCCCCCTGTGGAGCCTAGGGAGCCGTGTGCCTGGCTGAGGGCCCCCTTGGGGGAGAAAAGCAGGAAGGGAGAGAGAAGATGTGTCAGTGTTTTCCAGGTCTTTGCAGAGAGCTGTGGCATTAAAAGTACTGAGAAAGCCCTTGGGAGAACTTGTTCGACCCTGGCCAGGCTCCCCGGACCAGCACTGAACTAAAACATGGCCTCTTTAGCTGCTTCCCTTCATCCCCAGGGCTTCTCCCCTGGCAGTGCTGCATGCCTGCGGCCTACACAGCAACTGCTCCAAGAGTCATCCCAAGGAGTCTTGTTTCAGGATGGGGTTCACCCAGGGCTGAGGCAGGGTCTCTCACATCCCAGCTCACACAGGTGCAGTGGCAGAACATTGGAATGGGTAACATATCTGCTTTTGCTACACACCTGTCCCCACCTCTGGTGACAGGCGCCCAATGCAAATTTTTTTACGTATCCAGTGTGGTATAGGGACTGTGTCTTGAGAAGCATGTGAGAAATGGGGTGAAAGGGGTCACAAGAATACTTCCTGGAGGGGAGAGCTCTGTATTAATTAGAGAGAAAATACTAGTTGGTCTTGTGACCTTAAGGGCAGGATCCCAAGGGCCTGCAGAGAAGCAAAGCTGGTCCCAGGCTTGCTCTGAGTGAGACAAGGGAAATGGTGTTCTGTGGTCCCCAGACCAAATGCAGAAAATGGAACAGGATGGTTGGCAAAGGTTGGGTACAGCTTAAAATGACCCCACACCATGACCCCAGGTCCTCAGCAAAGATGACTAAACCCACAAAATATCTGGTGTGAGTGGAGTGGAGGAAGCCATAAATAAAGTCATACTCCAAACTCAGATTTGACTCAGAGGGAGCCAGGGCCATAGGGCGCTCTGAGAGCATAAGCCCCCCTAAGCTCACAAATCATGGGGTGTGTTTTGGACTTTCAGAGTCTGTGGAAGCAGAGTGAAGATATGAGTCAAGGATGGCTAGATGTCCAAGGGACAGGAGCATCCCTGGTGCAGGGGTGGGGTGGGGGCTGTTGTCTCTGGTTTTGATATTGTTGCATAATAAAGAACTTCATTAGCCTTTGTCCCTAGTCCTTGGAAGAGAGACTCTAAGTTCTTGGAATTTCCCAAGTAATGAGTGTCTTTGTTCTTCATGAGCCCCTGAGTTTATGCTAATGAGATGACTCAGGATGGGGGCTGGTCACCAGAAAGACCAGCTATGGTCTTTGAGCCTGTCTGACTGAGTTCAATCACCTGGCCAATGACTCAATCACTCATGCCTATGGATGGAAACCTCAATAGAAACTCTGCACACCAAAACTCAATGGCTTTCCTGGTTGTTGAACACATGATGTGCTACCAAGGTGATGTGACTGAGTCCACAGGGAGAGGGCATAGAAGCTCCATGTTGGGGACGATCCTAGACCTCACCTAATGTGTCTATATTTGGCTGGTTCTGGTTTGTATCGTTCATAATAAAATTGTAATCATAAGTATAGTGTTTTCTTGAGTTTAATGAGTTGTTCTAGGGAGTTATCAAACGTGAGGAGGTCATGGGACTCCCCCAAACTTGTGGCCAGTTGGTCAGAAGTACCAGTGATGTGGAGACCCCTGAACCTCTGGCTGGTGTCTGAAGCGAGGGGGGTCTTGTTGGGGTCTGTGCCTTTAACCCGTAGGGTCTCTGCTAACTCCAGGTGGTTGGCTTCAGAACTGGATTGTAGCACACCAGTTAGGTCATACCATTTGGTAAACACTCAAACTGCAACCTTGAAGGAAACAATCCTCTGTTCCTCTGGCCCTGTAACCCGGTGGAACACAGTCTTTGTTATGGCCCGCTTGTTTTGCGCCCTCATCACGTCTCCTGGCCAAAGATGATGGTGGCACGAGTTCATGGCAGGGCCGTCTGCTTCGAGTTCACGGTTCTTTGGAAGGGCACATGTGAACTATAAACACAGCTCCACTTCTGCAAAGGCAGCACCAGGACTTCTGTTTGGGAGGTCCTTGGGACCACAACCTGGTTCTGAGGCATCTTCAAAATGCTTTTGCATAGTAGGCATATGGTTTTGACTTTGTATGTTTGTTTGACAAGTCTTGGGGTGGGGGGGTGCTCAAGTCCAGTCCAGCCCAGGCCACCCCTTAGCCTGACCATCGTCCTTCTGGTGAGACACAGAGCCCTGCAAAGATATGGATGGAGAGGTCAAGATTATAAGCCTCCCTCTCAGAGTAATGTAATTTCACTGTACTTCAAAATAATTAAACAAATCTGTAAATCTTGTTTCCATTGCATTAGTTTACTTCACTTGGCCTCGCAATGTGAGGATCATAATTACTTAAATATTTCCCTTTACTATTTTTCAAAACATTTTTCTAAATTGTCAAAAAACATTCTGGAGACAGTTGGATAAAAAATATAGTGAACATGTGTCTGATTAATTTTTTAAGACAATCAAGATCAAATGCAAAAAATGATTGGAAATGGTTTCAGTGCAACGATAAAAGATGGAAATCTCAGAGCAGAGAGTGTGGTGAGTCATAAGGAAAAAAGTATTCATCATTTTTACGACAGTATCTATTGGAACTCAGATGACAGTGAACCAACTGGCCTGGTGTATAAATGGCCAAAGGTGGAGCATGGCCTAAGGAGAGTGGTCTGTCTCAGAGGGGCGTCATGCTGAGTGTGTTCCCCGATGCAGGGACCGCCCTGATGCTGAGCTTGTGAAACAAGAGATCACTCTGAGCAGCCATCCTTTGTCACCTATCATTACAAACGACTTGAGGGCAATACGCTGGCATCCTGACAAGCGGATCGTCCCTCATCTGCCAGCTGACAATCAGGCCACCGTCTCGAGGCCATCGATGGAGCTGCTGGGTGATGGAAAGCAACTTGTCAAAGGAGTGTTTATGACGTTAACTCACAAGCACTTCCCTGGCTTGAACTGAATTTTGTTTTACTTTATTCAATTTATTTTGTTGAGTCTGCTTCTTAAACTTATTTTTTAAGTTCCAATAAACAATTGGGATCAGGGAATGTGATTTCTTTCTCTAGCAAAAGATGTCTTCCCCTCTGCCTTTCTTCTCTGGCACCGCTGCCTGGCAGACACCATGAGAGGAGGAGAGGCAGGAGCCCTTTCTGAGGGCTGCACCCGTCTAGAAGCCTGGAGAAGTTTCCAGGCAGAGTAGACTCTACAACCCCTGTTTTGCTTAGGCATTGAGAGCACACACTAGGGCTCTGTCCTGAATCCTAAATGGGAAATTCTTTGAAGAGAAGATAGCACCCTCAGAGTCATAGCCCTATTTATTGCTCTCACATCCTCATGGCCTTTCTTTGTTTTATATTTTAAATATTTTTAAACATTGTTTATTTCTTTAATGTTGTATCTATTTTATTTATTTATTTTTGGCTGTGTTGGGTCTTCGTTGTTGCCCGCGGGCTTTCTCTAGTTGCGGCGAGTGAGGGCTGCTTTTCTTTGGGGCGCAGGCTTCTCATTGCGGTGGCTTCTCTTGCTGCGGAGCACGGGCTCTAGAGCGCGGGCTTCAGTAGTTGTGGCGCATGGGCTTAGTTGCTCCGCGGCATGTGGGATCTTCCAGGACCAGGGCTCGAATCCGTGTTCCCTGCATTGGTAGGCGGATTCTTAACCACCGTGCCACCAGGGAAGCCCCCTAGTTTAATTTTTTTGTTTTATTTTTATAGTGCAGAGATTAATGCCTTTTGGTTTTAAATGACAAAACGTTGGGGGTTGTTGTCCCAGGTTCTTCATCACAAATTACAGTCTTTGTCTCACTAGCAGATAAAGGGCAGGTACTGGTGGAGGTCTTGCCTGGTGTGGCTCATGCCTTCCTGGGAACTGGGGTCAGTTTGAGTGGAAACCTTGGTTCCTGGACCCCGAGGCAGGACCAGAAGCCAGGAAGTCTTTCTGCAGCTTAGTTAGACGTTGTCTGCCAAGATCCGGTGCTCTCTATAATCCCAAGCACAGAGCGTGGCTCAGGAGAGGTGGGAAAAAGTGACTCTTCAGTGGGCACACACCAGCCCATAAGCTGTTGCTTAGAGACCCCCTTCAGGGCGGGGGTGTTGGCTCTGTTCTCTGGTTGCTCATCTCTTTACTGCTCCTGAGCGTATGGAATGAACGGCTCCCCTGGGCAAAGAGTTAGAACACGGTCATGGAAGTGGATTGACCAGTTAGAATTACACACAGATCATTTACAAACGTGCTTACAAAAGTGCAAGATGCTTACAAAAGTGAGCATCTTGATGTTCACTCTACAAGTCAGGCAGAGGACCCTCTAGGAGCTCCCAGGCAGTGGGAGGTAAAAAGTAGAAGAGAATAACGTGCAGGGAAGGCGGAAGAAGCAGCTGAGAGCATGCGTATTCCCCACTCGCTTCTAAGGAAGACAAGCGGTGACGCAGAGGACAGGAGGAGCCTTAGTGGGTGACAGCTTCTGGGAGAGCTTCAAACCCACTGCAGCAATGTTGATTCTGTACCCTGGGCTGTTGATTCTGTGCCTTGGGCAGTCCTTCTGCAAGCTTGTGTAGCACTCCGTTTTATCTTACCGCTCCCCACCTCCAAAGCTTTAGGTTCTAAGCTTTTAAAATGTTCAAGTTATAGTGATTTTGATATATTTTGCACCCAGAATTCAGTGGGGATTTCTTGCCAATCTTGGTAATCATCAGAGGAGCCTGAAGGTTTAAGAGTGGTGACCAGAAAAAAAAAAGAGCGGTGGCCAGGACCTGCCCCAGAATGCTGTGTGCTGTGAAGGGGGCTCTGGGCAGGGAGCTGCAGCCTCACTCCAGGTGCCTCTGCCCTGTCTGTTGAGGCCCCTTCTCCTGTCAGTTCTCCACCTTGGGTGGAACCCTTGGGTTTAACTCCATCCTCCAGTGGCATCAATCATTTGACGCCTTTGCCAGGGAATCTGAGGGCCTCCTGAATAATTCAGAAGTGCTACATAGAATACTTGCTGCTCCCAAGTGTTAATAAAAATATCAAGGGAATTAATTAACAGTCAGTTATATCAATTTTAGATTTGGACATTGATTCTGATGCTGAAAGATAAATCTGCATTTTTGCCACAGTTCCTTTCTCCGATTCTCAACTTGTCTTTGTCATTTCCAATCAAACTTATAAGAGGGAACATGCTCAAATTATTTCCTTTCCCTCACTCTGTTGCAGCTGGCTTCAGATAAATAAAGGTAAGAAGAACCCTTTCAGTAATATATATTTTCTACTACCTTAGGTGTACATGTGCTCATTTGATCTCCGTATTAAATGGCTTTGGGGAAAAGGGAGTTTGACTCTATGGATAATAAATTACCAACAAAGGCAAAAAAGAAAAAATATAATGTGCATGCTATTTGCATAGATATGTATATTTTGCCCAGACCGTGGCACAGAAGAGCTTACAGAGATGGGGAAATGGCTGAGGGAACCACAGGTAGTGTCTTCACCACCTGTTATTAGAAATGGAGCCTGGGAGTTTGTCCATTCTGCACGCGTGACATGTTTGCTAGACATTTGTTAAGCGTCACATAGGAAGAGATTTTTTTAAACCCTGTATGATCTTTGATATTAAGAAAAGGCATTTCATTGAAAACAGTCTTTGCATGATTTGGCACGAGACGTCTAGACTGTTTTATGAGAAATGACAGCTAGTAGGAAAGTAATTAAAGATGTATTTTGCTGAAAGCAAAAGTATTTTTGGAATCAATACCAACCATCTTTAATTTGCCAGCTCTTTCCACAATCATTGTGCGTTATCTGGAGGATCTCAATTCTAGAGAACAGGGTATCTCAATTCTAGAGCATGGGGTGCCAGCCCCTTTCTGGTGTCACTTTTGGGTCCTCCATCTGCTTGCTCGCCACCCTCAAGTTGGGTTGGAGGAGGTCTGGGTGAGGAGAAGGCACAGTCAGTGTGGTGGGCAGGGAGCGAGCAGACTCCTCACTGGAAAACTGTCACCTCATTTGGCTCCTGAGGCAGAGGAGATATTTGAGAAGTAGTAGCAGTGGGGCCAGATAAGTGGAGCAAAGGCTGGGGTGGACGATGGTGGTGGTGACTGTAGTTTTGAGGTAGAGACAATGGGGCAGAAACCTTCATTCATGCTTTTTAGAATTCTCAAGGCAGCAAAAAATCTGTCCTACCTCTTCTACCTTTTTTAGAGGGAGTGTTTTCCTTAGCACCACAAGGGCGCTCCTTGTGGGCCAGGCTTGTGCCTTCCACATCCCTGTGAGACGCCATTCACACTGCACATACCCCACGTGTGTCTGGCCAAGACTTGACTGATGACTGCAGTATCAGACTCCCAACCTGGGGGAACGTCTGTCTGGCTCTGTTCTCCTCTTCTCTCCCCCAGCCATCCTTTCACCTGTGTGATTCCTACTCATCTTTCAGGTGTCAGCTTAGACAACACTTCTTCCTGGAAGCCTTCTTGGAATGCCTCATCCTCCCAGCTACCATCAACTCAATTCCACCTGGTTCCATCACTCTCTAATTGGTTAATGGACTGCCTTCCTTACCATCCTCTTGGGGACAGAGACCACAACTTTCTCACCAATTTATGCCTGGTTCCCAATCTGGGGCCTCATATAGCACCTTGGGTTTGGGGATACAAGGTAACATATTGCAACCAGTCACATTTCTGCACCTACATCATTTTACCCCTAACCTAGAGATCTCTGGGTTTAATTTTGGGTGTGGTCCTAGGGTATGAACAGACTGGCTTGTCCTATGTCCTTCTGTGTAAGAGAGGGAAGACTTCTTCCCTCTCTTACACTGAAGAGGAAAGCTGGGTCAGTGGGCAGTAAGCCCTACACAGACCAGAGAACCTTATGCTCCTGAGGGCTGAAGGTTGGGTGGATCTGAAATGATTGAGGTGACCGAGGGAATGAGGATCGCTTGGGGGAGCAGCATGGCTTTAAGAGGCCTGGCTCTGCCATAGCCTTTGAGCCTTTCCAGACCATTCTTCATGCTACAGTGGCCAAGAGCTGGGCAGCCTTAGAGGGGTAACTTAGCAAGGTCAGAATGTAGAGCCAATGGTCTTTGTTTTCTGATTCTTGGGCTCTAGGGTGCCTCTGGGGGGCCTCAGAGGGTACCAGATTGGAAATGGAAGTGAAGGGCACCCTACCGGGCCCTCTGCTCACGCCTCAAGCAGAACATGTGTGCTTCTACAGCTTTTGTTTTAACCAAGTATATATATAGATAGATAGATTATAAATATAAAATATCATGCATACATGTGGTATACGTATGTAAGTGTGAGCACACATACAACAAACTACTGCTCACCTTTTGCTCACAACCACTTCTGTGCAGCAAGTGCATTGTGTCTTACTGCGAAAGTTGTGTCAGCATATTCCGAGCCACATGGACGGCTGTGCTGAAAAGTGGATGTCGTCTTTTGGTCCAATTTTCAATGTCTAGGTGCTGTGGATTTTCATTGCTTTGGATCTTAATGAGACATTAATTTTTTCCTTCATTGATATGCATAGTCAGACATAGTTAATCTTTGGGACACCTGCTGGTCAGATGCTTGGGATAAGCCTGGCTTAAGGGAATTCTGATTACGAATCCTCCCAAAGTACCGGGCGACTTGGTAATTCAGGGTACAGAGTGTTCTTGAGCACAGAGCCATTCATGGCAAGGTGGCTGGGTGTGTCCAGAAGGGACTTTGGTCAATGGTAGTCTCCATGGTGGCAGCATGTGGGAATCACTGAGAGTAAGGGCCTGTGTGCCCATGCCTGGTTTTTAATCTGTCTTTATACTGGTGTGGGATCTGAACTCAGAACCCTTGGCCACAGTTTCGTAGCTGGGTGCCACATCCAAGGAGTAGCACAGCCCCTTCTTCACGACAGTCCTTAATCTACTGTGGAAGAGCTAGACTTGGACCAGTCCAGACAGAAAAGGAGTTATGGGAATCATTGCCTACTGCAAACTTCATATTGTCAGTCTTCCCCACTAGATGTCAGCTCTGTGAAGGTACACATTGAAAATATTTGTGGGATGAATGGCTCCCCATTTATAAGGATACATCCAGGTCTTAGCTGGGATGGATGCCTTTTGTGAAGTCCTCCCCGTGTTCACAGTGCCCTCCACAGTGTGCCAGCCCCTGGGTGTCTGAGCAGAGCTGGGCAAGAGGGTCCTCTCCTCCAGGTCTGGCCTTGGGCACATCACTCACCTGTAGGACGGTTGTTCATCCATGACTGGACGTCTTAATGGAGCTGCACGCACTTGACTTCAGCCTTGCCTTAACCAGAGACAATCCCTCCAATCACAGAGGACTCCCTTTTGCTCACACACAGCATCAGCGAGGCTATTTTTACCTGAGTTGGCTGTGGCATTCTCTAACTTCATTTCCAAAGTCAGACCATCGGGCTTGGTGGAAAGATGCTTCAACACCTGCTGGTGGGTGTGGAGGGTGCTTGGGGTCTTTTGGAGGAGAATGTGGGACTGGATTTAAAATTGAAAATATACATAACTTTTTGACCCAGTAAATCCACTTTTTGGCATCTCTCATATACTTTCTTGGGCATATGAAGGTAAGTACAAGAATATTTATTGCAATGTATTTGCAGTGGTGAAAAACTGAAAACAGTCTACATGTCCATTAACATGGGAACAGCCAAATAAAATTGGATGCAGCCATACTGAAGAATGCGATGCAGCAGTTAGCAAGGCTGAGATAGAGCTATGTGTTCTCACATGGATAAGGCTCCAAGATATATGTTGAATAAAAAAAGTTTGCTATGGAAACCTGTATTGGTTTGATCAAATTTATGTTAAAAGACATCAAACATTTCCACAAGAACATACATGTGAATGATTACAGAAAGTCCTATGAGAATAGGCACCAACTTATACTAGCAGACATTATTTTAGGAAAAAGAGGAACAGATTGCAGAGATGGACAAAGGAGCTTTAGACCCTAGCATCCCTTTCTAAAAATGAGAAGTATGCCTCCCACCTTAGGAAATCCAGCACTCTGTGAGAGTAGAAGGAGTTCAGTCCGTCTTCAGGTCATTTGTGTGTTCCCTTTACACACGCCGAGCCTTTGTCCCATCCCACAGAGGACCACGGGTAGCAGCGACCATTTGTATAGCATCAGCTGTGAATGGATATGCTGTGGAGGAGACGGGGCAAGTCCAGCCATTGCTCTGCAGGAGCAAACAGTTGAATGAAGGAACCAAGATTCGGACACAGGAAGTAGGGGCAGAGAGTCACGGCAGGTTCCAGGTTCCAGATGGCTGCTCCTTGGCAGCCCAGACTCCAGGCCCCTCTCTCTGCTGGTTCGCCGGTTCCCCAGGGCAGGGCTTGTCTTTGGGCTCTTCATGCCCAGGAGCTGCTCCTAGTGTCCTCCTCAGAGCACCTCTCCCTTAAAAGCGTGGATTAGTTGGGATGGCAGGTTATGTAAGGTAGGAGTCGCCAGGAGGGCCCCTACAGGGGAGGTGGCATTGGACCTTTAGATGGGTCCTTGTTGGAGAGGTGGGGATGCTGGGCTGGGAGCCGGGGGCAGCCAGGGATGGAGTGGCAGCTCTCCTTCCGGCTAAGGCAGGCATCATTTCCACCAGCCAGAGACCCTGCTTTATAGCAGATCCACATAGTTGCCCAATGGGGGGCCTCGCAGCCACTCTAGCACTCAGCGAAACCCTCTTTCTTGGAGCAAAATCCTTGGGAGTGGCTCTTGTGCTTCTGGACCTAGGCTTGGGCTCATGACCACCTGGTGTCCTGCCTTCTTTCAGAGTCACTAACTCAAAGGCACTTGGGACAGACAACTGATGCTAGCAAGTGAAGCACCTCGGAGAGTGGCAGAGATTGCATCAAACAGGTGTGCGTATACACCATCTCAATACACACATGGCAAAGAGTTGTCAACCACTGTGGTCCACAAATACGTCATGAGCCTAACTTCTCAGGGTACTGAGAGTCAGTGAAGGGCACAGAGCTGAGTTTGGAAACCCTGGGCTTGATAGCTGATGCCCTTTGTAAGTGTCGTTGGCAAGCATTCAGCCTCCCAGAGGAGCCTCAGTTTATTCACCTGCAAAATGCAACAGTAGTAGAACCTGTGTAGCATCGTCACAGGGAACCATCACACACACGTGATGCATGTAAGATACCTCACACTAATAAGGGGCTTAATGTCTGATGCATAATAATTGATAACACTGCGCTTTGCTAGGGACCAATAAACACCGTGCTCTTCAGTGGCCTCATTCCTCTGCCTTGCATCAGCTGCAGCCAGCTGCTAGCTCTTTGCCTCATTTTCTCCTCCTAATGAGGGGAAATCTAATATCAGCTTTAGGCTGGATGTGGAAATAATCCAGTTCATCTGATGTGGGGAGGGGACGGGGCAGCAGTGGAGGGGGCCTGACTCCCACCATCCCTGTTGGAGGAGGGGATGGGGAAGGAAGGGTTGTTAGCCCCAGTCCCCACGTCCCCACGTCCCCATGTCCAGCTGGCCGGAGCCCCACCTGGCTCCTGCAGCTGACTTCTGTGAGCTGCTAGCGAGGGTTGAGACGCCCCCCACCATGCAGAGAAAACTTTGGGTGGCTGACCCCAGCCTTCCTCACGCACAGCCAATCTCCCTCCAATTGTTTCATCAGCATTGGGGCTGTCAGCTCAAACCTGACAAGTGACAAGTCTCAGGCTCATGCTGACTAGATAATCAAAGTCTTGTCAGGGCTGTCAATACCCTGCAGATAGGAGAGGACAAAGGGAGGAAAGGTTTGTACAGAAACCGCCTTCCCACAAATGCTGTCGAAGCCTCTTACCCAAATCACCTGTTTGTTCCTAAACCTCACTTACTACTGGATCTGTGGGCTCAAAAGCACACACCCCGGGATGAAATAATAGCCTGATATCATGCATTAAAAATGCAGATTTTTATATGTTGTGGAAGATTATTTCGTAATTGTACATATCAGAAATACATACTTTTTGGTAAAATCCAACAGCAGCACCTCGGTGAAAGAGATTTTTCCAGTAAAAATATATTTTAAAACGTCTAAGGTGGACAATGCCAATAAAGTGACACAGACTCACCCCTCCCCTATCGCATCTCACCGGTGACATAGTTAAGTGAATAAGTGTCGTGGAGCCTGAGGCATGCAGCAGCTCAGATGCACAGCCATCCCCCATCCGCACTTGGGCCCCCTTTACAGGGATGTGCATATGGCAGCCTTGGCCTGAGCGTGGTGGCCAGTTGTCCATCTTTCCCCAAAGCTAAGAGAGGCTGACATAGGCCAAGCAGTGTGTGGAGAGGAAGCAGATGCTATGGACCTGAAGAACCCCCAAGAGCACTCAGGGCCTAGAGGCAGGGCCTCAGGGGAGCCCAGGACTTTGACATGGGTCTCTTTCCTCTTCCCCTCATTCCACACCCAGCTCAGTGTCTAGACTTCACCGTCCATGAAGGAGCATGGCTGTTAAACTATGCATGTCAAGATTCAAGTGTGATGGCCAACAGGCACATGAAAAGATGCCCAACTTCACTAATTATTAGAGAAATGCAAATCAAAACCACAATGAGGTATCACCTCACACCCATGAGGCGACAATCATCAAAAAGCCTACAAATGATTAATGCTGGTGAAAAGGGGACCCTCCTACACTGTTGGTAGGAATGTAAATTGGAGCAGCCACTGTGGAGAACAGTATGGAGGTTCTTACAACACTAAAAATAGAACTACCATATGACCGGGCCATCCCACTCCTGGGAATATATCTGGAAAAGACGAAAAGTCTAATTCGAAAAGATAACATGCACCCCAATGTTCGTAGCAGCACTATTTATAATAGCCAAGACATGGAAGCAACCTAAGTGTCCACTGATAGATGAACAGATAAAGAAGATCTGGTATACGATGGAATACTACTCAGCCATAAAAAGACTGAAATAATGCCATTTGCAGCAACGTGGATGGACCTAGAGTTTATCATACTAAGTGAAGTCAGTCAAAGACAAATATCCTATGATATCACTTACATGTGGATTCTAAACAAATGACACAAATGAACTTATTTACAGGTCAGAAACAGACTCACAGACGTAGAAAACAAACTTAACGTTTACCAAAGGGGAAAGGGGGGATGAAAGATAAATTAGGAGTTTGGGATTAACAGATACATACTACTTTATGTAAAATAGATCAACAACAAGGTCCTACTGTATAGCACAGGGAAATATATTCAATATCTTGCAATAACCTAGAATGGAAAAGAATCTGAAATAGAATATATATATATAAGAATATATATATATCTGACTCACTTTGCTGGGTACACACACACTTATGTGCACACGTGCAGATGGAGTAGCTGGGTGAAGAGAGATGGTCTCTGGAGAGTTACCGCAGGTTCCTTCCCGAGCCCTGTCTAGCTGTCTTGTGGCCTGGCTGCCCTGGCTCAACCAGGGGAGGTGACAGTCCCCAGCCAGGGGCCCTGCAGAGGAAGGCTGTGAGGCCTGCACTGATCTCTGTTCTCACTCAGGACAGACAGACGGCCTTGCCCTGGCCTAAGCTGTGTGTGCCAGCCTGGCCCTCCCTGGTCTCCCCTTAACTGCTCTCCCTGGCTGTGCCACTCCAGCCACATCAGCCATTTTTGTTTGTTTGTTTGTTTGAGACTGTCAATCACCCTTTTACATTTTCTTTCAGCACTTACCAAGCTCTGACATGTTTCTGCTCCTGAGTTTGTGTCCTCATTTATTGCTTTTCTCACAGAGACAGAGCACAGAAGTCCATCAGACAGTGACCTGGAGGTGCTCATGGCGGTGCCTGGAGGGAAGTGGGTGCTGGAGAGGTAACTGGCCAGTTTTTGCCCTGGTATGGAATTGGGGCTGAAGGTACAGGGGGTCCCTGCCACAGACACATGGGGAGCTCCTCACCCCAGGGAGGGGCCAACAGCATCTTGTCTTTGTGAGACTGGGGCCAAGTTTGTCCCCAGGCCTGCCATCTTGGGCAGCCTCCACCACTACGTGGGCCCTGATACTCAGGCCTACGGGAAGGTGCTCCCCCTTAGTACTCATTGCTGCCCTCCCTTCAGACTCCTAGGGAGGGGATTTTCAGGACAGGGTAGAGAACCCACAGGCAGGTGTCCTTTGCTTCATCCCATGACAGTCATTGCCCACTCTGCTCTAAGGCCTGCACCAGGCCCCTGGAAGAAGCCTCCATTCTTGCCTTCAGGTAGTCCACAGTTTAAGGAAGGTGAGAGAATGCAGTGAAGTTAGGTACTGATAAAGGCTGGGGAAGCAACAAGAAGGGACTCACACTCAGCCTGGAGCAGCATAGAAGACTTCTTGGAGGTGGTGACCCCTGGGATGAAATTAGAATTTAGAATGAAAACGAGATGAATAAAAGGCTAGGTCTCCCTGGCTCAGCACACAATAGTGGAGCATGTCTCTATGAGTGTCAGGCCTGGGTTGCATCTCTCAGGAGCTGGTATAATCCCTGGGAGCCTGCACTGTGCTGGGAATGGCTTGGTCCTTGTGTGCCAGGTTTTAGCTCTCAGACAGCAGTGCTTTTGGCCTGTGTCAGTGTACATCAGCAGTAGCAGGTGGTGAATAGCCTTCTGCACTAGCATTTCTCGCTTGAGGCCCCGCCTGAGTCCCTCTCTGTGGTACTTCTGCAAAGCCTTTTAGAAAATTCTTCTTTTCTTCATTGCTATGTCCTTTCTCAGTCAGTGTGTACTTTAATCCCCCAAAGCTAAAACTGACTTTCTTTCTCCCATCTGTGCCAGCACTTACTCTGGCCTTGATTTTTATGGTGCCAGGGACGGCAGGAGTTTCTTGCTGAAATATTGCTCACCATCCCCAGCCCCATCAGCGTGCAGGCAGCCATATTTCGAGGAGAGCCAGAGGTGGGCAAGGGGCGTGTGTGTGTGGAGGTCAATATTCCCTTGTCTGATTTATATTTTACATTTCTGTAAAATCATGCTTAGAGTGTTTTGGTAATCTCTGCTGAGACTAAGTGTAACGCTGTACCTTTAATTGACATAAGTGGTTTCAATTCTCCTTAATATGACAAATCTCCAGTGTGAAATATTCTTAGTTAATGATCAACATAAAATAGAGTTCATTTTTAATGTGAGTATAAGATTTGAATTAATTTGGAGCTAGAGCAGGGTTATTAAATTTGGTGTGCATTCTGTGCACAGGCACACGTGCGGTCATACGTGTGGCCGGGAGCACACACAGCATACATGCCTGCGCTGGGTGAGGACGAGAGACGCGTGCCTCTTCCGGTTTGAGCTTGAGAGTGTATGTGTACCCTTGACTCTTGTCTTGGAAGCTGCACTCCAGCACCTCACACATGAAGGAGCTGCCCTGCTGGGGTGTCCGTCTCTATCTCCTTGGTGTTTGGTGCCCCAGGTTGCCTGGCCAGACCCAGAAGCATTGTGGTCGCCCTACCAGAGCTGGACAGACTCCGCGCAAGTTGTACCAAGGTCATCTGCCCCTCCCAACTTGGTTTCTGACACAGCAGAAAATTTGCATATTGGCTTTACATTATCAAAACCATATGATGGCTAACGTCATCCCGAGAGTTCAGTGAAAATTTCAAGTTAAAGAAGTTCCTTGCAAAGTCATGTCCAGGGGGAAGGCCTTGGGGGCAGACCCCAAGCAGTGCTAATCAGAGCCAAGAGGTTTGCATTCCCTTGCCCACTGGATCCCAGGCTCACACAGGCAGGCGCGTTTTCCCAAGGCACCAGGGTTGAAAAAGCATTTGCAGAAAGCCAGGGCCCAGGTCTTTGGCCCTCCGATTCAGGGCACAGTTAAAAACCACCACTGCCTTTACTGCTTTGAGATAACGGAGATCAATTTTCTTACAACTGTTAAAAGAGAGAGGGGGAAATAAAAGCTTCAGGATACGTGCCAAGTGGAATTTGAATATTGTATAAACTACGCGTGGGATGGAGACAGCAACTTGCAGGAAACATCTGTTCCTACTGGACCCTCCGTTCCTCTTGCAGCTGGAGCACAGGGCACAGGCGCCTTACACTTTTCCTTTGTGATGTAACCATTTTGGAGACAGCCAGGCTTCAATATGCAGGTGGACCGTGCAGCCCTTAAATACGTCGTTTGTAGTCACCTCTTTAAATATGATGGGATTTGAATACCAATAACCATGAGGCCTTCCCACCCCCTCCAGTAGCTGAGGCAGGGGTGCTGGAAGGAGGCTGTACTCTGGCAAGTTCAATTTCTATTGGCTTAAGCGGCTGGGGAAAGAATCTTTAATCACATATACAATATTATTGGCGACACCATGCAATAAAAGGGCTGAATGCATCGTTTTTCTAGATTTCCTTTTATATTTCAAAATCGCTTTTCTTTCAAATTAGTGTATCCTATACATTTTCTTAAAAGAAATTACTTATGGCTTCACTTTTTTTCTTTTGTTGGCTTACCATTCCTTTTCCTTTTGAAATTACCACCTCACGGGGACTGCAGACTCTCAACTGCTTTGCGTACGAAATGAACGGCTTGAGTGTATTGTGTTGCAATTGTTAAGAATGGTGTAATTTTAACTAGAAATGTATAGATGAATAAAAATAATGCTGCTGCACATTACCCACTGAGTATTTTATTACTCTCTGATTTAAAAAAGAAGTGTGCCGGGCTCCCTGGGAGGAAGTGAGCACCGGGTAACTGACTGCATCCTGACCAAGGAAGGCCGGGGGGTCATCTCCCTGCGAAAGCTTGGGGTTAAGGAGGAAACGTGTGCCCAAGAAAAGACAGATGGAGAGACATTGCCGTGTACTGGGAAAATAATCTCTTTTTGAAATTTGGTGTCAAGAGGAAGCAAATACTTGCTACTATTGTGAGCATTTCAACCTATAGCCAAGTAATTATCTGGGTGAGGCTATTGACTAAGGCTTTTTTTTCCCCCTTGAAATTTCTAGGTAAATAAGTAAATAGTTGACTCTGCAGCACCTACTACATTTCAAAAAGAGTCCTTTGTACTTTAAGGGGAGACACATGTTGTGTAACTGTTGCCTTTGGGCAATCCTTACTCTCTTGGTTTGGCTTCAGGGGAGGCTGCGCTCTCCAAGCTGGCCCTTGAGCTCCCTGCAGGGATGAAATGTTGTGGCTTTGTTCCAGTCCCCTGAGCCTGCTGGCCACCCCTCTACACCTGGGCTGGATCTGGTGACTTGGACATGGCTTGAGGTCTAGAAAGCTCTTTTGATTGCTGAAGCTATGAAGCTCTGGACTCCCTGTTCTGTTTAACAGGCTCCTTTCTGGGAATGAGAGCAGATCCCGCCCTCTTCTCTACCCTAGCTGGCTTTGTAGCCAGTGGGACCCAAAGAGCGGACAGTGGCTGTGGTCAAGCACATCTGTGCTCCTGGAACAGAGGCACACTTTCTGTACCAAAGGAGAGCTAGAGCCTTTGCCCTGGACCCACCAGCTATGTGTGGTCTGAGCTTGGCTCAGTGGGCCCTCCACCATGATCACTGTTTGCCCGCCCAGCTCTGCTCTATCAATTGCTGTCATCTATTTCACTGAGCTCACTGCAGCAAACGTGGGTCCTCACAAAGACATCTCGCCAGGCTACACCAATGGATGCTGAGTTCCTGTGCTTAGCAACTTCAGGCTACCAACCTTGGGTCAGCTTTCCTGAGCCCCCAGATCTGTGGCCAGCTGCGCTGGAGGAATTATGGGGTTAACAGAGGAACTTCCAACATGTGGAACTTCGGCAAAGGGGTGCCTTCCAAGAGTAGCAGAGCGGCTTCCCCCATTAGGAATGGTTTGTGGCCAGGAATCTCTAGGCTGTCACATCTCATTATGCAGCCCACTAATCAGCAGAGAACTTGGCAGCGTCCTGACTCAAGGAAGTCGGCATCTGTTCTAAGTCCTGCCCTCAGAGCAGCAGCAGTGCCACAGGCTGCAAAGACTGCTTAGCTGGGTACAAAAGATGCTGTCAACAGGCCAAAAATGGGAAGGAGTCCTGGTTTGATTTGAATGAGCTATTTTTTTTATGGGATAGAAAAAAGTAATTGAATTACATCCAATAAAAGTAAGTTTCCACATTCTTTGAGGAAAAAAAAATATAGACAAGTTGTGTCTGGTTAGAAATAGAGATATTCACTACTTTGGTTTTAGCCTACATGGCAAAATTCATGACCTCCGATCTGGCTCAGGTAATAGCTGGTAAAGTCTAGTTCTTGAGACTGTGCATGATGGGTGCTGCATATTTCTCAGGAACTAGGCTCTAACCCACCTGTCAAACTTTGATCCTCCTTCTTTCAGTTCTCGCCAACCAGGAGGACACATACACGTAGGGTGACAGAGAGGCCCCTTTACATCTGGGGATGTGAGCACTGCCCTGTGCCTCGGCGTTGTCTCCAGCAGGAGACTGGACCCCTCACCGTCACTGGCTGCGCTTCCCCTAACTTTGCTTTAATCTGTGGTCAGCAAGCCTTTAATAATGCAACCAGTATTTGTTGAGAGCCTTGACTGGACTAAGGCCATGTATGGGGGCTAGGAGATCACAGAGGCAAAGAGTAAGGACCTTCATCCTTCCGGGAACTTGCAAGCTACTTAATAAGATAAAATGTACCTGGGAGGAAACGCTTTTTTTTTTTTTTTTTAATATTTATTTATTTGGCAGCATCTGGTCTTAGTTTCGGCACAAGGGATCTTTCGTGGTGGCGCGTGGGCTTCTCTCTAGTTGTGGCATGCAGGCTCTAGAGGATGCGCCGGCTTAATTGCCCCTTAGCATGTGGAATCTTAGTTCCCCAACCAGGGATCAAACCTGTGTCCCCTGCATTGGAAGGTGGATTCTTTTTTTTTTTTTTTAACATTTTTATTGGAGTATAATTGCTTTACGATGGTGTGTTAGTTTCTGCTGTATAACAAAGTGAGTCAGCTATACATATACATATATCCCCATATCTCCTCCCTCTTTCCTCTCCCTCCCATCCTCTCCATCTCATTCCTCTAGGTGGTCATAAAGCAGGAGCTGATCTCCCTGTGCTATGCAGCTGGGAAGGTGGATTCTTAACCACTGGATTGCCAGGGAAGTCCCTGGGAGGAAAATCTTTGTTAACAACACAAAGAAACAAAGGGATTTCAAAGCCTCAGAGCCAGAGACCTCTGGAAGGCTTCATCCAATGAATGAGAGGGAGAAAATGGGTTCCAAGGAAGAGGGTACCTGCCAGGAGGGTTTGCAGAAAGGGGACTAGAAGGGCTGGTAGAGCGTGGCCAGGAGGGAAGGAGGAGGCCTGCCATTTGCAACAACATGGATGGACCTAGAGACTATCATAGTAATTGAAATAAGTCAGAAAGAGAAAGTCAAATACCATATATCACTTATATGTGGGATCTAAAATATGGCACAAATGAACCTATGAAACAGAAACAGACTCACAGACATAGAGAACAGACCTGTGGTTGCCAAGAGGGTGGGGGGTGGGGGAGGGATGGACTGGGAGTTGGGGGTTAGTGTATGCAAACTATTATATATAGGATGGACAAACAACAAGGTCCTACTGTATAGCCCAGGGAATTATATTCAGTATACTGGGATGATCCATAAGGGAAAATAATATAAAAAGGAAAGTATATATGTGTATATTTGAGTCACTTTGCTGTATAGCAGAAATTAAATCAACTATACTTCAGTAAAAAGTAAAAATAAGTAAAACTTAAGAAAAATGTAACGTTCAAGTTTCTCGGAAGCTTTCGTTCTTAACCAAAGAGCTTTCAACATCACTCAAAGCAAAATATCAACATATGTAACCAACAGTGCAGAATTTAATGGAATATTTGTCGTGTCTATGTAACCACAGGTCTTTTGTGATCAAGTGTTTTGATATATCTGTCCCTGCCCTTCTTGGGTTATTTCTGCACATAATTAAAAATAAATTGCTAAAGCTAAAAGAACGAAAAACCAAAGGTCATGTGCTCTTCACCCACAGGCTCCTGGGGAGGGTGGTAGTGAGAAGTACTCCAGTTGATGACAGAATTTCCAAATTTTCAGTGGTAATCAAAGTAAGAGTCAGTACCAAGGGCTCTTCTTCCTGGGCTTCATCACATGGCCAGCTTCCTCACTCCATCAGCATAAATGAGGCTGTGCCTATGGAGACAATTTCACATACCTTGATGATTTCCATCAGTAAAGAGGGACTGGAACGTATTTTTCTGGTTTCTTGATTTGAGCAGAAAGGTGAGGCCTGAACCAAGAGCCATAGGAGTACCACTAAGCTTTGCCCCCTGCAGACCCACAGGGGAAGAGCCCTCATAACCCTGTCCTGGGCGTTTGGGGCATCTAGCCTGTCCCTGGTCCTCCCTGGTTTGTGCTGAAGTGCCGCTTGCCCCAGTTTGCAAACATTGAGTCTGACAGCTCCATGGTCTCTACACTCCAAGTGAGACTTTGGGACTTTTCCAGAAGCTGCTGCAAGGGAATAGGCTAGGCGCCAACCCTCCCTAGACTTGGGGAAACTGCCCCTTTTTTCTATCTCTTTCTCTCCATCTATCTTGTTCAGAAGTCCACAGCTATTCCCGTTTCCCTCCCACACAGCCAGCATAAACTGGTCGAGGGCCTTGGGTGTCCCGAAGTGGCGTGAAGAGAGCCTGTCTGTAAGCTGCTCCTGCTGTCTGCACTGCAGCTGTCCCACAGCAGGGACCACTCAGAACAAAAAACACTTCGGACACACCGATTTCTGAATCATCTCCCTGGATTTTGTCCTGTAGTTTCATGTTCTCTGTTTCCGCATGTTTTTTGTCAAACCAACCCACCAGATAACTGACTGATGGGTTCAGTGATCAGCAAGCCATCTTCCAGGAGCTGGTCTGCATGGCCAGCCTCTCTTCCTGAGGCTTTTTTACCCTGAGGACTGAGACCAGGGTCTTCTGGAACACACTAATTCCCTTGCAGCCCCTCCTTTTGAAAAAGTTAATTAATTAATATATATTTTTATTTTTGGCTGCGTTGGGTCTTTGTTGCTGCATGCGAGCTTTCTTTAGTTGCCGCAAGTGGGGGCTACTCTTCGTTGCGGAACACGGGCTCTAGGCGTGCAGACGCAGGCTCAGTACTTGTGGTGCACAGGTTTAGTTGCTCTGCGACGTGTGGGATCTTCCCCGACGAGGGCCTGAACCCATATCCCCTGCATTGGCAGGCGGATTCTTAACCACTGCGCCACCAGGGAAGTCCCCTTGCAGCCCTTTTCAGTGCTGGCTCTGTGTTCTTTCATTACCTACGAATCTCAGTTATGGGAGATGGGTGTGTGGACCTTGGTGATCA
This sequence comes from Neophocaena asiaeorientalis asiaeorientalis, assembly GCF_003031525.2. Classification (NCBI taxonomy): domain Eukaryota; kingdom Metazoa; phylum Chordata; class Mammalia; order Artiodactyla; family Phocoenidae; genus Neophocaena; species Neophocaena asiaeorientalis. The sequence goes on from NW_020185321.1 coordinate 1,303,696, forward strand.
CCATCACCACCTCCAGAAAATTACAACCCCATCCCTCTGTTTATAAAACCAAAACCTTATTCTATGGATGGCTCTGCCTTCCAGCAATACCACCCTGATCCCCTGCTTGTCACTGTCTCTACTTTCTCTGTCATTTTAGATTTCAGCTCTTGATTCATTTTTTCCTTGTCACTCCAATCCTTCCCAGGATCCACGTGAATTTGGCATTCTGTAGGGATGCTCATTTCAATACTTGGGACTTTCAGTTCCTCAACATGCTAAACAACTGTGGCCATCCCTTCCACTCACTCTCCAGCCGCCAATCCCCCCCGCTCCGCCACACACACAGTCCTTACCTACAACTCCAACCACAGCCTCTTGACTTCCTAATCGATTTGCTTCACCATTCCACCTTTATTGTGATCAGACCTTACGAGGGTCTCCAACCTACTGATTCCTTCCTCTCTTTCTATCACTCCCTCCCCCCTCCCCAGTTATCTCACCCTCCCCCAACTTCAATCTCAGAGTTTATCATTCCCTCATTTTCTTGAATTGCCTTTAGCTCCTTTGGCCCTTTGGCCCTTTATCTCATTTATCTGGAAAAACCCTTATACCAGAAGGACCCAAATGTTAGTGTTTCTCTCTCTTAAAAGAACAGTGAATCCTGCTTGGGAAAATCACAAAATGAGATGGCGTCTCAGCATAACAGGTGCTGCATGACAGCCTCAGCTGGGCCTCCCCTACTCCTTGATATCCTACTATATTTGACTAGTCAGTTAACTGCTACTGTATCACAAAATTTATTTTTGCTGAAGTGTCTAAGAGAGGCCTGTTGAATAAATGACAGTAAATGCCAGGAACATGCCAGCATGGTCCTTTGCTATCTCTGGTGGAAGGGAGGGTGGCCCAGTCTGTAACAAAATGGTCTCACTCCTCTCCAGGCCACCTCCATGGAGTCCTAGAGAAGGCATGTTAGTGTTTTCCTTTAAGTTCAAGCCAAGTATTTCAAACCATTTCAAGTCCAGATGAAGGCAGAGATCCTGTTACTTCTGTCATTGATCTAAATTTCCCTGAGCTCCCTGCATGGAGCAGACATTTCTCCTGCTCAGCGATCCCCTGTTCTCTCCTGCTGGGCTCATGGGGGAATTATACTTTTCTTCCCCCTTGAATTTAGGGGTGGCTGTGTGACTGTTCCTGATCAATGGGCTGTGGCCCCGGAGCACTGTATGTCCGGTAGGAGTCCACATCCAGCTGTCTTGTGCCATGACACTCATGGAGACACACATTGAGATGGAGCCCCCATCAGCCACGGTCCTCTGTGAGGGCAGAGTCCCTGCCAATGTGCATGGATACGTCTTAAGAGCAAGACATGTTTTTTTTGTTTTGTTTTGTTTTGTTTTTTTGTGGTACGCGGGCATCTCACTGTTGTGGCCTCTCCCATTGTGGAGCACAGGCTCTGGACACGCAGGCTCAGCAGCCATGGCTCACGGGCCCAGCCGCTCCTCCGCATGTGGGATCCTCCCGGACCGGGGCATGAACCTGTGTCCCCTGCATCGGCAGGCGGACTCTCAACCACTGCGCCACCAGGGAAGCCCAAGACATGTATTTTTGTGGTTGTGGTTGTCACTGAAGCCTCACTCAGCCTAACTGGACTGAGTCAGAGGCTGCAGAGTAGACCCTCAAGGAGTGTCATGGGGCTATCTTCTGTCAGTCCTGTGTCCCTTTCTGTTTCCAGAGACCCTCGGTGCTCCCCGCCCCCCACTCCTGCCCCATGGTCCTGTTTCCTCTGTATCTCTCCTCTAGCCTGAGCTGGTAGTCGTTCTTTCCTTGGTCTTCCATGTTGGTGGTCTTTGAAGAAGGATACTGTGGATAAGGTGCAAGAAGAAGGAGAAAATTAGGACCTGACTCCAACTGTCAATCATAGGGATGCCCAATCCAGAAGACAGTGAGCTGCAGTGTGACTCTGTGTCTCCCTTTACGGGGGTTGCAGGGGTGGGGGTGGGGAGGCTGATGACAGGAGGCAGGGCAAGAGCGGGGTATGGCCCTAGGAATGAATGTCATCGTTGCTGGAAGTGCTGTGCGCACACCTGCTCTCAGATTTCCCACGAATCCTTGAAAAGGGCTATGGGGTCTCCCTCAGCCCCTGCTCTTCTTTGCCCGTCCTCCAAAGAGAAGCTATTAGCCTAGGTAAATACTCACTCTCCCAAGGACTGACTTGATGTCTGTACTCCCTGATTCAGTTCCTTTGCAAGGTAAATAACTATAAATATTAAAACATGTCAATAGCTTTATTAATAAATGACTTCTGGCTTCCTAAGAGATTGTGACTGTGAGCTTTTGGTGGGCCTCTGGTACATACTTTCACATATTTCATATGGCTTAACCGTTGCTGGCTGAAGGATGCATGGGATCTGGCTAGCCCATCAGAAGTCATACTATTTGGATTCCCCAGAATGTTAAATACCCAGAGTGTTAAAGAATGCTCTTTTCTTGGTATAATTTTCTTTTTTATTTTTGTTTGGAGCTCTTACAACATATATAGCCCAATATTAATACCAAATGAGGCTTAAATAAGAAATACAGTGACTCAGTAGTACCCATGCACATCTTACTCTTAGAATTTTAAACTTCCAACCTCTAACATCTCACCTACATAAAGCTTAATAAATTCTCCTTACAAGAACATTACAAAAATCCTGTGATGAAATACATTCATTTCTCATTTGCAGTTAGCGTGATATAATTGTCATATTATTTTCACAAATCCTTACCCTAGTCTCCTTTCTGGATTTGTCTTATCAATTTTTCTCCGAGAAAACTGTGCTAAAATTGTAATTTTTAAAACCAAGTCAGTTACCTAGATATTGCATTCTGGAAAAGCCAGCTCAAGTTTGGTCTCCTTCTATCTGGTTTTGAATCTCATTCCAGAATAAGGATTCCAAGGAACAATAGTATCAAAATTCTAGAGAATGTGATTCTGTATTTTTTCCCCTAGTGCCATTGGAGTATTGGAACAAACACTGAGCACCTTGTGAATTTGACTTGGAAGATGGGCAACTCTGGCCATGTGGGGCCGAGACTTGGAAACACATTGTCTGATGCCAGTGACAATGCTGAGAGCAGCTCAGACAGCCACGCTTCTCTAGGCCAAAGGAAGCTCTTCATCCAGTGTTTTCACTGAAGACACTGAGGCTGCATCTACGTTTTCCCTCTTCTCTCCCTTTGCCCAACAGGTTCTCCTAACCTCCTCCCAGAAAGGGAGACTGAGCAAGGCACTTACCATGGGTGGGCTCTTCTGAAGAGTATTCAGAGCCACAGCACTGCTCTATCCCGCCCATCTCTAGAAGCATAAGCAAGGTGCAGTGAGGAGCAGTGATCTGGGCTGGGGTGACTGACCCCACCTATGCTGGAAAAGGTCACTGTGATGGCTAGGAGGATAACCAAGTGGACAGTAGCAAGAGAAGAAGCAGAGAAGTCAAGGAGGAGGCTGTGGGAGTAGCACAGGGGAGAGATTGTGGTGGCTTGACCCGGAGTGATAGTGGAGATTTTGGAGAGAAGGAGAAGGATGATTCAAGGCTGACTTTGGAAGTATAAAAGGTATATAGAATAGACTAGGTGGAGGGTATGAGGGGAGGGTAGGAGTCAAGTGTACTAGGTGGAGGGTATGAGGGGAGGGTAGGAGTCAAGTGTACTAGGTGGAGGGTATGAGGGGAGGGTAGGAGTCAAGTGTACTAGGTGGAGGGTATGAGGGGAGGGTAGGAGTCAAGTGTACTAGGTGTAGGGTATGAGGGGAGGGTAGGAGTCAAGTGTTGGTCATTTTCAACTGACCAACAGAATGAATGATAATGTCCTTTACTGAGATGGGGAAACTGGGCAAGGATGGGTTTAGGGGGGAAATTAGTGTTCCAGTTGGTTAGGGAAGATTTGTGTAGCTGACAGTGATACTTTCAGTAGAGAATCCAATCCAAATAGGTGGTTATAGAAATACATCTGGAGCTCAGAAGAAAGATCTGATTTCTAGGTCTAGAGACATTTTCAAATAGATGAGTTTTAAGTCCTTGAACTGCCTGCAATCACCACTGGAGAAAGTGACAAGAGGGAGGAGGGCTATAGAGTAAGCCTAAATGTGCATAGTAGTTATTTATAATGATTTTTTAGTCTTTAATTACAGGAGACATGGTTCATTTTCAAAATATTTATCAATAGAGATAAAATGTATGCTCCTTTTGAGCGCCCTAAATCCCTGTCATTTCCTCCAATTTATTTCTCATACCCAGCATTGTGTATACCCATCTTTCAGATCTTTTAAAATGCATTACATACATTTATATGTATACACAGAAATATACTTAAATAGTATCATTCTCTGCAGTGATGTCTTTTATTTTCCCTTAGTATATGTCTTAGAGATTTTCACAGGTCTATATATATATATACATATAGATTTAATTTGCTTTTTAAACAGCTTTTTGCTTCCATAGAATTAAAGTGCTATGGCTTACTTCACATTTCCCTTATCAATGGACATTTAGGTTGCTTTTACTTGTGTTCTATTGTCTGCCAGCATCTAGAGGTCGTGTAGAGGTCATGAGAATATGACCACCAAAGTATCCTGAGATAGAGTATCCTGGAGAGGAGGACAAAGAGGAATGTGCAGAATTCTGGAGGCCAAGGGTTGAGGGTATTGAGGAAAGTGAAAGGGGCCAAATATTTGAACACTGCTGAGAGGTTCAAGTTTAAGCCCTAAAAATATCCTTTGGATGTGGAAACATGGAACTCACTGGTGACTTGTCAAAGCTGTCTCAATGGAACAGTAAGCATGAAAAGCAAGGAAGAATGGGTTGAAGAGTGACTAGGAGAGGAAGAAGTGTTCGGCAAGTGTAGCCATCTTTTTGTCTTTCTAGAAAGGTTGCTGTGAAAATGAGCAGGAAAGTAGGAGCAACGATTGCGGGAGGAAGTGGGGTCAGGGGAGAAGACATTTCCTTTCTTTCTTTCTTTCTCCTCCCTCCCTTTATTTCATTTTTCCTTCTTTCATTCCTTCTTCCAGTTCGGAGATACCACTTTATGTGTGGCATTAGTCAAACCACAACTTCTCAGTGTCTCTTTCTGGGTTTCCAGTTGGAATAATGACAATGTCTGCACAATGGTGCATAGCAGGCACTCTATAGATAAAGCCTGAATGAATCAAGGAATGAAGTGTATCTTCCTGGCAGAGTTATTTCCTGATGGGAAAATGTGTGACAAGCCCTTGCAAGAGTGTGGGAATCCTCAGTACTCAGCGCAGTGACCACCACAGGAGAGAAACATTTCAGCGACTGTCCTTGCCCCAAGTACCACCTTCCCTTGACTCACAAACTAAAGACACCGAGACATTGGACCTGAGGGCCGAGAGAAGCACCTGGCTTTCTCTGGTGGCCTTTAGCCTGATGCTGTGACATTTATTCGGAGCTGACACCAGCTGAGGGATGGCCGTTCCTGCGGCCTCTGTCCCACCGTGTGATCGCCACCTCTGCCCTCTGTTGCTTAAGCGTTTCTCTTCAACAGCTGTGCTGGGTTTGTAGAATCGGCATCGAGATTTATTTCCAAAATTTGTTAGGAAAGAAAAAGGAGGTGGCTATTTTGAACTTTTTGAGATGCACTTTGTGTGCCTGGAGTATGAGTGAAACTTTTCGTTATAAAAAGTGACCAAATAGAGGCTTCTGGCAAGGGGACCAGCGGCAGGGAAGCTGAGCCCACCGTCCAGAGAGATAATGGTCACTACCTGCCACTTGCTGGGGCTGACCACCACGTTCCAACCCCGGCTGCTCAGAACATAAATCGGCTTTAAACACCCAGGACCTGCCGGCCACCCACTGCCATCTTTGGGCCAATTCGTCAATCACCGCTCATTCCATGGTTCTTTTTATTTTGAGCCTTGATAATGCTTCTGAAAGGAGACAGGGACACTTTTGCCATTCATCACAAAACAATGCAAAACAATGCAACATTCTGTACATTTATTACAGTATACATTATGACTGCACTATTAACTTAAATAAAACTTTCATTTCTCTGAAGTTTTTCTTTATCTTTCCCAAACAGATACCCAATATGACTGAGAATTTAATACCCTAAAGTTTAAGACCAGTTTGTAAACACAGTCCCTGGTGTCTGCTATTGATCTTTTGCTATTTTAATGCATTTTTACTGACCAACGTGTCCTGCGGTAAAGAATATTGCCTAAATTACTTATCTGATTGGCTCTTTTGATTAATGATGGGCCTGTGCTTCATTACACATGACAACATGATCAGAATAATCACTATTGCTCTACAAGCCAGGCTTGGCATTTTGTATTCCTTCATTTTTAAAGTTCATTTATAAAATTATTTAATGTATATGTCCTAAGTTGTAATTTGTTTACATGACAATTTTTTCGATGGGAACTGTTGTACTGTGTCACAAATGGCTAAGAAAACAAGGTAAACTAGATGTACAGATCAATGTCTCTTGGCTCAAGGGGGAAAAACACATAATCAGGATTCAGGAGCTGACCTTGTACCAAAGTCCAACTTGTCACAGAACAAACACTGAGATACCCAACAAATCACCAGGCACAGTAGGACATGTTCTCATGCAATCTTTTCTCTGTCTGTCACCTTCCATCTGCTGGGACTTTGAGCCCTTAGAGCTCTCAACTTCCTTCCTTCTGCCCACGGAATTGTCCTGGCCCCGTCGGCCCCATCGGCCAAGCTGCATGGATCCAGTGACCTTCTCCTCCCGACGCCAATTCAGCAAGAAGGTCTAGCAGGGATTCAGGATATTCAAAATCAGAATTTGGACCAGATCTGAATTTAAAAAATGTGTGTGTTTAAGCCATACTATTATATTAATTCCAGAGGAATATAAAGATCCCAACTGAGTCTACTACCCTATTGGTGATACCACTCCTCAGGGTCCCTGCTTTAATTATGGTTTGGCTTGATACGAATTAGCTGGGTAATCAGCTGTAAGTTCTGGTAAATCTGGCATATTTGGGGCTGCTCAAAACTATGGCTCTCTCCATAATTTTTCTCTCTCCCATATCCTGCTGGCCCTCTAAAGAAGACCAGGAAGTAAACTTCTGCCTTGCCTTTTTTCAGTTATGTTGTTTTGTGAATTTCTGGAGTTCAGGTAAAAATCTTTTTTCCTGGGAGTTGTGCTGGAGTCAGCTGTGAACCTCAAACTCAGACCCCTCTGTCATCTTTCTTACGTGTCTCAGGGGAACTTGACAAACCTTCTAGCCACTCCTCCCTCAGAAAAATATTACTTGGTCGGAATGAAACAAGCCTAGGTTCATGCTAGATTGCATTTTTACTTCAAATAAAACACAGTTCCTTCCTCTCCTCACCTTGCCTGCTCTCACCTCCCTCAAATTATCTGATATGTAAGGGGCCTGGTCACCCCCCAGCTTCCCTCCTGTTCCTAGAGCTCACTCCAACATTGGTCTGATGGAGTGCACAGGGGCACCTGTGCTACATGGGTTCATGGTGACAAATAAAGCACAGAATGAACTCCTAATCCGGTACCTAATGTGTGAATGGTGTCAGAGTCTGAATAAAATAGAGTTTTTCCTTTCACCCTTCAGAATCCTCTGCCATCCCGTGTACATGATTTTGACAGAGACTTCAGCATTCGCCAGTGGACAAGTCAACCACTTTTTAACTTGGGCACAAAGTGGGTAGGAAATTCGGGTGGGTGGCAGGGTCATAGGAGGTTGTGTGATGGAGAGTCTTCCAGGGTCGAGAGCACATTCCTTCCCACGGAGCCCCCTTCCTCTCAGGGCCTGGGGCATGTGGACTCAACTTCCCACCACACACGTGAGAAGCCCTTTCTTCTTAGGTGGGTTTCAGCTCTCTGCTTCCTATGATCCTTGGTAATGCCTGGCACCTCGGGCATGTCACCACGTTACAAAAAGTTACAGACCCAAAGCACCCCACAACACACAAGAAGTTAAAATGTTCAGCATCCTGAACTCTACTTGAATGTTGAAATAAGTAGAAGAACAAGACATAGGTTCCCAAGCTAAATCACTTAAAGTGAAATGCGTTGATATGGTCCTTTTTTTCCGCTGGACTTAATTAATGTTGTAAATACTGCCTCCTATCTTCTGCATAATGATTTGCTCTGTTATGCTATTAAAAAGTTCCATTACGTCAGTTCACAGAGACAGTCACTTTACACAGCCTAGACATTAAATAGAACTTTGGTTAAAAGCCTACCCCAGGAAATGAGTGTGTGCGCACGTGCAAACACGTGTGCCTGTGCACGCCTGCCGCCTTGTGAGACTTTCTGTGGTAGATAAGCAAGCGAGTGAGATTATGTTGCATATTCAAGCTATATGTTAATATGATTAAATGACTACTGGATCGCCCAACATAATCAGCTGAAATATTCACCAACTTTGTGTTGAAATTGGAAGAAATTATTACCTTGAGGCTGCCAAACACATTTTGTAGCTTTGCATTTGCAATAATGCATGTCTCATTTAGCATTTAAAAACATACTTTTGACTTTAATAAAGCAAGATGAGTCTATTAAAGAGATACTCGCCAGAATAGAAGGAAGATCCGACAAGAAGGGATTAACCACCCAAAGGAGAGGCAGCTGGGCAGAGAGGTGCCCGCTGTCCCCTCCCTTCCCCCGACCTCTCTCCCTTCCTTCCTTCCTTCTAGCCGCACTGCGCACCATCGGTGGGGACTTGAGGCTGAATTTTTCAAGGAAAAGCATCCCATTCCAGACCATTCACATTAATTTATCATTGAATTATTTGCCTTCACCCTCAAAATCCTACAAAATGATTTAGTCTCTTGACGTGATTTACTTTGTATTTTGAAATTCCATGTCACACCATCCAGATCACAGAGACGTAAATGTGTCTTCTCTCCCACTGAACAAGCACAGCTAAAACAAATAAAATCAAAGATGCATATTCCTTTGCTGGGGCTCTGCAAAATGTAAGTGATGGGAGGACGGCAGCCGTCATTCTGCTCCGGTCTGTTATTGGCAACAGCAGAAGTAAAAATTAGAAAACAAATCCCCTTTTAAATGAAACGGAGTCAGAGGCCCACCTCACTCAGAGGAAATACTAATTGGAACTACCTTGCTAATGCTAGCGAGTCACAGGAAGGAAACATTAAGTTATTATTTTTAATAATGTTTACAAGTATATCCAGCCATTTCCAGCTGGTGAAAGATGTCAGCCTTGGCCAAACGTGGCAGATCTACTTTTCACCAAAGATGCTTCTCGTCTTCCCCCTGATAGCAATCATTAATTTTATTTTTTAACTCGCTCTTCAAATGAAGACAGATGAGCTGGAGAGTTTTAAATGCAGGCTGCTTATGTTCAGAAAAATGGCTGTGAGATAGCGGATCACGGCATCTGAGCCGAGGCCAGTTACTGTTTGGGAAGAAAATAAAAACAAACGTAAGGTGAACAGCAAAGCCAGCCTCAGAAGAGCTCCCATTGAGAGGGGCAGGTGTGTGGGAGAAGCTTGTGAGCTGCTCGTTGGGTCCGGGTCACTCCCTAATTGCTTTGGAGGCTTAGAGATATAATTATTGTTAATTGCTCTTGATAATTCTAACATCACATTTTAATATTTATTTCTTATTAACAACCTTCTTATGTGTCAGAGATCAAAACGCCTCTTAGATATCACATCACTGATATCTTTTAAAAAAACATTTTTCTCACTGATGGAATTTCATCTAAGCTGTACTTTTAGTCAAATAACAATTAGTCTTATTTGATGCTATCATTTTAATTTTAAGTCAAAGATGTTGATTTGACCTCACTACAGGCTGCTCCAGGAAGATTTGAAGACACTTTCGTCTTAGGGGTTGTGAGGGGAACTTCTTACTTGCATGCAGTAAATCATTTGACTCTTAGAGATAATCTGATTAAGATGTTTGTGGTTCCATTTTGTGACCGGCTTGGGGTAAGAACAACAAAGAAGGGACAAAAGAAGACAAGGTAATTATGACAGAAGCACTTCCAGAATGGTGGAGTGTGGATCTCTGAAAATCTGCTCTTCCATAAAGGCAATGAGAACACTGGCAAAAATTGTCAAAATCCATTTTTTTCAGAACTCTGGAAATTAACCAAAGGCCTCCAAAAATCTGAGTAGCATCCATTCAAGATAAACAGCTGGGTCTTGGTAAGAATGACAAGCATGAAGACCTTTTAAATGGGCCTATTTCCACCCCCTCTCCCGAGCGCTGTGGTGGTCTCAGAGCCACAGTAAATGTGAAAGCCAACAGAGTAGCAGCCACTAGAGGGGGCAGGGTGGATGTGGAGCTGCACCAAAAGCCCCCACCTGACAACTGTCGGTGTTTTACCTGTTTGGCAGATTCCCAGAAAGTTCCCACTGCCTCTATCTGACTCAGAACTCCTTTAGTGGGAAAAGCTCTATCTCCAGGGCTGTTTGTTGAAAACAATCAGCAGGAATTATCCAACATTACAGTGGTCTGGGGCAGTGATACCAGTTGGGGCAAACAAGAAGCCGACCAAAAAACTTACAAGCAATATCTGGGAATGAGATAACCATAGGAGTCTTTGAAAAGCTCTAGCTTATTCCTGGGGCTCTAGAAGACCATGTGCATTCAGAGGGATGTGCATGTTTCCAGAGTTGTGGCATGGCCAGGAAAGACCTGAGAAAACCCTGGTCACTCACCTTGGCTGTCCCTGCGGCTCTGCACGAGCAGGAAGTGAAGACTAAGGCAGACTTATAAGCTGCTGGAGCATTGAAGGAGTGCCTCAACACACACACACACACACACACACACACACACACACACACACACAGTGCCTTGGTAAAGGGAGGGAGACATATTGGTTCAAGGCATTTAAGGAAATCTCTGTTCACACTAGCTGATCATGAAGCCAGCCAAGCAGAGACTTCAATGGCTGCACATAATAAAGAATACAAACTTTACAGGACTAATTCAGGGAAGTCACTAAACAAACAAAAATAATTACCATAAACAAACCTTGGAAGGGGGAAAATCTGATATTCAGAGTTGCCACATTATAATATTTTAAATGTCCATTTTTCAACAAGAACAAAAGAGACATGCAAAGAAACAGAAAATTATGCCTCATAAAAATTAGAGCATAAATAAATAGAATAAGTAAATAAAAAATAATAGAGGGCTTCCCTGGTGGTGCAGTGGTTGAGAGTCCGCCTGCCGATACAGGGGACACAGGTTCGTGCCCTGGTCTGGGAAGATCCCACATGCTGTGGAGCGGCTGGGCCCGTGAGCCATGGCCGCTGAGCCTGTGCATCCAGAGCCTGTGCTCCACAACGGGAGAGGCCACAACAGTGAGAGGCCTGCGTACCATGAAAAAAAAAGAATAGAGAAAATAAATGATACCCAAACTTGGCTCTTTGAAAAAATCAGAATTGACAAACTCACCAAGACAAAACTAAACTCACCTAGAAAAAAATACCAAAACAACAGAGAAGACTCAAATGACTAAAATCAGGAATGAAAGAAGGGCTATCACTACTGACTTTACAGAAATAAAAAGGATTACACAGGTATACTTTGATCATCTGCATGCCAACAAATTAGATAGCTTAGATGACATGGAAGCATTCCTAGAAAGATGTAAAGATATATGAAAACTGACTCAAGAAGAAATAGAAAGTCTGAATAGACCTATAATAAGTAAAAATGATCGAACTGGCAATTAAAAAACATCCCACAATGTAAAGCCCAGGCCCAGATGGCTTAACTGGTTGATTCTACCAAATGTTCAAAGACAGATTAACATTTATGAATATAGACATAAAAATTCCTCAAAAAATACTAGCAAGCCAAATCCAGCAATATATGTGTATAAACTAATTGGAATTTTTTCCTAGGATGAAAGATTAGTTTAACATCCGAAAGTTAATCAGTGTAATACATCATATTAATGGAATAAAGGGCAAAACCACAGGATTATGTCAACAGACTCAGGTAATTTAAAAAAATAGCATTTGAAAAAATCCAACACCCATTCACGAGAACAAACTAGAACTGTCAACCTGATAGAGTATCTATACAAACCCAAGGTGATGTTAGAGTGGTGAAAGACTAAATGCTTTCCTCTTCAGATCAGGAACGAGACAAGAATGTCTACTTTTGTAATTTCTACTCAACATTTTACTGGAGATTCTAGCAGGTTAGGTAAGAAAATAAATAAAAGACATCCAGATTGAAAAGAAGAAGTAAATTGATCTCAAGTTATAGATGATAAGATCTTGTATTTAGGAAATCTCAAGGAATCCACTAAAAAAAAACTATTAGAACTAATAAACACGTTCAGTGAGGTTGTATGTTACAAGATCAATTATATTTCTATACAGTAGCAACGAAAAACTAAACAATAAAACTAAAAAAGCAATTTCATCTATAATAGAAACAAAAAGGAAAAAACACTTAAAAATCAATTTAACAAGTTATTGAGAGACTTGTATACTTAAAACTATAAAACATTATTGAAAGAAATTAAAGTATATCTAAGTAAATGGAATGAATAGGAAAACAGTTGGATTAGGCAACAGTTCTCAAATTGATCTACAGACTTAATACAGCCCTTATCAAAATCCCAGCTGCCTTCTGGAATAAATTGGCAAGCTAATCCTAAAATTCATATGGAAATGCAAGGAACCCAGAATAGCCAAAATGTTCTTGAAAGAAAATGAAGTTGAAGGTATAATATTTCTCAATTTCACAACTTACAACAAAACTATAGTAATCAATAAAGCATGATACTAACATAGGATAAATAGATAGATAAATGTAATAGAATGGAAAGTCAAGAAATAAACCCTTATGAGGGAGATCAAGATGGCAGAGTAAGAGAATGTGGAGCTCACGTCCCCTTACAAAGACATCAAAAATGCATCTACATGTGGTACAAGACTTATGGAAAACTAAATAGAAACTGGCAGAAGGACTCCTATACAACAAATGCTGTAAGAAAGATACACACGTAACTGGGTAGGATGAGAAAAAAAGCATTGGGTTGGGACCTGTGCCCCTGGGAGGCTGCTAAGAGGAAAAGGGAGATTGCATGAGTGGATATCCACCCTGTGAGTGAGCAGGTTGAGCCATAGACTAGGAATCCCAGTCCTGGGCTCCTACGTGTAGGAGACAAGCCCCCTTGGCTATTAGAAGAACTGCTGGGACAGATATAAAGGCTGGAGAAGCCTAGGCCTCTCTCCTGAGAAGTGTGTGGTTTGCCCCCAGGCAGGGTGGAGAGGTCTTCTCTAGTGCCTGCTACCTCACCATGCTCCCCAGTCCAAGCTGAGTGAACAATCTGGCCTGCTCACTACACACCACAATTTGACACTGGATCTAGGGCAGCCAGGACCTGTGAAAACTCTCAACCCAGAGATGCAGAGGTGACCTGGGGACCTGAGGCCATAGCGCAGGTGGGGTGGTGGTAGTCATTGTTAGCGATTACTCAAGCAGTGCCCCAGAAGCAGGCCAGACTTCTGATGGCAGCATAAACACCTGAATTCTCGTCACCACCTTGCCATGTGCTTACTCCACACCACAGCCTAGAACTAGATCTGGGGTGGACACAGCAGAGGAAAAGATCTGACCATGGGCTACAGATGCCTATAGAGGCAGAGCATCAGACCTCTGTAGGTGCACAAACCCTACTTGCTTCAGCACACCCCTCCTTTGGGGCAAAGACCTCAGCACAGGAAGAAGGAAAAACAACACTTAAAGGGAACAGAGCCAGCTAGAGCTTGACACTCAGGGCTTCAGCTCCAGCAACTTGGGAGCCACCTCCACCCCTGACAGGGCAGTGACAGTCACTGAATAGAGAGGAAGTCATGTCTCACATCCTGCACAGGCTCTAGCTTCTCCATCACCAGCAAGACCTGCCTACCAAAGTGATAGCTGTCAGCACACCCTGAGCAAAGATATGACTGGTGTCCACATGAAATCCAGCTCTCCCACCAAAAGCACTGGGCATACACAGTCTTCATAGGGATACTCCCACATAAGAACACCCCTTCAAGACCACAATAGTTAACTGTTTCACCTAAATTCATAGAGACAGAGAAAGTTAAATAAAATGAAAAGGCAGAAAAACTACTCTCAATTGAAAGAGCAAGAGAAAAACCCTGAAAAAATAAAGAAACAGAAATAAACAATCTACCAGACAAAGAATCCAAAGCATTGGTAATAAAAATGCTAACCGAATTAGGGAAGAGAATTGATTTAAACATAGATCATTTTAATAAAGAACTATAAAATATAAATAAAATGTTCTAAAGTAGATAATTCAATATCTGAGATAAAAAACAATCTAGCAGCAATGAATAGCAGACTAAATGACACAGAAGAATGCATAAGTGATCTGGAAGACAGAACAATGGAAATCGCCCAATTAGAACAGTAGACAGAAATTAAAAAAAAAAAAATACAGTGCAATATATGAGATCTCTAGGTTACCATCAAGTGTGCCAACATTCACATTATAGGGGTTCCAGAAGGAGAAGAGAGAGAGAAGTGTATCAAAAATATGTTGAAGAAATTATGGATGAAAACTTCCCAAACCTAAAGATGGTAAAAAATATCCAAATACAGGAAGCACAGGGGATCCCAAACAGACACACACAAGACATATCATAATTAAAATGGCCAAAGTTAAAGATAGAGAATTCTAAAGGAAGCAAAAGGAAAGCAAAGAGACATATATAAGGGAATCTCCATTAGGCTATCTGCTGATTGCTCTGCAGAAATTTTGCAGGCCAGAAGGGAGAGACATAATATATTTAAAGTGCTGAAAGGGAAAAACTTGCAACCTAGGATACTCCAATTAGGAAGATTATAATTTAGAATAGAAGGAGTGATAAAGAATTTCTCAGACAAGCAAAAAGTAAAAGAATTCAGCAATAATAAACCTACCCTAAAATAAATGTTAAAGGGTCTTCTCTAAATGGAACAGAAGTAAGAATGTATAGGAAAGGGAAAATCCCAATAGGAAACACAAATATATAGTAAATATTCAAGATCATTTAAATAAGCCAGTAGGTAGATTAAAAAAAACCAAAAGTTTGTAAAAGCAACTATAACTTCAATAAACAAGGATAAACATGAAGATATAAAATATGACATAAAGATCACAAAATGTGGGGGAGAATAATAAAAAGAAGTAGATCTTTTAGAATGTATTTGAGCTTAAATGACTATCAGTTTAAATCAAGTAAATAGAATTATATGTCAACATATATGAACCCCATGGTAATCACAAATCAAAAACATACAACAGATACACAAAAATGCAAAAGAAAGGAAACCAAGCATACTACAAAAGAAAAACCATCAAACAATGGGAGAAAAAAAAGGAAGAAATGAACAGAGAAGAAGTACAAAAACAACTGGAAAACAAGTTATAAAATGGCAATAAGTACATATGTATCAATAATTGCTTTAATGTCAATGGATTAAATGCTCTCATCAAAAGACATAGGGTGGCTGATTGGATAAAAGAAAAATACCCTTCAATATGCTTCCAACAAGAGAGTCACTTCAGGACTAAAGACACACACAGACTATAAGTGAGAGGATGGAAAATGTTTTCATGCAAATGGAAATGACAAGAAAGTGAGGGTACCAACAATCATATCAGACAAAATAGACTTCAAAGCAAAAGCTATAACAACAGACAAAGAAGGATATTATATAATGATAAAGGGATCAGTAGAAGAAGAGGATAATGATATGTTAATGAGAATGATATGTTAATGAGAAGACTCATTAACATATAGGTACCCAATACAAGAGAAACTAAATGTATAAAGTAAGTACTTAAAGGGAGAAATTGGTAATAATACAATAATAGCAGGGGACTTTTACACCCCACTAACATCAATGGACAGATCATCCAGACATAAAATCAATAAGGCAACAGTGGTCTTAAATGACACAACAGACCAGTTGGACTTAATTGGTATCTACAGGATCTTACCTCCATAAACAGCAGAATACACATTATTTTCAAGTGTACATGGAATGTTTTCCAGGATAGATCACATACTAGGTCATAAAACAAGCGTTATCAAAGTTAAGAGGATAGAAGTTATATCAAGCATTTTTTTGGACCACAACAGTATGAAACTAGTAAGCAACTACAGAAAGAAAATGGGAAAAGAATAAACACACAGAGACTAAACAACATGCTACTAAAAAACCAGTGGGTCAATGATGAAATCGAACTGGAAATCAGAAAATTCATAAGACAAATGAAAATGGAGACACAACTTTCCAAAATCTATGGGATGCAGCAAAAGCAGTTCTGAGAGGGAAGGTCATAGCAATACAGGTCTTCCTCAAGAAAAAAACAAACAAAAATCTCAAACAAACAACCTAATCTACCACCTAGAAGAGGTAGAAAAATAACAAATAAAATTCAAAGTCAGAAGAGCAAAGAAAATAGTAAAGATCAGAGAGGAAATAAACAAAACAGAGATTAAAAAAGCAATGGGATAGGTCAGTGAAATTAAAACCTGGTTTTTGAAAAGATATAAAATTGATAAACTTTGACCCAGGCTCACCAAAAAGAAAAGACAGAAGACCCAAATAAACAAAATAAGAATTGAAAGATGAGAAATAACCGATACCACAGAGATACAAAAGAATCATAAGAGAATACTATGAACAGTTATATGCCACTAAATTGAATAACCTAGAATAAATGGACACATTTTTAGAAATATACAGCCTGCCAAGACTGAATCAAAAAGAAACAGACAATTTGAACAGGACAATCACTAAATGTGCAATTGAATAGGTAGTAAAAATCTCCCAGCAAAAAAAAGTCCAGGACTGGATGGCTTCAGAGAGGAATTCTACTAAATATATCAAGAAGAACTAATATCAATCCTTCTCAAACCATTCCAAAAAACTTAAGAGGATGGAATAATCCCAAATTCATTCTACAAGGCCACATTACCCTGATACTAAAACCAGACAAAGAAACTATGGAAAAAGAAAATTACAGGCATTATCTTTGATGAATATAGATGCAAATATTTTCAACAAAATATTAGCAAACCAATTCCAACAATACGTAAAAAGGATCATACACCATGATCAAGTTGGATTTATTCCAGGGTCACAAGGATGGCTCAACAATTGCAATTCAAAGGATAAAAATCACATGATCATCTCAATAGATGCAGGAAAAGCATTTGACAAAATGCAACATCCATTCTTTATAAAAACTCTCATCAAAGTGGGTATAGAGGGAAAATATCTCAACATAATAAAGGTCATTTACAACAATCCTACAGCCAACATAATACTGAAAGGTGAAAAGCTGAAAACCTCCCTGCTAAATTCAGGAGTAAGACAAGGATGCTCACTCACACCACTTCCATTTAGCATAGAAATGGCTGTCCTAGCCATAGCAATCAGACAAGAAAAAGGTATCCAAATTGGAAAGCAAGAGGTAAAACTGTTTGCAGATGACATGATACTTTATAGAGAGACTTAAAGTCTAATAATAAATTAGAACTAATAAATTAGTTTAATAGAACTAATAACTACATCAACAAGGTTAATATACAGATATCTGTTGTACTTCTATATACTAATAATGAAATAACATAGAGAAAGCAAAAAAAAAATCCCATTTAAAATTGTATCAAAAAGAATAAAATACCTAGGAATAAACTTAACCAAGGAGGTGAAAGATCTATACACTGAAAACTATAAAACATTGATGAAGGAAACTGAATATGATGCAAATAAATGGGAAGATATCCTGTGCTCTGGGGTTGGAAGAATTAATATTGTTAAAATGGCCATACTACCTATAGCAATCTACAGATTTAATGCTATCTCTATCAAAATACCCACAACATTTTTCACATAACTAGAACAAATAATCCTAAAATTCATATGAAACCACAAAAGACCCGAAAATGCCAAAGCAATCTTGAGAAAAACAGAACGAAGCTGGAGGTATAACCCACCCAGACTTCAGACTATACCATAAAGTGACAGTAATCAAAACAGCATAGTATTGGCACAAAGACAGACACATAGATCAGAACAGAGAGTCCAAAAATAAACCCACCAACCAATGGTCAATCTACAACAAAGGAGGCAAGAATATACAATGGAGAAAAGACAGTCTCTTCAATAAGTGGTGCAGGGAAAACTGGACAGCTGCATGTAAAACAATAAGATTAGAACATTCCCTCACACTATATGCAAAAATAAACTCGAAATGATTTAAAGTCCTAAATGTAAGAACAGAAACCATAAAACTCCTAGAAGAGAACATAGGCAGAACACTGTTTGACACAAATCATAGCAATATATTTTTTTGGATAAGTCTCCCAAGGCAAAAGAAATAAAAGCAAAAATAAACAATGGGACCTAATGAAACTTAAAAGGTTTTACACAGCAAAGAAAACCATCGACAAAATGAAAAGACAATCTACTAACTGAATGGGAGAAAACATTTACAAAAGATGTGACCAAAAAGGGATATATATCCAAAGTATACAAACAGGTCATACAACTCAATATTAAAAAACAAACAACCCAATCAAAACATGGGCAGAAAACCTGAATAGGCATTTTTCCAAAGAAGAGATACAGATGGCTAACAGGCATGTGAAAACATGCTCAACATCAGTAATTTTTAGAGAAATGCAAATTGAAATGAGATATCACCTCATACCTGTCAGAATGGCTATCATCAAAAAGTCTACAAATAAAAAACGTTGGTGAGGATGTTGAGAGAAGGGAAATCTCCTACACTGTTGGTGGGAATGTAAATTGGTGCAGCCACTGTGGAAAACAGTATGGAGTTTCCTTAAAAAACTAAAAATCGATCTACCATATGATCCAGAAATCCCACTCCTGGGTATATATCCAGAAAAAATGTAAACACTAATTTGAAAAGATACATGCACCCCTACATTCAGCACTATTTAAAATAGCCAAGACATGGAAGCAACTCAAGTGCCCATCAACAGAGGTGGTATATATAAGTACAATGAAATATTACTCAGCCATAAAAAAGAATGAAATACTGCCATTTGCAGCAACGTGATTGGACCTAGAGAATATTATACTTGGTGAAACAAGTCAGATAGAGAAAGACAAATACTGTATGATGTATGTGGAATTTCAAAAACAATACAAATAAATGTGTGTAAAACAGAGGCAGGCTCACAGATATAGAAAGCAAAATCATGGTTACCCAAGTGGAGAGGGAAGTAGAGAGGGACAAATTAGGGGTATCTGGGATTAACAGACACAAACTATTATAAATAAAATAGATAAGCAACAAGGATATACTCTATAGCACAGGGAATTATAGCCATTATCTTGTAATAAGCTATAATGGAGTATAATCTGCAAAAATACTGAATCATTATACTGTACACCTGAAACTAACATAATATTGTAAATTAACTATACTTCAATAGAAAAATAAACTCTTATATTTATGATTCATCATCAACTGATTTTTCACAAAGATGCCAACACAATACACCATACAGAAAATTTAATTCAAAGTGGATTGTAGTCATAAATGTAAGAGTTAAAATTATAAAACTATCAGAAGAAAACAGGAATAAATTTTTATGACCTTGAGTTAGGCAATGGATTCTTAGGTATTCTTCTACCAAAAGCAGAAGCAACCAAATAAAAAAGTATTGATAGATAAATTAAACTTCATCCAAATTAAAAACTTCAAAGGATTCCATCAAGAAACAACCCACAGAATGGGAGAAAGTATTTGCAAATCACATACCTTGTAAGGATCTTATATACAGAATATATAAGTACTCTTAAAATTTTATAATGAAAAGGTAACACAATTAAAATGGAGAAAATATTAAAATAGACATTTCTCCAAAAAGATATGCAAATGGCCAGTAGCTCATGAAAATCTGCTCAGCATCATTAGTCATTAGGGAAATGCAAATCAAAACTGCAATGTGGTACCACTTTCCACCCTTTAGGATGGCTAAAAGTAAAGAGACAGACAATCTGAGTATTTGCAAGACTGTAGGGAAATAGAAATCTCCTATATTACTGGTGGATTGTAAAATGGTGCATGCGGGCACTTTGGAAAACAGTTTGGCAGTTCATCAAAAATATAAACTGAGAGTTACCATGTGACTCAGCAATTCTACCCGTTGGTATATATTGAAGAGAAATAAAATCAGATGTCCACACCAAAACTTGTCCACAAATGTTAATAGCAGCATTATTTGTAATAGACAAAATGTGGAAACAACCCAATTATCAACAACCCAATTATCAATTAATGAATGGATAAATAAAATGTGGTATATCCATACAGTGAAACGGCAAGAAAAGGAATGAATTACTGATACATATTGCAAATGGTGAACCTTGAAACATTATGCTAAGTGAAAAAAACTGGTCACATATTGTATAATTACATTCATATGTAATGATCCCATTTATATGTGATATCCAGAACAGGCAAATCCATAGAGACAGAAAGTATATTAATGATTGTCAGGGGCTGGGGCTAGAGGAGGGGAGAGTGACTGCTAATGGGTGCAGGGGTTCTTTTTGGGTTGATGAAAAGGTTCTAACATGAGATATTGGTGGTAGTTGCATAACTCTGTGAATATACTAAAATCCACTTAATTGTTTAAAAAGGTGAATTTTATGATATGCGGATTATACTTCAATAAAGATGTTATTTAATACGTATGATGATAAAGAGGAAAAAGACAGTCCCCTATCAATTTGCTTTTTGTAACATCATCAGACTCAGAGAGAGTAAAAAACAAACAAACAAAAACAGAAATATTTTTATGTATCCATCCTGAAGGTCAAGAAACCTAGCTGTTTCCTTTTGTGTGCTGTTATAACTGTCCTTGCCATGGTGGGAAGCTCGTTCCACCTTCCCAGTGAGTGTGGCAGCTTGTAAAAGGCAGGGCTGCCTCACTCACCTCTATGTCCTCCACCATTGCCCCACTCCCGGTACCTGCCACAGAGTCTTAATAATATGAGGACCTCAATAAATAAAAGGTGAATACATTGATTAACCAGTAAATGAATGCAAATTCTGAAGAAGAACTGTGACGTGATGATGTTGATGATGATAACAGTAGTATTGAAACTGAGCAGGACCCTGTGGGGTTCTCCCAAGTATAAAAGCCTTTCTCTATCCCCCATAGTTTGCTTGTAGGAATAAGGTTTCAGCTTCCTAGACCTTCCCTGAGTTCCAAAGGGCAGATTCAGTTACTAATTAGAGGAGTGACGGGATGCAGGAACAAAGTAAAGGCAACAAGAAAAAACAGTGTAGAGGTGGGACAAGACCCTGGTTCCTCCTGGGGCATGTGCACAGCAATCTGATACATACCTCTGAGTTCTTCTCCAGGAGCTAAGGACCCCATTCAGGTGGAGGGTGGTAACTTCAGGCTGAGCACTAGCACGTGGATCTGGTAGGAGCAAGAAGGCTGATGATTGAGATTCCTGGAACACCACCCTGTTACCTTACCACCATCCAATAAGACGAAGGTCACACAGCCAGCAGGCCTCCCCACAAATTTTGCCTATAAAAACTGTTCTCCAAAAATCATCAGGGAGTTCTTCTCTTTATGGCATGAGCTTCCGCTTTCTCCTTGCTTGGCCCTGCAATAAAGCTTTCTCTGCTCCAAACTCCGACTTTTCGGTTTGTTTGGCCTCTGTGTCAGGCACTCAAACTTGAGTTCAACAGTGTTATTTCTGGAGAGGCTAGCAAAACCAGTTTTGAAGGAACTTTCCTGAGATGAATTCTAGAAATCGCTTCTGCAATGGATACATTGCTGAAATCAGCATCGAGCTTCCCAAGGGTACTACCGTGAAATTCAACTCTTGTATGGTGTCTGTTTTTTATAATGTTTTTAATACTTTTCCAGATAATATGTAAGAGTTGGCAAAGAAGGTGAGAACAAAATGTAATTTAAAAACCATCCTCAAATTTTATTTCTCTTTGAGACTTTTTTCGTATTTTCCTTCCCTTATTATTGGTCTTGGAGGAAAGAGCTTTGGTAAGGACCATGGCTAGTCTTTCTGTGCTAGGGTTGTGTCTGCCTATGCTGCTAGTTACTATTGGTCAGAGTTCTGATTTACCATCTTGGTCCTTCCTTCCCGCCCTCTGATATTTTGATAAGAGTGAAGGAAGAGCTCCTGAATCTGCTTGGTTATTTCCATCAGGGGCCCTACTTCCCAAGTGCCTCAAGTCAAAGCTTCTCCTCATTTCCTCTCTCCACCTCCTTTCTCTTCCCCCATCATCTTTTTCTAGAGGTGAGAGAGATAGAGGGGGCAGGAGGCCAGCACCCTTTCCTGAATGTAGGAAGCACAGCTTATTAAGCATATAGAGAAGAATTTTTAAAATGAAAGCAGGCATGCGTTGGGGTGTCTGGGAAAGAAAGCAGCGTCTAAAGTGGAGAGAAGGTAAACTTCCTCTTTATTAACATTGTCACTGGTAGTAATTTAATAGGATTGTGTCCCATATCTATAGGAAATTCCTTAGATTTTGCAGCTATAGAAATGATTGAAACAGAACAGCAAAACTTGGTGTAAAAAAGGGACTACAGAGGTTAAACAGTTGAGTCGTCTGGGAGCCCCACAAACAGGTGAGAAATATGACCCCGGATTGCAGCGAATTTAATCTATGAGCAGGTTTATTATTTATCAGCTTCTGTCTAAGGAGGGTTCATTATATACAACATTGAGATACAGTTTTGCACAGCAGATTTATTCAACAGGTTTATTCTTTTACCAGGTCTCATAGTATTTCACCACTTGGTATGTGGGATCTTATTCATCAAAAGAGTTTATGACTTAATCAGTTATGAATTTTAAAAAGTTTTACTAATAATGCAGGATGTGTTGACATTTATAGGCAGTGCATTTATTCTATTAAGAGTTTTATTTCTGAGCTAAGATAGGCTGGAGATGTAACAAAAGCAAATTGCATGGTTTATTTGTAATGAGCAAGCATGGTCTCTGCAGAGCCTCCTGCTGTGAGCAGTGGATTTTACTCTCCACCTTAATGTGGCCTGAGGTACTCTAATGATTTCCATGACTCAGGTCATCAGCTGGTCATAAAACTTGGTTTAAAATATCTGTGGTCCCTTTTCCTCATAGTACGGTGGGGCTCACTTCACCCTGGTGGAAGCACAGTGCGAGGCTGGCCTGCCCAATCACTTTGTTCTGTGATTGTTTTAAATCACCATTTCTTAAAGAAGAGGAGGCCAACATGGCAGCTGTTTTCTGAGGTCAGTGTCAATAATTTGCCCTTAGTGGTCACCCCCAACGGAGAGTTGGAGTCAGGTGAGATCCTTACCTGGGCCAAGAGACATTTTGCCGATGGGAGCCTCTGCCAGCTTAAGGTTAATTGCAGGTGTTTCATCATAGTGACATGGTTAAGCCCTTGTGTGTAATGCCAGCAGCCAGACAGCTTCTGCAGTCCTGACCTGCCCAGGTATACTTTATGATTTATTTGCGGCATTTGCCATGATCATCACCCCCGTTCAGGGTCATCACAGAAAATTTTCTCTAGTGTCAGTATTACGTCACTAAAAAATCACCTTCCCATAATCTCTGTTGAGCAGACAAGTGAGGGCAATCCCAGCAGAGCTCCAGCTGTTTCAATCACTTGGATAGGATTTGCTGGCAATGGGACAAAATCCTAGTAGAAGTGACTTCAGCCAATGAGTCCAAAATGGGAGAACTCTATTCTTACTATTCCTAGGGAAAGTCAGCTCGGCACGGGGAGACACTGCTTTCTAGAGGCAAGGTTAGCAGTTGGCTTTCTGATCCTGTTTCAGAATAGAATCACCCATTCCTTGAGAGCATAAACAGACTCCTGGTCAATGGTCAGTTAAAACTTATTATGCTGGCTCATCGTGAAGTCTCAAGTCTCAGATTCACCATATATGTCCTTTAACTGCTGACTCTGGGGCCACCTCCTCGGACCATTCGCTGTTTGATTTGTATTTACTTTTCACAAGAAGAGAACTTGATGGGGTTGTTTCCACCCATTGCCTCCCAGTGGGTGTCGCTTCCCCAAGCCCTGTCAGACTGTGGTTGGTGCTCAGGGACTCTGCAGTGTCCCTTGTCTTTTGAGCCCTGCGGTGAGGGCTGAGGCTGGCTCCACCCACAATTCGCCAGGCTAGCAAGCAAACAGTACAAGATGCTTTTTGGATGTGTTTCCTCAAGAGGTTACTCCAGCGGTCCTCCAACAATTTCCCCATAGTCACTCTTACTCTCTTTTGGCTATTTTCCACACTGAAGCCAGCAAACCTTTTAAAAATGAAAATCTGATCATGTCACTCTTCTGTTAAACCTGTTAATGGCTTCCCATTTCCCTTAGGACAAAGCTTAACCTGGCCAGTTAGGTTCTTCATGATCCCGGCCCAGCCCAGCTTCATTTCAAGCCACTCTCCCCTCCCACTCCACTGTTCAGGAGCTCTGCCTTTGAGCTTCTTCCCAACTCTGGATCTCTCACTCTTGGCTGTTTCCATCTCTCCCTCTAATTCTCTCTCACCCAGCTTTTCACCTGGCTCTCTCCACACCATTTCTGTCTTTCCTCTGGAAAGTTCTCCCAGACTGGTTGCAGCAGTCACACCATTGACAAACCCTTGCTTTTTCTTCAAAGTCCTTGTCAAAAGTCTACCCAGACATTGACCAAACAGTCAGACAAAAAAGAAATGTTTTCTTAACATGGATGTGAGTCCCATGACAACTGTACCATGTCTTATTCACATCAATGTCTCCAGGGCTGGTTCAATGGTATTCAACAAACATTCCTCTAGTGAATGAATGAAAGAATGAATGAATGTTTCTTGTCTTCCCCCATAAATTTTTTTTCTTTTTTTTTAACATTTTTATTGGAGTATAATTGCTTTACAATGGTGCGTTTGTTTCTACTTTATAACAAAGTGAATCAGTTATACATATACATATGTCCCCATATCTCTTCCCTCTTGCATCTCCCTCCCTCCCACCCTCCCTATCTCACCCCTCGAGGTGGTCACAAAGCACCGAGCTCATCTCCCTGTGCTATGCGGCTGCTTCTCACTAGCTATCTATTTTACATTTGGTAGTGTGTATATGTCCATGTCACTCTCTCACTTTGTTCCAGCTTACCCTTCCTCCTCCCCGTATCCTCAAGTCCATTCCCTAGTAGGTTTGTGTCTTTATTCCCGTCTTGCCCCTAGGTTCTTTATGACCGTTTTTTCTTCTTTTTTTTAGATTCCATATATATGTGTTAGCATATGGTATTTGTTTTTCTCTTTCTTCAGAGTGACTTACTTCGCTTTGTATGACAGACTCTACGTCCATCCACTTTACTACAAATAACTCAATTTCGTTTCTTTTTATGGCTGAGTAATATTCCATTGTATATATGTGCCACATCTTCTTTATCTATTCCTCTGTTGATGGACACTTAGGTTGCTTCCATGTCCTAGCTATTGTAAATAGAGCTGCAATGAACATTTTGGTACATGACTCTTTTTGAATTATGGTTTTATCAGGGTGTATGCCCAGTAATGGGATTGCTGGGTCATATGGTAGTTCTATTTGTAGTTTTTTAAGGAACCTCCATACTGTTCTCCATAGTGGTTCTATCAATTTACATTCCCACAAACAGTGCAAAGGATTCCCTTTTCTCCACACCCTCTCCAGCATTTATTGTTTGTAGATTTTTTGATGACGGCCATTCTGACTGGTGTGAGGTGATACCTCATTGTAGTTTTGATTTGCATTTCTCTAATGATTAACAATGTTGAGCATTCTTTCATGTGTTTGTTGGCAATCTGTATATCTTCTTTGGAGAAATGTCTATTTAGGTCTTCTGCCCATTTTTGGATTTGTTTGTTTTTTTGATATTGAGCTGCATGAGCTGCTTGTAAATTTTGGAGATTAATCCTTTGTCAGTTGCTTCATTTGCAAATATTTTCTCCCATTCTGAGGGTTGTCTTTTGGTCTTGTTTATGGTTTCCTTTGCTGTGCAAAAGCTTTGAAGTTTCATTAGGTCCCATTTGTTTATTTTTATTTCCATTTCTCTAGGAGGTGGGTCAAAAAGGATCTTGCTGTGATTTATATCATAGAGTGTTCTGCCTATGTTTTCCTCTAAGAGTTTGATTGTGTCTGGCCTTACATTTAGGTCTTTAATCCATTTTGAGTTTATTTTTGTGTATGGTGTTATGGAGTGTTCTAATTTCATTCTTTTACCTGTAGCTGTCCAGTTTTCCCAGCACCATTTATTGAATAGGCTGTCTTTTCTCCACTGCATATTCTTGCCTCCTTTATCAAAGATAAGGTGACTATATGTGTGTGGGTTTACCTCTGGGCTTTCTATACTGTTCCATTGATCTATATTTCTGTTTTTGTGTCAGTAGCATACTGTCTTGATTACTGTAGCTTTGTAGCATAGTCTGAAGTCAGGGAGCCTGATCCCTCCAGTTCCGTTTTTCTTTCTCAAGATTGCTTTGGCTATTCGTTCCCCCATAAATTTTAAGATCCATTTGTGCTGAGATTGTTTTGTTAACATTCTCATCTCTGCCTAGGGCACCTTGACCAGGTCTGTCTGGCTGACTCACTGGTCAAATCCAGAAGCTTGATCTCATTAGCACTATCCCCCAGTCCTCCTAGAAGTATTTGAAGGGGTAGAATGCTGCAAGTGCTCATTCTGAGATCTATTGAGGAAGTCTTAGAAGGGTAACACTTCGTTTGCTGTTTATTTGACATATAGAGTTCTATCCAGTAGGATTGTGGCAAACATTTTTGGTTGCCTAACCAACAGCTATTTCCCACTTCCTTCCTGCTGTCAGGGACTATGTTTGTTTCTATACCCAGCCCCTCATGTAATCATGTTACATGTTTTTAACAGAATAAAGTTATCCCAGCTCCAGAGAAAAATCTCAGTTGGTAAACTAACAGTTCTCAAAGTGTGGTCTACAAAACCCCTGAGGTCCCAGAGACCCTTTGAGGGAGTTCTTAAGGTCAAAATTATTTTCATGATAATACTAAGACATTATTTGCTTTTTTCCATGCTGACGTTTGTTCTGATGGTAAAAACACAACGATGAGTAAAACTCCTGCTGCCTTAGCAAGAATAAAAGCAGTGGCACCAAACTGTACTAGTAGATATCGTGTACTTCACTGCCAATACTCACAGTAAAGGAAAGGAGAGAAGGAAGGAAGGAAGGAAGGAAGGAAGGAAGGAAGGGAGGGAGGGAGGGAGGGAGGGAGGAAGGGAGGAAGGAAAGAAAGAAAGAAGGAAAGGAGGAAGGAAGGAATTCATTTTATTTGAGAATATCCTTGATAAGACAGTAAAAATTATGTGTTTTTAAAAATTAAATCTCTACTCTTAAGTACATGCCATTTTATTATTCTGACTGAAGAAATGGAAAGTTTGCATCAATCCCTGCTGTTGCTTACCAAAGTGCAATGAACATGGACAACTCAAGGTAATGCCCTTGGGCAACAGTTTGAGTTGTAAGCTAAACAAGCTGGCTTTTTTCACGGAACACCATTTTCACTTTATAGAATGTCTGACCAACTATGGTAATTCTGACATGGGTATTTGACAGATATTCTCTCAAAAAATGAACAAGGGAAAACAGCTAACAGTATTTGTTACCAATGATGAAATGTAAACTTTCAAACAAATATTACAATTTTTAGAAAGGTTGTATTTGCCACTATAAGCTTGACAGCTTCCCAATATTTTAAGAATTTTCTGATGAGATCAGTGGAGATATTAAGGAATATAATTTTTCAATTTTGTATAATAAAACCTGTTAACATTAGAAGATCTGCATAATTCAGTGAACTGATATTTTCCAAATGATCAATGCCTGGCATTACAAAATAATGTCTGGGTTCAAATCCATTAGAAAAGTAAGAGTAGACTGATGGATATTAATGTAATAGAATATGAAAAGTTCTTTGATGTGGCTTCAGAGTCCACACTGCACTTAATCTTTAAAGCGCTACCACTTGTTGAGTTTTCATAAAGTATCAAAGAAGAATATCCACAATTATCTGAAGAGATTATTAAAATATTCCTCCCTTTTGCAACTACATATCTGTGTGAGGCCAGATTTCTTCATATACTTCAACCAAACAACATATCCCAATACACTTAATGTAAAAGCAGACATGAGAATCCAGCTGTCTTCTACTGAGCCAGGCATTAAAAACTGTACAGAAATATAAAATAATTTAAAATAATCTTGTCACTATTTTTTTCATTTTGGAAAATATAGTTATTCTTCATAACTCTATGCTATTTATGTTAAGATATAATGGGGTTTTTTTGGTAAGGAATTAATATTTTAAATTTTCTTGGTTTTTAATAGGATATATACTGATAGATATTATCTGTGTAAACAAAAGCTTGAAAACCTCTGGTCAGGGCTAACCCTCGTGGTTCTATTTTGCTTCCTGATGATTGCTTTAGTCATGGGCCTGTAATGAGATACGATAGAAATTCTGCCAAGAGGAAAGGTCGTGTTACTTTTAAAGTGTGTGAAAAGAAAGGATGGTCTCTTTTCCTCTACTGACCATTTTTAGGTGTTCATGTGACAGCTAGAAGTAAGGCAGACTTCGTGTTCGGGTGTCAGCTGATGCAGAGAAGGAAAGAAAATCGCTTGGATCCTGGTCAACACAGTTGAGCTGTAGGATTAACCAGCCCTGGAGATGTCTTGGCCTTAGGCTTGTTGATAACTGAGAAAACAGGGTTCTTCTGCTTAAGCCATTTGCGTGAGGTTTCCCTTCACTCAATAGCGAAGAGCATTCTGATACAAGAATTCCCCCCAAACTTTAAACATATAAAGTAACTCACAGCCAGGATGAAAGTCTCTTTTTTTCTTTTTGACTTTTTTCATTACAGAGCTCAAATTCACATCTGCCTCAAAGATCATTAGGACTATATGCCCAATTTCTTGGTTTTATATATTGCAGGTCCTATGTGGGTATATGAGTTTCCCTCCTCCATATAAAAGAGGTGAATGTTATAGACAACAAAAAATTGCCAGGTTCTAGGCCACATTTCCCCCAAAGAGTCATTTCCATCTGTTAGGCACATAATGCATGTTTTCAAAAAGAACCCGTTGTAAATACATATTTGTTTAGATGAATTGCAGCACAGAAGAGAATCTCTGGGGGAGATAGTATGTATTTTACAGCCTGCCAAAAAAGACCCTGTGAAAGGTAAAATAGGACAACCAGAAGGGCATAGAACCCCTCTCCCTGCTGTTGACAGCTGCCGTGGCTGGCCTGACGTTCAGCCACCTCGACCTCTGAGGCTGCTGAGGTCCAGGAACCATTGTCTCACTGAGGTTCAGGAACCATTCAGGCTAAACATGAGATCTGAGGAGAGATGATGCAGCAAGTCATCCAGCGGAGGGGCTCCAGGCACAGTTCATAAGCCCTGATCCCTCAGGTGAAGCTGGGTTTGCTTTTCCTGGGTGTGGGGACATGAAGAGAAACAAAGCATACCAACTCATTTGTGCTTGGTTCCAACCACCTCCATCAAATTCAAAGTAGCTCAGGACCTGCTTTTTGGGTGTGAATGAACTGTTCTTATGTCAGACTAGTCCCTGCTATCACAGGTTTAAATAATAGCTAGAGCCCAAACACTGCTGCCTTATACTGAAAGCTGCAAGGGGAAGTAGCATCAGCCTGACAATTAGTACCATTTAGGAGGAATCTTGAGAGAGAGAAGCAGCGTGCCTCATACTAAATTTCAGCCCTAGAGAAGCATGGGGATGCTCTTCTACCTTCATTCTGCAGTTGTACTATTTCCTTCCTGTGTGTTTTACCAGGCTACATCATCTTTTGTGTACAAATAGAATCTCCCACAACCCCTCCCATAAGGATAATTACTCAGGTGATGATATGCACTTCCTACGGCATCACATCAGGAGGAAGGGGACGTCAATTTGTTCCATTAATTAGTGATGCTAAGGTTGTTCACCAGGTTAAGGTGGTGACTGCTGAGTCTCTCTATCAAAGAAACGCCCTGTGCTTTTTGTAATTAGTAAATAGTCTGTGCGCGCATACTTGGAAATCATGTACATGTTCCATTTCCTAAGGATTTTTCAACCAAAGATTTTAGAACAATCCATGACTGAGTCAGTTATTACATTTGTGTTTGCAAAATAGTGATTCTCTTATTCAGTCATTACTTCTACAATTATTAGCTGGTGTTGATATGTAAATAATCTATCACCACGGATTCTTTTTTTCATCCGTATGCTATAATCCATTACCATCATTCTTTTTGATGCCCAGATTGTGTCAACTTTGACCAGTAGGAAACCCTTCAGCTTCTAGAACTTTCTTGCTTTCTGTCACAAGCTGTTCCAGCTTCAACTTTCCCCTTCCTGCTCCAGACCTAGAATCAGCCATTTCTCCCAGGAGCCCTCGTTCCATGTAGTGAAGAATGGTGTTTGGAAACCAAGATCGGACTTCTGGATGTTCTCCTTGCTAGTGGAGGGTCATTGCTTCTAGGCCATTTCAGTGGACAGAGCTAGAAAATGTAGTGTTTCTTTCTTATTTATTTTCTTTCTTTAACAAACTCATGAGTTCATGCTGATCCTTTCAAATCAATTCCAATACAACAGTCATTTTCCTCACTTTCCCCTAGCCCACATTAGCATCTCCTTTCTCAGTGAAAATTCGAGTTCCCAGGAACACTAGTATATTTATATTTTTGCTCTGAGCTACCAGTGTACACACAATAATTTCAGAATTACTGATTATTGATGCCACAGCTGACACCAACCTGCTAACTGAAGTTCAAAATATCATTGCAGTAGGCTTGCATCTTTGTAGTTGTCTTACCAATATGTTTAACCTAAATCCAATCATGAGGAAATGTTAGAAAAATCTAAATTTGGCAATGTTTCACAGGATAACTGGCTTGGATTCTTCAAAAGTGTCAGTGCTATTAAAGTAAGAAAAAAAAAAGGTGGGAGAAGTGTTATATAAGTTACACAGACAAATGCAAATGTAAGGTCCTTGAGTGGACCCTGAAAAATAAAAAGCCACAAGGGCTATTTTTAGGACAAATGGGTAATATAAATATGGGCTATATATTACAAAATATTACCATATTCAGTGTCATGGGTTTGATAATGGTGCTATGGGTGTGTGTTGCATATATGGGGTAAGCCTGCTTTGGTGCACATGACTGAGTCATCAATAATACTTATTGCTTTCTCCATCTTCCTTTTAAAGATACACATGGTGAGAAATAAAGAAATATAATTTCTACTTTATAACTCATAGCTTCATACTTTAAACTTTTGATGTTTTAAACTATGTCTAATTTATTCCTCAAATTATCCATGAACCTCACTGACTATCTTGCTCATTTCTAGATGATCTATCAATTTGGTTCATTTTAAAAAAATCCATGTGTTCTGTTTTCAAAGTGTCTTGTTTCACCTCCCCACCCTCAGAAGTTCAATCCTTTAAAAAATATCTTGTGTTAAATATCATTTAAACAAGTTTTAGATAATGCCTTTAAAATTGACATTCCACTTCTCAAAGTTGGTGCTCTAGCACACCTGTTTATTGTTTCTCTTTACTTTTATTCCTAATCTGCAGCTTTCTTATCTGCTTGGTAATTTTGGATTGTGAGCCCATTGTCATGGAGCCTGGTTTCACCTGTCAGAAATCCAAGTGGACCATGTTATGGGGTCATCTTCCTGCAGAGATTTTTCTGTCCTTTGCTTCTTCTGATGCTCCAGGATTATCACCAGCCCAAGACAAATTTTATACTTATTTTTGGGCACTGAAATTTTTCTTGACCCTTTAGAGATTGCAAATTCAAACCCTAAATAGTTTTAGACTGGGATTTTGAATTCTCAAGCAACTGTTTAGACCCAGACCATTGAGAAGCCTTCTACCTCCTTTTCCCATGATGGTCTGAATTTTTTCACAGAGCCTCCCATTTCACTGAGGGTGCAGCTTTTTCAGGGTCCTTTCTTGAGGGAGGCATCCTGTTCCAACTCCTCTCCACACTGGCTAAGGCTCCATCTTCAGTCTCCACATAGCCTTTAAAACCCCAGCCCCGGATTGTCCCAAGGAGTGTTGTTACTGGTTGAATGATATCCATTTAAAAAAGATATGTTGAAGCCCAAACTCCAGCACCTGAAAAATGGGACCTTATTTGGAAGAAGTGTCTTTACAGAGGAAATCAAGTTAAAATACATCATGAGGGTGGGCCCTAATCTGACTGGTGTCCTTGTAAAAAGGGGAAATCTGGACACAGAGATACACATGCACAGAGGGAAGGCAATGTGAAGACACACAGGGAAAACATAATGTGAAGACAGAGGATGGAGCTGAGACAGGCTGGGACCTGGGGACCTGGGACCCTTTGCTGCAGTGCTTGCACCTGGACAAACATCTCCTGGAGCAACAAAATACAAAGAAAGTATAAGGGACTAAAAATGACTGCATGCATGTACAGTTGGGGCAAATTACGGACAAGAGACAAAAAAGATCAAAAAAACCCAACTGCCACTTTTGAAGAGCTGGAAGAGAAAACAAAGTGTCAGGAGCAAAAGCACAGGGCACTCGCTATCACCAAAAGGGTGGGCAAACTAGCTAAGTGCCCCCTCTGGCCTGACCCCTGGGCATACCCCTACCCTCACCCCATAAAACGTACCAGCTCGCTGCCCCCCCACCACCTCCGCCCCCCAGGCTTGGGGAGCGAGCAAGGGAACCTGTTACTTGTCTTTGCTTCCTCAGCAGGGGTCCCCATAAAGCCTTGCCTGAATTTCTTGTCTGGCCTCTTATCAGTTTATATTGATTAAGGAAGGCCAAGAACCCTGGTCGGTATCAGACTTCCCCTATCCCTGCCCACACCCCTAAGGTGACCACAACAATAGCGCTGTGCTTACCACTCTTGTTGTCAGTTCCCTCTTCACTTCTGACCCTTGAGGATTTCCTTTCTTCAAGCTCAGTTTTGTATGTTTAATATTTTTTGGTTGTTAACTCTTATCCAATGTCTCTCTTCCTGTATAGTGAGAGAGATGTCATGCTACCTGAAGTTCTCCATCAGCCCCCCATTATTGACCTTTTGGGCTGCTGGAACCTCAGGGAATACGACATTCCCAGACGTTCCCAGGATGAATTCTTCCCACTAGCGCAATCCTGAGCCTCCCCCAAGCGTAGAGCCTAGAGCGTGTTGCGCTGTGCTTGGAAGTGGTCTGGAAGTGACCGTGAACACCAGGCTGACAGGCCAGGTGAGTAATGTAAATGAATAAAAAACCCCAGCTGGGTGTAAACCATACCAATTATTTTGAAATCCTCAGACTTCATGGCATAGCTTTTATTTTTCCACTTTGGTAGCAACCTGGGTATCACTTTCTTTTTAATTCTACTCTAAGGAGAACCGTCATGCAGACTTAATGCTAAGTGGCAACTGCCCCCAAGGTCCTGAGAGGCGGAGACCCTGGTGAAATAGGATGCCTCCATCGAAGGGACAGCTGTCACTCGATGCCAGCTGAGTTTTGTGAAGTATTGTCAGGTCTCTATATCTTTCAAAATAAAAAAAGGAGTTTGAGTCTTTTTGTGAAATTTCCTGATTTTAAAATGTTGGCACTATGAAAGAATTCAAAAGTTAAAAAAAAATGTTTTCTGGTCAAAAAAATATAGTCATATATTTCATTAGTTTACTAAATATGATTTGATGATTGCTTTTTCAAAATTTCTAGTTACATGACTTTTCTGAGAAAGAAAACCATTCTATAAAACAATACTAGACATTTACAGTTTTCTTGAAACTTCTTTGTTACAATGTGTACATTTCTCGGTGGAAAAGCAAATTCTAGATGATGGCATTTTTCTTAGTATTTTATTTATTTTTTTAAATACAGAGAAGCTTTTGACTCCAAAACTGTGTTTTCCTTTAAGGAAAATGATGAAGAATAAAATTAATTAGAAACAGACGTTGCTTGACCCCCAAGTTCTGAAAACAGACAGAATACTCAAGGTCAACACTGAAACTCTGAGTTTAATGTATTCTGTTGTTTTTTATCCTTCTCCCTCCCAAGACCATTCCATGTGTTGTTAGTTTCTGTCAGAGAAATATAGCTTCATTTGCTCTGCCTCTTTGCCAGGGTGTTGTAGGTAAGTGTGATTCTGAGGAGGCCATTTCAGAGATGCACCTGCTAGGTGCCTTGTACTGCACATCAGAGTGGCCTGGACATTTTGTTGTTATTGTTTTGAGTCATAGGAGAGCCGACTTATCCTTGAATCTGAGGGACCAGCATGCCTCTAAGAAGACAGCTACTCGGACAAACCTTAACAAAATGCTAGGGTCGTTTGGTGTTTCAGATCCAGGTCTGTCCACTTGTCCCCTACTGCAGAGGGGAGAGGTGGGGCCAGTGACAGCATGGAGAGACTATATCTGGTATTTTTGTGCCACTTCCATTTCTTATGGGTCAAAAGGAAGCTGAGAGTTCTGTATGGGCCACCCACTTGACCCATCCATCCCCTCAGATGTGATATCGACACTGCTCGCCTATCTCATTGTCTGTTTTGGGGCAGTGCCTCGGATATATTTTGTCTTTCCTAATCACCAAGTGTGGGTTCATCATTTATGAACCCGTTGTGCCATTTTGGAGTTTCTCCATGTTTTCAGACTGCACTGCCCCTCCAGGCTGAGAGTTTCATAATCCCTTCCTTTTCAGTGAAAGTCTTTCATATTCAATACTGAATACCTGAGGTCTCTTAGCATCTTTGCCCACAGCCTCCATGGCCAGTTAGCCTGCAGGATCTGCTACTCTGTGAAGTGGCTGTGTGGATGCTAATTGTTGGTGAAGAGTATGTTTTCAAATGTGTGTGCTTTCTTTTCTATTCCCATTCATCTTCTATATTAAACTTCTCTGGTACCTACTGACCCCTCTCTGGCTCTCAGTCTGTCTACTCTCTCACACCATCATTCTCATAATTCAGCTAGAGTGATCTTTCTAAAATAAAATTTGACCATGTCACAACCATGATGAAACTCTTTGCTGACTCCATTACATAGAGAACAAAAGCCAAGACCTACAGCATGGCACTAAAAGGCCTTAATAATCTCTTACCTAATTTACCAAACTTTTCTCTTGGCCAATGCCTCCATTAAGGTTGCATCAAACTATTCTCTGTCCTCCAGGTAAAAGTAACGTGTTGGACAAGAGCCAATTTATCCACTTTATAAAAGGTGTCTTTATATACCCAACACCATAGCTTTAAAGCATAAAAAGTAATAGAAAATAGGAAGAATGTAATAAATCCTCACTTATACTGGAAGATATTTGCCTGACCTCTCTCAGAACTCAATAAATTAAGAGCACAGAGGTTAAAGGAAAAATGAGTTAGTTATAGAAGAGCTATATGTATATGTGTGTTTATATATGCATACACTTTTTCTAAGCAAATAGAAAACTCACACTATTTTAAAACACACATGAAATATGTATAAAATTTACCATGTATTAAGTCACAAAGGAAATTTCTATAAATCTCTCAAGTCAGAAATCATAAAGACAGATCACATTAAAAACCCAGACTTCTAAAATAACCCTTGAGTTAAAGAGGTTAAAATAAAACCATAAATTCATGATGACAAGCCACATTTATATTTTTTTAAAAACAAATGACAACCACAAGAACCTTAAGTGTATATACTAGAAAACAAAATGGTTGAAATCAAATGAACTAATCATGCAAGAAACTGAAAGGATAATAATATAAACCCAAAGACATTAGGACAAAATTGTTGATAATGACAAACCCAAAATTAATGAAATAGGAAAAACACCATTAGCTTTAATATCTGGTTCTTTGAAAAGACAAAAATGTCTGGTCAGTATGGTAAAAAAAGAATAATATATACAAAGATAGCTAGTATTAGAAATGAGGAAAAGAATATAACTTTAGATAATGAGGAGATTAAAAAATTAAATGAATGTTATTGCATTCTAAAATGTAGACAAAATGGAAATTTTTCTTGTAAATAAATTCACCAAGATTGATTCAAGTTAACAACCTTAAAACACTAGAATTTGTAGAAGAAAAATTTTAAAGCAGTAAAAAAATCTTTCTTAAAAATGCTACCGGATCTAGACCATCTGTAGATAAGTTGTACTAAGCCTTCAATAAAACAGAAAATTCTTGTATTGCACAGAAACCTCCCCAACTCATTCTATAATGGTAATATTTCCCTGACGGTAAAAGAAGACAAGAGAAGTATATAAAACAAAACTGAAATTTTCATGTATGAGCACAAATACAAAAACTCTGAATAAGATATAATCATGTTGCTTGTTGCTAGGTTGAATTAGGAATTAAAGGATAGTTAAACCTTCAGAAATCTATTGCTATAATTGATGAAATTAACAGATTAAAATAGAAGTGCAATATGAACATGTGTTAAATAAAATTAATCTCATTCATGATTTTAAAAGCCATGGTAAGATAAGAAAGGAAGAAAACTTCTTATCCCAATATAAAGGTTAAGAAATCCAAATTAATGATGTAAAATTAGAACTATTTTATTTGATTTTGTTAAGAGATTAGACAAGACACCCATTGAAATCTCAGCCACTAAATACAGAAATAAAATTGAGCAGATAAAATATTGTAATAGAAGAAACAAAATTATCACTATTCATAGCTAATATGTTTGCATACCTCACATATCTAAGTAAATTTCTTAGAACTATTATTTGAAGGTAGTTCAATACAACATAAATAAACAAAAATAGCATTTCTAAACAACAACAACTAGGAAGTACACTGTGAAAATATCCTGTTTGATATAACCTCTGGAGATAAAGTTAACAGAAAGTGTGTGGGACTTGTATAAATAAAACTATAAAAGTTTATAAAGGACATGAAAGAGATTATATAACTGAAGTGTCCTCATAGATAGGAAGATTCAATAATGTCAGATCTCCCCAAATAAACTGTCTATTCAATATTTAATGATCTGCTGTCTTGAGCTGGGGGCTTTTTCCCCAGGAAGCAAATCTGAGACCAAGACTTACCTGCAGAGAGTTTATTTTACAAAATTATATAG
This sequence comes from Neophocaena asiaeorientalis asiaeorientalis, assembly GCF_003031525.2. NCBI lineage: Eukaryota > Metazoa > Chordata > Mammalia > Artiodactyla > Phocoenidae > Neophocaena > Neophocaena asiaeorientalis. The sequence goes on from NW_020185321.1 coordinate 1,340,795, forward strand.
CAGGTTCTGGAATAAAGGGGGTTGCTGAGGGGTGTGTTTAGGGCACAATGATCACTGGCAAATATCCAAACCAAATCTCAGTAAAGGATTTAAAGAAAAAATGTGATAAGCAGATTCTAAAATCACATGGGAGAGACACTGCAGAGGAATCATGAAGACAGTTTTGAAAAAAGAAAATTTGTGTGGAGGACTAATTTCTCCACCAAATTTCCACACAACCCAAGTGTATAGCAATTACAACTGTGTGGTCTTAGGAAAGAAAGAGATCAATGGGATAAACTAAAGAGGGGAGAAATAGAATCATGAAATTGAGAGTTGAATTTATGACAAAGGCAGCACTCTGGTTTGGAGGGGAAAGAATGGTCCAATTAACCAATGATGAAGATGGTTGGCTATTCATTTGGAAAATTAGACCTCTAGTTCATAATACACAAAATTTCAACATTGATCAAAGAGTTCATAAAAATAATTATAAAATAATTAAAAGGAAATATAAAAAGTATTCCTCAATAAAATATGAAGTCCAGAGTCTCTGAACAAATAGGTTGTCATATTTGACTACATTAAAACAAAGGTCTTCTGAGCAAGAGACAAATGATGTACTGGGAGAAATATCTATAACATATATAACAAAGAATTACTATCTAAATTTTGTAATACACTTCTTGAAATCTGTAAGAAAAATAAAAATAACTCAATAGAAAATTAGACAAAGAAGATGACTGTACAATTCAGAGAACAGGAAATACAATTAGCCAATAAATAGATTTTAAAACATTCAAGCTTTCTAATAAACAGAGAAATCCAAATGAAAACAAGATTATCTCTTTTTATACCTTAGAAAATTAAAATTTTCAGTGACTGATGTATCCAGACCACGCAAAGATGTAAAAAATAATACCATGCCGTCTACCATCAACTAGTCCTTTTAGAAGGGCAATTTGGTGAAGGCATCTGAATTTAAATGTACATACCCTTCAAACAAGTAATTTTAATTCTAGAACTCTAGTTTATAGAAACATTTCCATGCGTGTTCAAAAACTTATGTACAAGATTGTACAACAAAGTCTTATTTGTAATAATGAAAAAAATTAGAAGAACCTTAAATATTTTATAATAAATTATGGTATGCCCATACTATAGAATACTAAACAGCTGTTAAAAAGAGTAATGTGCTTTAGTTTTGAAAGATCTTTGAAAAGAATTAAATGAAAAATAGAATACAGGATAATATCTAAAGCATATCTTCACTTATGTGAAAATCCATACATAAAAAAAAATATGTATTACATAGAAGTATATTATATATGAATTGATATTATTTATTAATATATTAATATTGATATATAAATATTAATATACAATATACTTCTATATAATACATATATATGTTTTACATGTATGGAAATGGATAAAAATTGACTAGAAAAGTGTACATCTAATTGTTTCAAGTGCTTACATTTGGGGGATGGTTTTTAGGGTGGGTATATTTGGGATTCACACATTTATTCTATGTATATCAGTGATATTTGAATTTTTTACAATTTTATGTTGATGTATTATTGAGATAAAATTTTAAAATAAAGGTGTACAATTTTATTATAAATACCATTTTTCCCCCACCTTCACTAAATAAATGCTGAACAAATATTTAAATATATCAGTGTGAAGGGATCCTTAATTATTGACTTGCTGAGGGCACCTGTGTGTCTCCATCTGCCCTTCTCCCATCTGAGTGCCTCCAGGTGGGGCAGGAGAGATGTATGAGGGCAGACTTGAGCCCTGGGGGGCATCGGGCTTCTGCAGCTGCAGACAAACACATGGGAACACATATGCTCACGCGACACTCACAAGACAATGTTTCATGCGCTCTCAGTGGCCCAGGGTGTCCCAGCTCCGGGCACGCTGGGAACACGGGGAGGCACCATAGTGGAAAACATCTTTTTGTTGACTGAGGAAAAGTAGTACATTCCAGGAGTCACGTGTGAGAGGTGCCCCTCCCTACCACTCAGCCCCTGTGGGGTGGCTGTGTCAGCCTCTCTATAAATGCAATGTTGGCATAACCTTTGGAGCTATCCACAGCGTGCCTGGGGGTTAGCTGAGTGGAGAGATCAATGACAGCACTTGGCCTGGCATATTGGAGGAGCCCCTGCTTCACATGGGTCCCAGCCTTGAGCCCTGTGCCATCCTAGAGCCTCTAGCAGTGCAGACTGACACAGCTGAAAGCTGCTGGCTGTCCTTTATAGCCTGTGTCATTAAAGGAGCTGGGATGCCACTGTTCTGCAGAGCACCAAGGTGCAGACTGCATTTTCTGAACACTTTAAACACTGTCTTTCTCGAGAGCACCAGGCTTCCATGCCCATTCACTGGTATTTGAGTGCGGGACGGTTTCAGCGACCACAGATGTGTTGCACTGGCATTTTCTCCAGCAGCCTGGCAATCGTTAACAGTCACACCTCATAATGAGTTTCGACAATAGAATGAATAAAACCGTATTTCTGACCTTAGCACCTATCTGAATCTTACTCAAGTTCTACTCTCCAGTTATTGTCACAGTAAGTCTTTTTATTTGCTGTCAGCAAAAAATAAAAAATAAAAATGTACCTTGTTACACAGAAACTTGTTGCAAAAGCTCACTGATAAGGCATTTGTAAATCAAGGAGCTGATTTGCTAGAATCTCTAGAATCTCCAGATGGTTTTGGATGCGTGAATTCTACCCATTGCCGGGTCTTGACCCTTCAGGGGCACAGCATGACATCATGGCAGTCAGGGGCCCTGGAGCCCTTGAGACCAGTGCTCTGCCACTTGCAGACTCTTGGGTCATGGAAATCATATAGCCTTTCTGAGCCTCTTATGAAAGTGGGGATACTAATTCCCACTTTGCATAGTTGGCATTCAGACGAGAGACAGCATTCAGAAGGTGTCGGCATCACCTGGCTCTTTGAAGACCCAATAAACCGTAGCTTAATATGGCATCATCCCCAGGGCTACTACTTGCACCGTTGGGCCTCCTCCCATGGTCCAGGTCGGGGCATTAGGATGGAAGACCCAAACAATCTGAGCAAGCATGGTTTTTCATCTGAGAGTTATCAACAGGGGCTTCTAAAAGCTACAAAATGTTTCAGTCCAATGAACTTGCCCAGCTGGAGGTTTCCAGGCTCTTAGGCACCCCCAACAAACCAATTAACAACAACAAAAAAAACCCACAAAAAAAACCCGTTCATGAGAACTGTATATTTTTAATATTAGTATCATTTATATACAATTTTATTGAAAATGACATTTTTGTTCCTAAACTATGTTCTGGCTGGGGGGAAGGCAGTGATGTTGCATTTGAGGATAAAGTCTTTTACTATCACACATCTCTAGCCTTATACTGAGAGGCAAGGAGGACATGAATTAGGTCCAGAGGACTGAATCTTACAGGCACCTCTCCTGAATGGAGGGGTGCCTGCCTGCCTATGGGGTTGGGGGAAGCTAGGAGACTTCTCTAGATTTTAGTGAAGAAGTTGAGATATTCACTTCATTTCTTTGATTTTACAGGATTTTTACCATTTTTCCTATAGTATCTTTTGAAGGCAGAATTGACATCACACTTATTATATGTTTAGTCTACTGAATGTGAAATAACCCATTCTTTTCTGATTATCTGAGTCTTTCCAAGGCTTGCTTAAGCAAGAAGAGGGGTTAGTTGGAAGGTTATAGGGCTATTTCCCTGGAGTCCGTGGGCTCCTGGGCAGCAGGAGGGACTGGAATCAGGAAACACAGCCACCTGTTCTCTGAGACCACCTAGTCTTGTCTTGTATTTATTTCAGCCTCTCTACACGTCTGTATTCTCTCTCTCTCTCTGTCTCTTTCTCATCTTACCATCTCACCCTCTTCTCTATTCTCAAGGCCCAATCCAGCCCTCACCTTGCTTGTCCTTACAACCAGGAGCCATAGAGACCTGACTTAGACATCCTGTGTTCCAATTCTGAATTCCCAAGAAAAAGAATTCGCAAGAAAAAGTTCAGCCTATTCTCAGGGTTGACCCTCACTGAGTCAAGGGAGCTGCTCTATCTAATCAACAGTCAAAAGTGGGGAAGATGCAGTCCTGCTTTCCCAACTATCTGAAGGTCGTGGAGGGCAGCCACTAGTCTTTCCACTCGGCCTGGCACCCAGTAGAATTGGGTAAAATTGATTGACTGATTGATTGATTGATTGACTGACCTATCATATACTGCACATCAGGCTTGAAAATTCCTACAGTGTGAACATAGCTTTCAAATTGTATCTTGTCCCATTTAAGAATAAATGTCAGATAATCAGGCTGAATAGAGTGTTGAATTCATTTATTTTGCTTTATGTAGAACTTCTGGGTGAAAGGCAGGCTCATAAAACGTGTATGAGCTGGAAAACTTGGGGTACTTGCAAAGATGAATTGTAAAGTATAATTTAACATTACTTATATATAGAATCTGGGCTCTTGGTAGGATACGGTGGGTACCAAGCTGCTGTGGGTTCTGGTGCCTTGGCAATTGCAGGTCTTTTAAGAGACACTATTTCTTCCCTAGCCAAGATATTGAGACAGAGGAAAAAAATGAATGGTCTTTCACAGTCATCAAAAGGGACCACATATTTCCCAACCTGACTACCTCTTCCTTCCCTGACCTTCTGAGCTTTATGGAGAAAGATGGAAAAAGCTAGAGGAGAGAAAGAAGTGGCAGAGAGGAAGAGGGCCTGAGAAGCCTCTGCAAAGGGATGGCTTTGCACACTGACCTTTTGTCCTTGTCCCGGGAGGCTGGGTACATTCAGGTCCCCCTGAATGGGTACATTCAGCCACAGCCCTGGTCCTCTTGGTCCCATCCCCTCATGTCACCCCAACCTGATGTCTCCACAGTGCCCACTGAACCCGAACATTGGTCCAGATAAATGGAAGCAGGCCATGGTGGCATCTAAGAGCTGGTTAGATTAACGGTGTGCTTGCTTTCCATTCGGAAATCCCAGAGGAGTATCTGCAGATTTAATTCTCAGTTAAAGGTGGGAGTGTAGGTTTGAATCTTGTATTAGGTTTCATCCCCTTACTGCTCAGCATTTCTTCAGAAAGGTCAACTCTGGGAAAGATTGGAGTGTCGGAATCTTCTCCCTGGTGCTGTATAAAGATTTCTGACCTTTCGGTGCTCTTAATTCCTTCCCTTCCTTCCCTCCTAATACTTCCCCTCCGCCCTTTCTTTGTAAGGGCTCTTATTCATTGAAGTGTAAAGGATGTTGTATTCACACAAGCACATATACACACAAATTCCCCATTTGAAAACACGAATAACTTATCAAAAATGGAACATGCTAATACTCCTCAAAACTGTCAAGGTCATCGAAAACCAAGGAAAATCTGAGAAACCTAAGGAGACATGACAACCAAGTGTCATGTGGTATCCTGGATGAGATCCTGTAACAGACAAAGGATTTTAGGGAAAAACTATGAAAATCTGAATAAAGTATGGACTTCAGTTAATGATAGTGTATCAATATTGGTTCATTAATTATAACAAAAGTACCATACTAATTTACAATGTTAATAATAGGGGAAACTGGTTACAGCGTATATGAGAACTCTCTGTATTAGCTTCTCAACTTTTCTGTAAATCTAAAACTTTAAAAACATAGTCTATTTTTAAAACCAAAAACAAAACTGGTGCAGGCTAAAACCACAACTCAGCTGGCCTATCACAAAGCATCACCTTGGCCACTGCGGCTGAACTGGCCAGGTGGGGGTGGGGGTCTGATTAGCTAGTCCTTCTTGGTAACCAGGAGGTAACCGAGCAATGAGCTCATTACACAAATTCATTTCGGGGCTTGCTTGAAAAGCTAGACATTAACTGTTGAAGATGACTCCATATGGTTGGTTTCGTTAACCTGTTAAGAAAGCATTGCAAAAACAGTGCCTCAAAGGAAGAAAGTCTAGGATGTACCAGAAAGGAGGGGTAGTCACTGCAAGAGGGTGGCTGATTTCCCTGAAAATGAGCGAGGCCGTTGCAAATGCATCAGACAGACAGCTCAGATGGGTTTGGGTGGCCCGAGGCATCTGAACCACCCAACCTGATTTTATGTACTTGGGATATTGAAGAGGGTCGCAAGGGAAGATTCATTTACTTATTGTCTTTGAATATTATATTTGAATACCTCGCTGACCACAGGGAATGAATGGACTTTGCTCTTGATTCCTTCAACCTCTCCCAGATCGAGGTCTTGCCCTGTGGCTCAGTCAGGCATCACCAGGGAGCCAGGCCGGTCACCTCCTCAGAAGTCCGCTTCTGAACGCTTCCCCTCGGTGTCTTTTCTCTCTCATTGACATTCCAGCCCTTGAAACAAGGTCTTGGCTCCTTTCTCATTTCAGGATTTTGTTTTGGGGGAGCTGGAACACCTGTCCGCTGATCGCCTGCCACTCCGCATCTGGGCCCGGCTGACAGGCTCGTCTGCTTTGACTAATGATGTGATTGATGGACAAAATAAGGAAGAACATACAAAAAAACATTTCTGTCTGGTCTAGTGTGTCAGCAAGCCTTCATCAAGAGGCTGCTGAAGGTATATTTTGCTGCATGCCTCATTACACAGTAATGGCATTCCCAGGCAAAGCTGTTTCTTTTCATGACACAAGACAGCAGGCAGCTTTATGGGCGCTGGGCCCACCGAGCCCGGAGGAAGGAATAGCACTAAAGAGCGGTCATTTCCAAAAGTGCCTCAAGTTGCTTTTTTGTTGTCATGAATTTAATATGAATCAACACAATATGAAATGGGCATGAGGGATTTTAGTGACTAGTGATTTTTTTAAGACTGCTGTCTAAACAGCCATCAAGAAGAAAGGGGAGGGTAGCACCACCACATTTCCCTTCTCCAAACCTGTTGCAAAAGAGAGTCATCTGTCAATTTTATTGCATTAAAAAAGTACACAGAAGCATATAGTCCAAACAAATGTCTTCTTTCAGGCTAAACACGTGGAAAATGCCACAGAGCTGATGCCAGAATCCTCTCACTCAGCAAACCGAGTGTTGGTCACCTCCATTACAGTGGCCTGCTGTGGATGGCGTGACATTTGGGAGAACCACACCTGCCTCACTGTTGCCTCGGTGCATATAATAAACCCCTGAAAATCACTTCTGGCTGGAACGTGAGGGAAGCAAAGAACCGCTTCACTCTGCTTACAAGATACCTGTGAGCTAGAATCCAGCACTGGAGGATGCAAAGGAACCATAATTAAAAATAAGAGAGAGAGAGTAGGTAAATTCTTGGCCTGATATTTTTTTCTTTCTCTTTCTTCACTAGAGTACACTTAGAAGCAGGCACATGAGTTGGGTCGCAGAGTTCCTACTTTATTTTTTGCAAAGTATTTTGATTCTCCCTGGCATTAATTATTCTTTTTTTTTTTTTTCCTGGCAAATTTTCTTTGCCAAGGTATTTTATTACACACGTTCCACTCTTTTTCTTTAACATGTTGGACTGTCTCCAAAGAGAGATGCTTAAAATGAAGTTTCATTTTAGAAACACTCTTTTATTCTTTCCTGCTACCATGATGAGTCTTTAGCGGTGGGTTATTGTGAATAATATGTGATTTTAACGAGTTGTGATTAGACAAAACTCTCTCTTCCTACAATAAATACTAGATAGTAAATTAGAAAAGGTATATGAGATTTTCATTCCTATTTAAAAAGAGAGAAAGACATAAACACCAAATCTCGTTATGATAAATGTAGGCGATAATCTTTTAACATGCATTTAATTTACTGTGAGAGTAAGAGGCAGCTCTTCAACTCCTGTGTCCATGTTGACACTGCTTTGCACCAGCCAGTCTGGCACTGGGGACAGTGGCCCCTTTCTAACCAGGGTAACTATAGCCAGGCCCCAAGAGGGTAGAGGCAAGAATGCAGGGCAGAAGGATGCAAGTTTAAAAATCAACATGTTACCAAAACCAAACCATCAGATTACTTCCTACATGGACACTAATGAATATAAAAAAATAAATGAAAGAGGAAAGGGTGTTCCGGTTTTTGGCTGAACAAAGGTAAAAGTCGTTGTCAACATCTTTTGTTAATTTCCCACATCTGTTCGTATTGTTCATTGAATTTTAATATCAAAATATCCCACTCTAAAGCAAAAGGACCATGGAATTCGGCCGACTCAAAAGTAGAAGCGGACTGAAGCATCCATCAACAGCAGAGCAGGGTTAGCTGGACAGGCCGAATACCTGCCCACGCCCACTGACTTAGCCGCTTGGCATTTAGAAGCAGGTGGCTCTTGTAATGGCAGAGGCCATCTCATCAGGAGCGCTTTTTTTCAGCGGCTGTGCTCCGCTAGCCTTGGAGTGGTTGGGATTGGAGGAATTGCTGTCTGCTCTTGCTTCCTGCCCTTCAGGCCTGAGAGCCAACAACCAGCCCCAGGTTTCCTGTAAACCAGCACCCTCTCTGTCCTCTTGGCCTGGCAGGCTGTTTCACTAGCACCTTCTTGATTTACAGCTTCAAAGCTAAGCGATGAGCTGCTTTAACCTAGACATCTCCTCCCCCAGCTTGGACCAAAAGCAGGCCTCCTCTCCAAAGGAGGGCCTCACAGCCTTGGAACCTTTATTCTTGCCTTGACTTTCCGTTTTAGAACCAGAACCTTTTCAAAACCTCAGGAGCAGACAGCGGGGTGGGGTGTGGGCTCTGTGCTAGGGCCTCTTTGAATGCCAAGGCCGCAATCCATCCGTTTTCCAGTGAGGTCGTTTGTTTCAAAACTAGTGGCTGCAGGAGCCACTGGGGAGCGAGATCATTTAGCAGCAAAAATATTCTTTCTCAGCAAATTGCTTGGAGCCAGGGAAGAATCTTCCAGGTGGGTGAGGCTAAGCACAGAGTGGAAGCAGAGGAAGCCCTAACCTCAGGTTGTTTTCTCACATCTTGCAGGAACCAGCCACCCGTTCACGGGCTGCTCCATATATTACAACATACATTTTTTTTCTTTTCCTAAACAAGTTTGTGTATCTTTCTTGATTGATTTTCTTTCACAAAACTCTTAATATTTTTCCAGATGCCTCTACCTTTTGTCCTTTCAACTGCCACTCACTTAGGAATGGCTCTTTGGAAAAAATTCAGACTAGAAGCATATGTATTTTCTACTTCAGTCTCTAGTTCCTTTGTACGATTTTAACTTATTTTATCTTCCTGTTATTTTTATTACTTTAATGAAGTGGTGGCACTAACCAATTTGCAAAGAACCCCTCGAATCTAGTTGGCTCTTCTCTGTAGAATATAAAATATGTTATTCGATGGTATATGATGAAGAAAAGGAGCATTAGGATTTATCTGCTTAATTTGTGGGATTGACTTGGTAGATGCTTTCATACTGAAAGAAGGCTCATTGGTTATGATTGCGAGATGGAATTTTCTCTTGCATTCCAGAAAGTTTGCCATGTAGGTTAGGCAGCTTTCTGGAGACTCTTTCTGTGCTGCAAGCAAACCATAGGTGTTGTCTTGGCTGACTGTTCCCTGAAGTGCAGGGCCTGGAGACTCTGAAAACTGCTCCAGGTACTTCACCCACAGCTCCTCTGACGTCCTCTGCCAGGCAGCATGGCCTGAGGGAGAAAAGATCTCCAATGTGAACCCACAGGAGGAATCTGCAGGGAGAGACTGACATGCCCCCATAGCCATTAAATTGGGGTTTGGGGGTGAGTGGATGCAGAGCAGGCTCTCCAGGACCCAAGGGCCAATTTCAGACACTTCCCATGCACCACTCAGATCCTCTTAGCCTCACTGCCTTATCCTGGCTGCTGCTTCATGGCCAGATTTTTGGGGCTTCTCCCTGTCTTCACACAGCAGTACCTGACAGCACCTCACAGTTGCACTGGCCTCTAACTCCCAGGCCAATTATTCCCTGTTTATTCCAAGTCGTGGAATGCCTTGGGACATGCCTCAGTGCCCGTGTTTGTGCAACCAAGAGGATGGGAGACTTAATGTCCTATGGAGCATATCATTGACCCCTGGGTGGGTAATTTCTTCCACTTTTGTTTTCATCCCACCCCTGCATATGGTTTCTCAGATGGCCATCCTACAAGGCTAAGTAATCAGTTGCACTCAGAGATGAGTAGCTAAACAGTGCAGATCCTGTTGGCTTTACCTCCCTCTTCCCTCAATTCCCTTGGCCCTCACTTCTTCTTCCTGGGTCTGCGTCCTCTAATGAGGGTAGGTAGCACGTGTGCTTTTGCTCCAAGTTATACCTTATGTGGAACCCAGGCTAAGGCATAGGTGCTGTGGGGATGGCAGCCAAGTGGATGCCCAAAAGAATCAGGACGACTGGGCTGGGCAATTTCTCATCAGCTATCTTATTGGAGCATCTGATAACTTCTAGGTGAATGACTATATACCCTGCGGTGCCTTGGGAAGAGCTTGCAGATTTCAGAGAATGGGTCAGGGAATGGGATACAAAACAATACATTGTTTGTACCTAGGCCAAGATGCTGCAGACCCCAGGGCCGCCTGGATCAAACACATGGCTTTGTCCCAATGGTATGTCAGATGGCGGGTGGGCCAAGTCTGAAGAGGCCATGACCCCCCTCCTGCTCCAGCTCTACACATCTGCTTCCCACCTTGGAAGCACCATTCTCATGGCTGCAGTCTTTGAACTCTGATGAGGTGTGTGAAACACCCTATCGACACATCATATCAGGTATCTTTTGAAATGAAAACCTCTTAGATCAGTTTCAACTCATTCCAAATGTCATATGTATCCTCCAGGCTGAACATCCATCTTCCCTCCACCCTTGATATTGTTTGAAATGCAGTGTGGGTCTTTGGGCAGAAAAGCTGACAAAATGGCAAGTTGGGGATTGAGTTGGGGCTTGGTTGTACTGATGCTGTGCTTATCCGGGCACTAATCTTCCTTCGTCCTATTCGGGTTCCAGTTAGCTTCTCCTCTGTTAATCCCAGCCTCCTCTGCAGGATTGTCCTCATCCCTCCTCTCCTCTCCAAATTATCCTTGTTCTTCCAGGACCGACTCAAGTCCTGCATTCTACAGCAGACTCCACCGGATTCTTGCATTCCATTCTGATGCCCCCAACACATGCAGATGTGAACCACATAGCCTAGCCCTGCCTTGCAGGGTCCTCCAAACTGGTCCATGTGTGTGAATCTCATCTCTCGAATGAGCCTCTTCCTTCTGTGTGCCCCATCAATGTCTAGCTGACTGGCAGACTCTGGAAAGTTGGTAAATCCTTAAGGATTAGCTTAGGGGCTTTGGAAAAAGGAAAGAGATATTCTCAATATTTGCTCCTCTTTCTCTACCCCATTTCGAATCCGTTCCCTCCCTCTCCATTCCAGCCACACGATTACTTGTGTGGATTTATGCAGACCCACCCTGTGACCCTGGGGATGGCAGCATCGTACCCATTGTCAGAGGGCTTGGTTAATCACCTGATATTTCTCCAAAGGCACCTGGCAAAAACAAAAACAAGTCAAACGTGCAAGCTGTGTCATATATAAAACAAAATGAACACCATAAGGAGGGAGAAAAGTGTAAGCTACCATGAATACTAACTCTAACATATAAATAATACCAGGACTATTTTCTGATCCTATTTTGAACTGGGGGCTACTGTAAAACAAAGAAAGAAACCTAAAATAATACCAATTTAAGGCAAAGTGTGTGTTATTAAAAGTTCATGATGTTGAAGAGCCATACTCCTATTCTAGTGCTAAGATTTAATATGTACTTTACACAAAAATAAATCCTGCAATATTTTCATGGCGGACATAGAATTTTATGGCTTTTATGACTATCATGGAATTGGGATTCATATTTTATAGACAGCTCTAATAACATCAAGAAATGCTCTGGGAGAAATGGGGGCTTAGAGAAAGATGAGTGATCACTCAGCCGAAGCTGAAATCAAGCGTAATTAATGCCCAAAGGTAAGGCTGTTCCCCATCACATGGGTTGCTGGCAGGGCCCCGGCAGGTGCAGCTGGCGTGGTGGGGTCTGTGAAGACAGTAGCTCCGTGAAGGGTGATCTTGGCAAAATAGGACTCCCTCAGTGCTGATGCTGAAATTGTCCATCTCTGGGGCGGGAGGATGAGTAAAGCGTTCAAGAATACACCGGAGGGGCTTCCCTAGTGGCGCAGTGGTTGAGAGTCCGCCTGCCGATGCAGGGGACACGGGTTCGTGCCCCGGTCTGGGAAGATCTCACCCGCCGCGGAGCAGCTGGGCCCGTGAGCCATGGCCGCTGAGCCTGCGTGTCCGGAGCCTGTGCTCCGCAACGGGAGAGGCCACAACAGTGAGAGGCCCACGTACTGCAAAAAAAAAAAAAAAAAAAAAAAAAAAAAAAAAAAAAAAAGAATACACTGGGAAGGATATTCTCAGGTTTGATGTCCCTGCTGGGGCACAAGCTCTGTTTTTGCATGGAGCAGAGGCAATTTTGCAGGGATCCCTAGGACTTCCTACCTCACCCACCCATCATCCCAGCCAACTACTGTCCCCCCTGAGCTGGACTTTTTAGAAGTTATAAAAGAGCTGAAAATAATCTGACGGCGACCAGCAGCTGTAGGCGCTTTGTTGGGCTTTTACAAGGATTACTTAGTTGCATCCTCACAGCCACCTGTCAGGTGGAAAGCTGGGGGGACTTCTCTGTTTTCCTTACCTGGGCAGGAACTCCCTGAATGCTCTACTGGTTGGTGAGCATAGTGGAGAGCGTGTGTCCTTGATGAGCTACAGTTGAAGACATCGTGCTAAAATCGTTTTCCCCTCTGAGCCACAGATTACAAAATAGTTTCTACTCCTGGGCAGACTGACACACATGCCGGCCTCCAGGTCTCACTTATTCCAGCCACAGGCTGACCCCAGCGCGAGGCCCATCTCAGAGTTTCCCCCAGTCACAGGGTGACCACCAGCCCTCTGTCTCCCTGAGCTCAGCCCCAGGCTGACCCCCTAGCGAAGTCCTGGTACAAGTGCAATGCTGGTCCCAAAACGACAAGCAGAGACCCATTGGAGGGCTCTCTGTCACCTGTGCCACTACCACCCAGGTCCATCCACAAGGACGTCATCTCTCAGCCATTCGCAGGGAACGTGCCTCTCCAAGCCCTCAGATACACGCAGCCCCTTCATGCACACCGTGTGCTGATCTTGTCTTCCATCCCCCCTTGGGTTCCAGACCCAGCTCTGGGACTGTGACCTTGGGCAGTCCCCTGCACGGGCCCGCTATCTCACCTGTGAGAGGGGATGAGTGAGCTTCCTACCTGCCGGCCTTGTCTTCCTCTGAGGCATTGTTGTGAGTACCTGGAGTTAGCAGGAGTGAAAGGTCTTTATAAATTGCAATGTACTTCAGGTGGGGAAAGTGCAAACATACCTGTGCGATCCTTCTCCCTGGGAACCGAGGCGGGCATGAACAAGGCACAGGGGCAAAGAGGAAGCCTGCCCTGGGGGCTGTCACCTGTTCTTTCAGCCTCCCCACACCTTTTAAATGTGACTTCTGTGTCCTCTCAGAACTGACATGCATCAGGGAATAGTATTTTGCAGCAATATTTCTGCTCTGCTCTCAGAAATATGGGACGCCTGCCTAGGACAGCATCTGTAGAGGCTCACGGAGGAGGGAGCCTGGACTCTGAAGGGCTGAGGGCCAAAGAGTCCGCTTCCTCAGGCTGGGCCCTGGCCTGTCTTCTATGTGGCCCTCTTGTGAGGCCTGACCTCTCTCTAACCTGAACGAGCCAGCTGTGATGGATGGGAAGCCACAGTCTCAGCAGAGGCACTGTGCCCGAAGGAGAGCCGTGGCCCAGGCCCCTAAACCTGCGGATCCCACGTCCTGGTGAATCAGGTCCCAGGAGGAATGCGGTCCTGGCTTGGGGCTAAGGCTCAGGGGTACTGCCAGCACCGAGAGGGCACCCTTCTGGAAGCTGTGGCCCCAGGCCTCTGCCTCACTCGAACCCTGCCTCTTTTTAAATGGAGGAACACATTTCCAGTGCTGCCTGGGAGGTGAAGCTCTCTAGGATGCTCGAAAACCTCTCTTTAAAGGTTTATGGTCGTTCACATTCTTATTAAATTGCTTTGATAAAATATTCAGCCACAGCCCCCTCCATCTGACTCTTAACTTGGTAAGATATAATTCGCAATTGATTATTGCTCAAACATTCCTGGCCCCACATTACGATGTGCTCATACATCTCATCCTCTCTCCGCCAATTTTGGGTGGAGGAAAAAACGGTTTCTTTGAACTTTGACCTGTTTGAGGTGGGACATTAGATCGTCAGGGCCATGGAGAATCAAACACCCCCATCTGCCGCCAACAGAGACAGGAATGGATGCGTGCAGCTCTGAACAGAGCTTGTGATTTTTTTTTTTTCCCTCTTGGTAAGATACAGGTATTTTTCAGAGTTGGAAAATGTCTTGAATAAATGAGCTTCGTATATATATGTTTTTAATGTGATTTGCCTGTATTTATTTGGGTGATCACAATTTATGCCAAGTGAAAAGGTTAAGAGTCCTGGAAACTGAATTCTTCCATTTATTTGCAGACATGATGCAGTGCAGGACAACAGAGGGTGCATCCTCATCCTGCCCGGCCCCTGACCTCACCCCTGACCTGGACGTGGGCGTCACAGCTCTGAGCTACCTCCCCTAGGCTGGGGCGACCACCCTCGGGAGATGGTTTAGGAGTCTGGCAAGTTGCTAGGGTATGTGGGGGGATCCCTTGTAACTGCTTAAAAAAGCATTTACTGAGTGTGTTCCGTGCATCCTCTCCTCCTGTTCCCAGGTTCCCAGAGGCCATTCTCCCAGGCCTGAGCTTTTGAGATCTTGCCTAAAAAGGAGCCGCATCCTTACCCTCAATCCTTCATCACTTCAGTTTGCAAACGTCTTCTCATCGGTGATTTCCTCACACCTAGTTAACAGCCCGGGGTGAAAGCAGGCAGGGATGGGCTCCCACTCCATGCCTTGCTGGGAGCTGTCATGACTTGCTGGAGTGAGGCCTCTGGCCCCCGGCTGGGGAGCTGGGACCCAGGTCTCCGAGGCCCTGGCGTAACACTCTCCACTCTCTCTCCCCTTACTCTGGCAGGTCCATTTCCTTGGTGGCCTCTGGCAGAGACTGAGCAGCCTCTGAGCAACTCCAAGGAAAGGCTCTCCTAGTGAAGGGCCAGCCAGGGGAGGAATCTGAGGAGGGGGCTCCCTGTGCCCCCCATCTGCTCTCTAATCCTGCACACGTGGCCTGTCTCGTGGGCCCGACTGTCCCAGGCCATGGCCTCTTGGCTGGCTTCCCCATCACTTTCACATTACCCCAGAGTAATTGGATATTGGCAACCAATTACTGAATTTTTCACGTCAGCTTCATCGGTGACTCTTAGACAACCGACTGCGCCAGAGTCTCTTTCGATGAAGAGAGGAATGATAATAATTCTCATTAATGTTCTGTGAGACATGGAAGGCCGAGGCACAGGGCCTGTGGAGGATGGGGAGGGAGGAGAGGAGGCAGCCCCGGCCCTTGGTGCAGGGAATGAGCTTCCCCTCCACCTGCTCACATCCTGACCCCAAAGCTGTGTCCCTCTCTGCCCCTCCAGGTGTGCCCATGCATCTGTCTCTTCATTAGGAAAGAGGGATGTCCTGCCTCTGGGTAGAGGAACTGGGAAAACCTTCCTGAGGTGAATGTGGACATGCAGACCTCATGGAAGAGGATCTCAGTGGTTGTAGAGGATGTGGGTAGAAGGGAGAGGCATGCTGAGGAGGTAGAGGGAGCCGACCCCTCTGGCCTGGCGTTATGATGCCCAGGCTTGCCACGGACATCACTAGCAGACACTCCCTCTGCACGCTGATGGCTTCCTGTGTCGCCCGTGGAGGGCATTCTCTGGCTAAGGGAGCACAGTGACCCAGGCCCAGGGCAGGCCAAATGTGCAGAGCTGTAGAACAGCCTAGGAATAAAGGACAGGACATAGTGGATAAATACCACAGGGCCTCGTCCCCCAGTGGGACAATCTCAATGCATGCCTCTTAGAGCATGCCTGGTGGGATTGGCTCTGAGTGTCCACGGAGGAAAGCTTCCCCAGAACTCACACTTTGTTGGATTTCTTCTCTTCCCTGGCTCTGTTCCCTACATCTCTACCCTCTGGGATCACCTCCCAAGTCAACGCCTTGCCCCATTTCCTTGTCTCAGGATTTATTTTTGTAGAAACTGAAAGGATGGTAGCTGGTGTTTGAAGATGAGACAGTTCTGACCGGATAGCAGAGAGCACCAGCCTCCTGCACTTCCAGGCTCCACACCGCCGGTCGGGACCCTGAGCCACCTTCCCACCTTCCCACCCTCTGCTCTGCTCTGCCCCAGCCCTCAGCCTATGCGTGCTCTGTGTGGTGGGCAATCTGATTTATCTGGAATGTCTGGGCTGTGGAAGGAGATGAGCACTTCTCGCTGGGAGGGATTTTCAGCTCATTTCACAGATAAAATCAATCAGATCTAAGCCGCACTCATTGTGGCCGTGAGAGGGAAACCCAAACAGCAGGGGCCAACGGGAGGCTTTTCCCTCCCTTCCCATCCGGCTCCAGCTCGGCCTGAGAGCAGGTGAGAGCAGCGGGGCTCACGGGCCCTCGGGCTGTGGAAGCTGCAGAGGCCCGGCTCCTCTCGGAATAACTGGCACAGGCCTGACTCAGAAGTTCAGGTGGAGGATGGGCTGCAGCTAGTGGAGAAGGAAGAGGCTCCCAAATGCACTTTCTTTGTCTTCTGGATGGTGTTGGCAGAGGTGAGGGGGTGGTGGGGGCACAATAATACCAGTTATAAATTTACCTGTTCCTTTTGTTTTCCTCGGTGATACTGAATGGAAGAAATTGGAAGCAGAAGGTGGATGGCTGAATGGCAGTGCCTGGATCCAGCTCTCCTGCGCTGTCTAAGGCTTCTGGCCATTGGGTGGTGCCATTTTCTCTGTCTCCAAACTGTCCACATTGAGGAAAAGGGTCTAGACATCAGACCTTTCTAGGCTGACTTGGGGTCAATCCTGCCACCAGGAACTGGGACCTGTGTTGACACTGCATCTCCCAGCCTGAAATCTACTGGTACTATCCACCTCTGGCATTCACACATCTGGAACACGGCCTTCCTCAGCCTGCAACGGCTCTGTAAAGCTGGACAGAGCTAAAACTCAGACCAAGAAGTTCTGAAGAAGTCTGAAGGAGCAGGTACCTGATTTCCATTTCTGGCTTGAGGATGGTGGCCTTGGTCTCATCCCATTTTCCCTGCTCCTGGCAGGTAGGAGGGAGACCACTCCTTCCTTATGCTAGGCCAGTCTTTACAGTCTCTTTACAGACCCAGATAGGGTATGTTGAAAAGGCCTGTGTCTCCTACAAGTGTCTCCTGTTCTCATCCAAGGAAGCAACCGTGCTTGGTGAATTGGAGAGGTACCAGGGTTGTGCCCTTGTGAGCATCAGACCAGCTCCTTCAGGGAATGAGATGAAGTTGCCTACTCAGCATCCATACCCCTTCTTTTGGCATCAGTACCTCCTTTACTCTAGAGAGCACTCCTTCCCCTTTCAGTTCATGTGGTTCAACTGGACTAGTTCAAATGATGGTCACATGACCTAAGCCAAGCCAATCAGAACATCTAAGTCCTTTTAGGGAGAAACACTTGAAAGAGAGAAGTCATCTCTCCTCCAGTTACTGAAAGGAGTGGATGTAAGCCTGGAACTTCTGGCAGCCATCTTGGCACCATGAGGAAAAGGCCTACCTGAGAATGGAGCCAATGCAGAGGGAGACAGAGGGAGAGATGGAGACAGACAGAGTCGGATGACATTATTTGGGATCAAGGGTCCAGCAGGGCCTGAGGCCAGATCTAGTCCTGGACTCAGATGAGCTTTCAAATGCTCTCTCTCTCTCTTTTTTTTTTTTGGCCATGCTGTGCAGCATGAGGGATCTTAGTTCCCCGACCATGGATCAAGCCTGAGCCCCCTGCACTGGAAGCATGGAGTCTTAACCACTGGACCACCAGGGAAGTCCAAATTCTCTTTTTTTTTGCTTAAACCAACTTGATTTTCAGTATTCTTATCATTTGCAGCTGGCATGAGACAAATACCTATGGCTCAAAGGTGGTCCGTCATCTTTCTCATCTATTGATTTCAATTAAATTCATTCTATTTAAATCAATTTGACAAACATTTACTCAGCTCTTTTCAAGACTTGATCTACTTGTTAAGAAAACAAATCTGATTTTTGTCCTTAAGGGGCTTACAGTCAAGACTGGAAAAGAGATACCTTAGGAACTACTATCAATTTAAGGAAGTAAATACTCAAAAGTTCTTGTTAAAAGAGGGCATACAAAGGCACACATTAATACACACTAATTAGAAGTTGAAAACAGTATGAGGTGGGGACACAAGGAAGTGAGAGATTAGAATTAATCTCAGAATTGATGGAAGAAACCCAAGAGGCCTCAGAGGAGGGGGTAGTGTTTAATGTTGGCCTTGAAGAATAAATAGGACTTTGCTAAGAAGAGAATGAATGCATAAACAAATTAATAATTTAATGCAACACATATTTATATTCAGTGATCTACTACATTCATGGGCACAGTGCAAGGCACTGGCAATTAAAAGTTGGGTCATGTATAGGTCATCACTCTGCAGGCTTCCTGTCTAGCAGAGAAGGTAATTCCTGAGATAACTTATAATGGGAGATGGGTGTAGAGGGAGAACGGCTTGCAGCTCAGGCCTAGGGAAGTCATCTAGAAGGAGAACGAAGAGCGATCAGTGATGCAGAGATGGAGTCACTCTAAGAATAGAAAACAGCCCAAGAAAACACGCAGAATTGGAGAAATGAGGAAAGTACGTGCTTACCTTGAGCCAAGAGCTGCCTGTGGGGAGTGGTGGGTTGAGAAAGTCATGGAGAAGCTAGAATGTTTTTCTAAGGACCTGTGACATTATGCGATGGGTAGTGGGAAACCACTGGAGAGTGTGTCCAGAAGTGTGATGTCAGAGTTGGCCTTGGGAAGATTAATCTGGCCTGGGGAGAAGAAGGTACTGGGGCACGTACTTGGGGTCCTGAATGCAAATAAGACAAACCAGAGCCAAATTTGGTGCTCAGTCAGGAAAGGAAGTGGTGTTGTTGGAGACCCTGGGACTAGGGTCAACCTTCCTCTTGACCAGCAGCAGCTGGCTTCTTCCACACAGGGTTGGGGGACGTGCCTTTGGTGTTTCCAGGCCCATGCTCTTGTTTTGAACAAGAGAGAAGAGGATTCTTCCCCGTGTTCCAGTTTGAAACCATTCTGGAGAGAACGTTGCCTGGCTTATTTTAGGTCTTGTGCCTACTCTGAACAATTACTTAGACCAGGATGGAGAATCGATAATTAGCTCAGCTTGAATCAAGTGATTCTTTTCAATCAAGACGGAGTGACCAGGGAGGGAGGGGGAGGCCTTACCAGAGTAAAGAGCCACACTCCCTAGAGTGGCAAATGTCCCAGGGCTGGCCTCCGAGGAGGTCCTTGTGGGCTGTGAATTCCAGGTGATTTGCTTCATAGATCTGGGCATCCTCTAGGAGAGAGCTGTTGGATCTGAGTGACATTTGTGGGAGGAGGGCTGGAGAGATGTGGAGGGATGTGGGAGGGGCAGGGAAAGTGACAACATGGGTGAGTGCTGAGCCAGTGGAACCATGGTTCATTACCTACCTGCCCACACAGGTCATTCAACAGCTTGTGGTTGAAGGTGGGCCTCCACGCCCACTGCAGACCCTCCCCAGGTGACTTGCACAAAGCTGGAGGATGCTACAGCTTCTGCCCTGTGCCCGTGAGTGTTTAGATCTGCTCCAACAATCTTAGGAAGGGAATGGCACACCCTCATTAGATGGTTCAATATTTTATAATATGGCCTGGATATTTAACTGACAAAAAGCACTGAGGGGAAATGAAATTTAATGGGCCACCTCTTCATCCCATATAAGGCTAATTTCCGTTAAAAAATGAAACAGTTTTAAAAAGTAGGAAACCTGAGGAAATGTGCCCATGCCTTGGGTCTTAGGGCTAAAACCCTTACAACGCACCAGCTAGAGCTCTACCCTCCATGTGAGGTAACAGCAATTAGGTTGGCGCCCCCAGCTCGGGCCCCGGCAGCCTGGCTGACAGACACATCAGATTAATACATCACCAGGTATGAAAGCGCAGTTAGAATTTGACTGAGGTACTTCCAGCCTGAGAAAGGGAACGATTTATCAATGCAAACTTAATAACATCTATTTGAATCTAACTAAAAATCAATATTTCATTACCAAATTGTTAGTGAGAATGAAGAAAAATTGCGGAAGTCGGGCAGTTTGGTGCTAGGGAAGCGTCAGGAGTTCAATGTGAAGACGGGATGATTCATGAGGCCGCACTGGAGTAAGGGTGGAGGACGACGAGTGCAGAAAACTTGGAGGGGCCCCCTCTCTCATGACCTTGGCCGTGAGTGGGGGGAAACACAAGAAAATGAGAGTGACTGTCAGTTCCCTTCAGGGATGGAGCCCTCCATAAATCACAGGGAGCCAGCCCAGGGAGAGCAGAAGAGAAGGGCTCCAGTGGAGGGGTTGGCGATTTAACTCTTAGGACCCTGACGTCTGAGTGGTGCTTCTCAGGATGGCGATGGGTAATGAATGGATAAGATCCGGGGTGGGGGCTGCCTAGTGGTTATATGTGCAAATGCAGAAGCGGTAGGTGGACAGTGAAAGGTTACCGTCCACTGGGTACAGCTAATCCCAGGACCAGCCCACTTTCCACTCCCGCCAGAAAATGGGAAATGACAGCTTGTGTCTGGTCAAACACTAACATAAATCAGCTGGTTGGAGGTCTGCTCTCCAGGTGAGATTCGGGGGAAGATTTTCAGTCTGAACATACAGACCAGAAAATGCTTTGTAGTGCCATGACTGGAGTGGAGTCTCAATATGAATAAAATCCTTGAATTTGTTTCTAAATCTGAGCTAGAAATGAAACCTGAGGGTCTGTCTTTGCCCTTATTCGTCATCCCATTCCTCTCTGTGTTTGGTTTCCTTGTGCTGGCCAAATGTGGCTAGCAAGACATTTAAAAAATATGCATTCGTCCTTTAGCAAGAAACAAAGGAGAATGGCATAAGGTGTGACTCATACGTATAACCCCATAAATTAAAATCGAGCTTCTGCTCACTTCATCCACTGAGGGGCTGTGCATGGGGACCCCGCAACACCTGGTATGGGGATCACGGTCCTCCCCAGGCTTGCGCTAGTGTTTTGGAATCATGGGAAAGGAGATGTATTTGACATTAATGCCCTAAGTTTCAGGCCCTAATTTCAATATGATTCACATTAAAAAGTAAGGGTTAGCCTCTTACTCCTCAAAGAAAATGTAATGTATTTTGACAGAAGATGGGAATATGCTTGTTTTACTCAAGACTTTTTCTAGAGCAGAGCTGGTCTGCTTGGGAACCAAGGATTTGAAGATGTGAGTTGGGAAGGAAGTAAGCTAGCATTGTCTTGGAAATATGATAGGCAAGGGCAGAAAATTCCTCACATCAGTACTTTATGGGAATAGAAAATACCATCCCCACCCCAACTCCCGGGGGCATATATAGCCATATATCCAGGCACGCGTTGCTCATCAACACTGGGGAGCACTGCTGTTATGCCAGGCACACCACTGAGCTCTTTGGTGAATTTCCTCGTTTACAACCCTGTGAAGTAGGTACTCTCACTGTTATCTCCATTGTACGTGAAGGAACCAGGGCTAGGGATGCCTAGTGACCTGCCCCAGCTCAGACAGGAAGTGGCAGAGCAGGATTCAAACTCAAGTTCACATTCTGAGCACATCACCCTAACATCCCCACATGCAAGGTTGCTGTGAGGTCCAGATAAGGTGGTTTTGGGTGTGATAGCATCCTTGTTGCATCTGGGTCTCTTCAATAGGATGCTCTCTTGTCCTTGAGTCTGCATCACATTGCAACCTGAGCCAGCAGCCCATGTGGTGCCATGGTCCTCACGGATGTTGAGTGTCTGTGCTCATTTATTTCACCATTTGCAGTGGAGCCAGCCCAAAGATTGTTGTTGAAAACCTCAGGGCCCTGTTTGTACACAACATCTTTGTGACAAGGACGGGAGTCCAAAAGAGAGTTGAAAAACTGTAGTCTTGGCAAAGCCACCCCTGGGTACATCTTGACAATGGAATGGTCTGCCCTCCTCTGAGGCATGAGCAAACCCTCAGTTCAGGGTGAGTGCCCAAGGGCATTCCGCAGAAATCAACGTCTACCACCTTCTTCCCAGGATTCATAAGCTGGGAGGCGTTCCTATGGCAGGATTTAGTGCAGATATCTCAGGTGTTGGTAGGAATAGTCATGGCGCCCAGCAGAGCTCAAAAATATGAGCTGCAGTTGACTCCAGTAATCAAGAGGCGCAAGTACCTACTAGAGTACTGTCTCTAAAAGTCCTTTGCAAAACTGTGGGGTCCCGGTGCATTTTTAAAGATGGCAGAAGTTGCCTGACTGGGAATGCCAGTGGGGCCCCCACAGGGAGCCACTTACATTCACCCTTATGGGACTGTCTGTGGGGAGTCTGTGGCGAAGTATGTTCATTGCTCCCAGTGTCAGGGCATGGAGTCCAAACACTTATACTATAGGTATAACCATAGCTGAAAATTGACTTTTATAGAACTCCCATTTGCACTGGAACCGTGACTTGCTGGCTATAAAAATGAAGTGGAAAAATGCAAAATACCTGTTAAGCAGCATCAGACAGACTCACCTCAAGTCATCTCATGTGCACAGTGGGCCACACTAAGGACACTGAACAGAGAGAGTACGTGGGGGTGGCGTGGGGTCGATACCACACACTAGCACAGCTTGGAATCAGCGGCTGCAACACATCAACTCCTGTCTGAGCATGCTGAAGTGTCTTGGTGAAACTTGACCTTGCCCAGGCTTATCAGCACCTGTTTTCAGTGATACTCTAACTGTGCTCATCACTCACCAAGGGCCATTTTGAGTTAAGTGCCTTCAGTTGGGAATTTTTATGGTCCCTTGATTTTTCCAAGGCTTCACAAAAAGTTTCAGAGAGTCCTAAATTCCAGTGAAATCCTGGCTTAGAATTTACTAGATAAGTTTACAGAAATGCTTGGGAAAGTTTGGCTGTGTTGGGTATCACTGAAAAAAGGATCATTTGGACTTGGAACATTGATGTAGTGTCCATAGGCTGCTAAATCCACGTGGCAGAAGGTATGTTTCTCATGGTTCATTTATAAGTTGTGAAATATTGCAAGAAATCAAAGTATACGAGGTGATAGATGCAAAGTACTCACCCTAGTTCCAGGCACAGAGTAAGCAATTGGTACATAATAGTAATAATAATTGGTTTATTATTTCTATCACGACCACCTCTAGACTTGTTTCAACTTTCCTCATCTAAATATGCGACCAACAAGGCTGACTCTTGTATATACTTCATGATTTGTAACTTTTCATTCTAGATGGCTTTCTTGGTACTTAAGAATGAGGTGGATGTCAAGAAGAAGTACTCTACAGCTGTAAAAAAGATTCAGGTATATCTCCATATACTGTGATGGATGATCTCCATGATTTACAGTTTTGTAAAACAAAGCAAGAGAGAGAAAAAATGCATATGGTATGCTATATTTAAGAGGAGGGGGATACTAATATAGATTGTATATTAAATAAGTGAAGTTATAAGCCATAGGTATAGTTATAAGAGGA
Source organism: Neophocaena asiaeorientalis asiaeorientalis (assembly GCF_003031525.2). Lineage (NCBI taxonomy): Eukaryota > Metazoa > Chordata > Mammalia > Artiodactyla > Phocoenidae > Neophocaena > Neophocaena asiaeorientalis. The sequence continues at coordinate 1,364,448 of NW_020185321.1, forward strand.
GGGAAGAAAAAGAGTGGAAGGGAAAGAGATAAAAGCTAAACTTGTCTGAAAAATTGATTTTGGAGCCAGATAAATATTTTACATAATTATCAAACACAACTTACTCAAAATAAAAAAGCAGTTCCTAAAAACCAAGAGCAAAATGAAACAGATGAAACTGAATGTGTGTCAAGTTGGTTATATAATCTGCAGAGAAAATTTACTTTAGTTGAATTTAAAATAGAGTTCTTAGTGGTTTGTATCTTAAGGAAACACACACAAACCCAGAAAACATGCTTTTCAATATTATACTGTTGGTAATAACATTGGTATTGCTATTTTGAAACTCACTCTCTCTCTCACACTGACATGTATGTATTAAGAAAAAGCAGTGAAGTGATTATATTAATGCAATTAGAATGTTATTATCATAAGAAAATAGATACAAATATAAAATCAAAATTAAAACCTAATTTGAAATTGAAAATGTCAGTTTGAATTTGTAATATATTTTCTCTGGGGGAACTAGAATTATCTCCTATCTGTTCACTGCAAAGCCCTGAATACAATGATGAGCTCAGTAGTACTGAGAATCTCTACCACCAGACTGTGGTCTCTAAATACCATTTTCCACCAAAATGGCTGATTCAAGATTGTACAAGGCAAGAGCCGTATAAGACAGACTTAGAACATCTTGTCATATCAGAAAGCAAGAAAACTGTCAAGGATGACTGGGGTCATGTGAAAGAACATAGGAGCCAATGTGAGGCTTTTACTGGCCAGAAATGTGACAAATTCTGATGACCAGACAGTGTTGATATGAATACTAACTGAAGTGGATTGTTCATTGTGATGCTTAAAAAAATCAGATTGGTCACCTCTGGAGGCCTGAAAATCTACTCATTCTGAAAATTGGCAAATAGAGAGAAAGAATCCAACATTTAACCTGCCTTTCCCTTAAGAACTGTACTTCAGGCAAATAGTTGATAAGAGAAAATTAGCCTTAATAGAAATATTACAGCTAATTAAGGAAGAAAGAATGACAGAATTTTCAGTGTTGAAAAAAAAAAAGAAGATTCAGACAATGATTTTTAATGGCTTCTAACACCACAAGAAAAGAGACAACTGGGCATCATATGCCGTACCCAGGGTCACCTCTGCAATGGTCTTGCAAAAAAGAAACTAAAATGCCTGAATTATAGCCAGCTTCTAGATCTAAGTGCTAGTTTACAGGAAGTACAGGGAATAGAGAAACATGTTAAAGGACACACTGGAGATTCACTCAGCATAAAGCAAAATCCAGCGTAAAAAAAGTCTCTAGGACAAATGTCATGGTTTCTTCAACAATTAAAAAATATAGGGAGAAAAAAATAGAGACAATTTAGAGATTAAAGATGGCATAAACTAATTACAAACAAATAAGTAAATAACATATCCCCCATTGTCTATTAAATGTTTTAAAACTGACTGGATATTTGATGATGTTAAGAAACGATTCTCATTATTTAGGTGTGAGGATGTTGTTTTTAGAAATACAAATGAAAATATTTATCGATTAAACTGAAAATCAATATTTTTTATCGATTTCTATTTTTTGGAAATACAAACTGAAATACTTCCTGGGATCTGTGTGTGTCACAGGAGTTCACCGTGGTGGTGATGGTGAGGTGTGTGAATAGGGGGGCACAGGCCATGATGATCATTGTCAGAGCTGGGTGGTGTGTAAATTGGATCTCATTAAATTACTCTCTTTATTGAATTGTTCCATGAGACAAGTGAAAAAGGAAGTGTGTGTTAATGAGATAAGCCCTGCTTCTCACACATCTATGGAATACATATATTTTGTCTGGTGCTGTGCTAAGCTCGGGGATGAAGCATTGTCTCTGACACGTCCTGTCCTCTGGGAACTTGTTGCAGATGGAGAGACGAACCTAGGGTCAAGGGAAGAATGGGGCATGCTGGGGGTACAGGAGAGGATGCTGCTGCAATGCTCTGCTGGTCGTGTGCCTTCCAGAGTGACCTGACACCACAGAAGCCCCTTCTCTGCAGCCCTTTGCCTCCTGATAACTCAGCAGAGTCACAGAACTAAGGGGGTTGAAATTTCCCTTTTGAACACCCCCTAATATAATTACCTACCACACCAGATGTAACCTTTCCGGCCAGTGAAAATGTGTATTGCTGAATCAGTTGGTATCCGTGCCCCTCAAGCTCCCAGTACACTTGGAACCCTTCCCTTCATGGGTGGGCCACAAAACCATGAGGAGTGAGGACACCTAACATAGCACCTTAGAGTAGGCAAAGATCATGTGCTCGCTGGGACTCACTGCTAGGCTGAGTCAAATCCTTCAATACATCCCAGGAGACAAATGCTACCTGATGCTTCTGGGGGACCAGGTAGGCAGAGGAAAACCTGCCAATGTAATTTAACCCCTTCAGCGGAGTTCGTGATAATTCTGCTTCAGGGAAGTTTGTCTTGAAATAGGTGAAGAATCACTGCATCATGCACCTCAGGGGATACTCTTGTAAGGGAGGAAAAATAATTTTCCCTGTATCCTTCCAGGTTCTCAGCTGCCCACATAGCAAAAGACATATTAGCAAGAGCAAAAGAAACAGAAGTTTATTAACATGTATACCGCATGTGTACATGGGAGATGCCCAGGGAAAATGAGTAACTCTCAGACATGGATTAGAACTCAGTCTTAAATACCATCTTCAGCTGAAGACAAAAGAAAGGTGTGGAGAGGTTAGTTATGGGGAGCCGGTTAGGAAATGCAGAGGTGCTCTCTCCATTGATAAGGGCCTTAGTTGTGTCCAGGGATTAACCTTGGTCCTTCCTGGTAGAGAGAAGAGGACGAACACCTTTGTAAATTTATGTCCTGCTCTTAGGCAAGTAGGGGAGTAATGCTTACACCAAAGTGGGATATTTCGAGGTAGAATATTCTGCCACCCTTCACTGTAATATAATTAGGACGCTTTTAGTCCTTTGTCCTAATGTGTGTCTATACCCTCAGGCTGTTGTTGTTGTTCAGGCTCTGCTATAGGCTAGCTGTCCTTTTCTGGCTAATCTTGACTCTTGGGAGAAACTCAGGAGACAAATTCATAGGTGGTGAAATGACAGGCAGCTGGGAAGAAGCGTGACAACACAGCCCTAGGCTCTGCATTGTGAAGAGAACCGTGAGATTCCCAGCAGATTCCTGAATCAGTGATGTGGTGGTTTTGTGGGGAGCAACACATCTAGCATGGCCCTGGCAATGCCTATTGCGTTCCAACTCACTGGCTTTGCCAAGGACATCGTTTTGTGGTTTAGGCTCAGGAAGTACAAAGTGGCCATTTTTCACATTTCTTCTTACAGTGAGTCTAGGCCAAAGTGATCAATAAACAGCCATGTGCTTGTGTCTGCTCTTTGGTCCTCAAGGACATGCTTTTTCCTTAAACCACACTTTCTATTAGAGGGGTCTGTACAGGGTAGGGGAACTAAAGCACCCTGTAGACAGAAGCTTCTGAAGAAGCCCATCATGTTCCTTTGCCCGCTGAGGATGGACTTCTGTTGTCTACGCATGGCTGCCTTGGACTAGAGTCTTTACTCCAGCAAAGAAAGGGTGCCTGGAGGGCTCTCAATCTCCGGGGCTCACCCCATACCCACAAAGGGCTTGGCGCAGAGAGCAGGCATGCAGTGACTGCAACAGTGGGATCCAGTTCTGCCCATGGCAAGATCCCACCCTAGGGGATGCAGGGGGCTGAACCGGCTGATGCCCAGCACAGCCTGGGATTATGGAGCAGGTCAGGTCAATGGACTTTCAGAGAAGAAGAAGGAGAGTGGGAGATTAACGCGGACTCTCTACCAAGAACTTTCCAGAAGTGTTGAGGGGAGAATGGGTTCATCTGAGGTATTTGTGTGCAGCTCTGCGTGTTCCGGCTACACGGCCAGTTTCTGCTGTCACTCTGCGCTATCACCATGACGGCACCAAGGCTTTGACACTAAAGCTAGCCTTGACTGTGATATCGTGGAGGTGGGCTTTGGTTTTACATAATAAATGTTAATAAGGAAAATCAGTGAGGAAACATTAGGACGAGACTATAAGAGTCTAGTAGTCTAGTGGGCTCTCTGTCTTTGCCTTCTTTATCATTGTTTTCTTTGACTAGTTAAAGCAAGAAGAAATTTACTGGACAGCATAAAAGTGGGGGCCCTTTCTTGATCAATAATGAAGAATCTCGTATTCAAGTCCTATGTGTTACCTATGTAAATGCCTTTCCACAGACAAAGAGAAGCTTTCTTGGGGATTTTATGTGATACACTTATCACTTCCACATGCAAGTCACAGAATTCTTCTGGCTTTTTCTTACTACCAGTTTCAAAGATGTCATAGGTCATCATCAACCACTTTAATGTCCTCTAAGGACCTAACAACAGGTTTCCACAAATAGACAGAAAAAAGGGCTGGAGTGAACGTTGTCTCTACAGCTGCTCTGTAGAACACATTGGGTTATTTAGAACACAGAAAAATGTGTGCATGCACACATGTACATATGTATACATGTGCACAGCGGACATATTTCATGCTCAAGAGAGACCCTGAGATGTGAGATTTTTACGTGGGATTTCAACACTTTCCTGTTTTACCTTCAAAGCTATATAGTTTGATCACCTGTGTATGTGATGCAGAATATACCTTAAAACCCTTTTACTCCAAGCCTCATGGTACAGCTGTCTTAATTTAGCATTAAAATACAGAGACACAGGAGCCTCCATGATATCAAACCCCAGAATTATTTGCAAATTTTAGAATATGCTTCAATTTTGCCTTCTCAAGGACCTGCAGTTTGGAGACAATATGAAAAATCCAGTTAATCATGATGAGATTAAAGGATTTTTAAAAGCTGAATTTCAGCCACATTTACATTCCCCGATAATTTCTTAATTTTCTTTCAAATCACCTTTCGTCTTCATAAAATGAACTGTAAAAATCCTTCCGAATTCCACAATGTGCCAAGAAAATGGGGAAAAATTAAGGAGGCCCCTACCTTTTAATCATTCTGTTCAATAAAGTGCTTTCATTGCACGCCAGGAAAAAAATGGAGGCTCTGGTGTCTGAGGTATTCTGTGCCATAAACTCCCATAATAGAAACAGATGGTGAAACTGCCTTGGAAGTGAAGAAACTAGTGTACACGCAGCTCACCCTAACATATGAAGAGATTCAGGGCTGACACATGAAGGAATGCGTTTGGCGTGGCGCCAGCGGTACACTCTAATTCAGCCGCGAGTGCTCAAGCTTGAGATGGGAGACCCACAATTTCAGGATCTGGAGCGCCAGGAGCTCCAGGATTTAGAACTCTGTTCAAGGCTCCCAGGGTCTCTCTGTCCTGCCCAACAGGGGTCACATTCTTAGTGTTTCGGGTGGCCGCAAACTCCAGTAGGGCGCTCACTCTGGCTTTTCTAAATGGTTCATAGAAACAACAGTGGAGAATTGCCAGCTTTGCTAGGGCTTCCTTTAACTAAGTTCGGATTTGCTTCTTACCTAGAGCTGCCACCAGTGGCTGCTGAGCGAAGGAAAAACTCTTCACTACAAAGAGACGTCAGTGAGAATGACCGTAGGTGGGAGTGAAGTGACATGAGGTACCAGTCTTACACGTGGCCCCTCTCGACTGGATGACACGATACACGCAAAGGAACCTCTCCTGGGTATTGCATTTTCCAAGTAAAGCCTAACACAATTTCCATCATCATATCCCAATGACATTAATACCTATACTTCCTGCCTTGCTCTATTAGGGCGGACTAAAATTCTGTTACAAACAGATCCCAAAATGTAACGACACCAACACAATAGACTTTTCTTTTTCACGTATAGAGCCGTCTAGGGAGTCCAGGTGTTGGGAGGCTGTCCTCCATGGGGGGACCCAGGCTCCGTCCACCTTGTAGCTCCACCATTGAATGGGGTCTTGTCACTTTCACTGCTGTCCTCAGAGCTGTGCTTCAGAAACATGTCCCGTTGCCTCATATTCTGTTGGCCAAATCACTTGGCTGCCTTGTGCCCAGGATACGGAGAGAGGGACTGTGGGGTCAGCTGCAGTGCGGGAAGCTGATGGAGGAGCCTCAGGCATCCCCAGGGGTGTCTTGCGTGGACTCTGCATAGTCAGGCCTGCCTGCAACTGCTGCTTTCTCTTCTCTCCCAAGAAAACGCAGTATCCTCTGATCTTCCATCCCCGCTGAGTATCGTCGTCCTCGCAGGTCTGCAAAGCCCAGAGGAGCCCAGGGGTTCTGCATTCCCCTCAGCCATTTCCTTCACCTGATTCTCATAAAAAAATGAGAAGAACGTCCATCCCTCTGCAGGGCTCAGCCCTGGTGCCATGTGGGGCTGGCGGAAGCTCAACATTTGTTCTTTTTTATCTCTGACCCCAGGCACTGAGGTTGAAACATTTTCCTCTTTACTTGTGTGGAGATCACATGGGTAATTGGAAACCCCTGTTGGGGGATGAGGGAAGACTCAAGCTCTACCAGCCCTCTCAGTTTAGGCTCAGCCTGGACCACCCGTGCCCCTTTAAGGATTCTCTTTCCAAGCTCTGGCCAATGCTCTTTGTTTCCCAAATCCAGGCCATGTGAGAGGAGCAGATGAGCGCTCACTCAGAACAGGGCCTTCTGGAAAGGAGGATTTACTTCCTGACATTAGCGTTCCTTGGTCCAGAAAGGAGGCAATTCTAGTCTCTGCAAGGCCTGGTCCTAGGATGCCTGCGTGAGGATTTGGGAGAGGAAGACAGGCTGGACCGCTCTGATGTCATCCTGTGATGTCTGCTGTGCTCTCCCTGTTCTGTGACCAGGGACACTGTGAACGGGAGGGAGGGCCAAAAGGATGTGGGAATAGGCCCCTGCTTAGCCTGGCTAGTCTGGAAGAAAATCCAGGTTTGGGGGACCTGAAGCTTAAACAGTTTGGGGACCCTTAAGAAAAAGAACATAAAATTATGGATATGAAATTGCTAATGTTGCTCCCAGACTTGTGTCTGCGTGGGGAGCCAGGGGTGGGGAAAGGCAGGCTGTGTGTCTATGTGGTGCACACCAGCCAGTTAGCCTGGCTGGAAACAGGAGGTAGTGGAGGGCGCCGGGGCTCAAGGCCTTTCTGAGAGCAGCTGATGGAGGTAAAGGAGGCCGTTCTGGAAGAGGGGCCCCTCGTGCTCTGTGATGGGGCAAAAGGCTGAGTGAATAGATGCTGCACCCTTGCAAAGTTAACTCAGCACATGGCACCTGTTGAAGGAAAGGGAAGGGTACCCGACGTTCTTTCTGTTTCTCCTGCCAGCTGGAGACTGACCATTTCCTACCCTGGTCGTTCCTGAGCTACAAGCCCCCCTTTCGATGAGATTTGTAACAGGCTTTCAGCTGAGCTTATGGCTTCCACCATGGAGTTGCAAGGGTAAACATAACATTATCTTCCCAGGAAGTTCTCTCTCTCCTGTACCTGGAATGGTGTGAGGAACGGTCTGTGTGCAGTAAGTGTTGAGAGTATGGTGATTGGATGTGTGGAAGGATGAACAGGTGGAAATCCTTAGAAGCTTCTTATTTAGCGGGAGGATCAGACATTGCCTTCCAGTTTCTCCTGTGTTTGGCTCTTCATCTTTCACTTGGATAAACTGCGAGCATCATCATTGTTGACCTCTCATGCCTGGCAGAGGGCTCAGCAGGAACTGAGTGGGCTGCTGTCGACATTTGTGTGGCACAGGAAAGGTGGCGGTCTCTGTGCACAAGGAAAAAGTGGGCTTACAGAAGGCAGCTCCTATGGCCCTCAGATGACATGGGCGTGCCCCGGCCACCTTTGTGGGCCCGAGGCAAGGCCAGGACTAGCAGCCTCCTCCACTACCCGTTTCTGCTCCTCCCGGCCTCTGTCCACACCCAGCCCCCCTGAGAGCCTTATTTAGGCCCCAGAGGCTCAGCCAGCTTCTGGGGAAGCTCTCTTTTCCCCATTTAGAAGCATCGAGTGTGGAGGGTGAGGGGCCAAGTTAGTGCAGAATGTTGGGGCTCAGAGGCCCCAGTAAGATGTTTCCCAACTGATTCTCCAGGCCCGCAAACAGATGGGTTCCCTGAGGGCCCTGCTCTGTGTCTGGGGGAAGGCAATACCCAGGACTGGTTGAATTCCTGTGAGAATGTTGCCGGCGTTGATTTGCAGTTTGACAGTCAAAAATAATCCAAGCATTGCTTTGCATGTGATTTATACAAGTATCTTAATTGGCATCTTGATTATATGATTGCATGAAGTGCTGTTTTCAAGAAGGTGTATCTCTAAATAGAAAAAAGAAGAAATACACAGCTGCAACGTGTATGTAAAGAAGCTCCCCGTGAGCTATGCCTTCCCCCTGCTTTTTGGCACCAACACCATATTTTCCAGTTTCTGCCCCTGTGCTGGACCTTTAGTGGGAAACATTTCCCCCAATTCCATAAGACTTCCCTGCAGATGCGGCGCTGGGTCTGCAGTTTGTCTCTGAATCTGCTCTATTTTTCTCTGCTGCACCATCTCAGAGACGTGGCCTCTCCTAGCCTGATCACAGCTAATTATTTTAGAAATACATTTTAAAGGCAAGCTATCTTAACTTTATGACTAATCCGATGGAGAAGATCTAAGGAAAACCTGAAAATCATAAAACGTTCCAGAACATTATATTTTATGCAGTCCAGGATGTGACACATGGGGTCTTTAATAATTCACTGCTTGTTAACATTAAACAACTGTTAACATGCTCAAATAATTAGTTATGCTTGCTTGACATGTTTGCATCTTTAATAATTGATGCATTTATCTTAATTACTAACAGTATTATGATCGTAAGATGCATCTTTTTTCTATCTTAAAATTTTAACAAAAACTGACTTTTTGCCAAAAATGATTATGCTCTAAGTTTTAATTACTCATTGTAATTAAATTGCAAGCTGCAGTATTTTACTAAAATATCTTTCACAAAGATATTTAATGGAAAAGAGGTGACTTGTTGTTTATGCTGCCAAGTTAGTAAATATTTCATAAGTTTGATATTACCCTTTCAGTGTGGATATAAAATAACATAGCTTTTAAGATATGAGTCAATTTAAAAGTCCTCCAGAGCTGAAAATGTTTCTATCATTTCTACCCAAAATGTTATTCCCCCTCCCCCTAGCCTCATACCACTCTTTGTGTGTGAGACAAAGTTTTTGTTAACCAGCCAGGGATATCTGAACCTCAACATCTGTTACAGGAGGTGGAGTTGATTGGAAATCAATGGAAGGGTGATGTCCACACTTTTCCTCCATCTCCTCCTGCCAACCCTGTTTGATTGTGCAAGTGAGCTCAGAAAACAGCATTGGGGTGATGTTTTATTAAAATGTTTCTGTATGGGGAGGCAGACAGACGTCCCATTGGCCAGGCTTTGTTAAGCTGCCCCACACCCTGCTGGAAGATTAACTGACTCAGAAATACCCATGGCTGTAGAGAACATTAGTCCCAGGAATGTTCTGGAAGATGATGGGAAACAACTGCCTCGTTTTACCAGTGAGGAAATTGAGACTTGAAAGCCTTTAGCCTAAGTGCACACAAAATGATCAAGGTAGGAAGGAACTCAGATCTTTAGATGGCAAAACCAGAGCTCTGTCTATCACACCTGGGGAGCTTCCCTTTGACTTGTGGTGTGTCCTTTAGAATTCATCAGGGCTTCTGTCCTAGGCAAAATCACTGTTAGCACACCGCCCAGTTCCATGGAAGGCAGTGTCATGGGCCAGGACAGGTCATTCCTAGACTTTCTGGGTCCTTTCTGGGATCCCATTCTTTTGGACTGATTCTATACTTTCCTTGCTCTGGGGTTCACCCAGGCTGGAGGAATCAAAAAAATAGAATGGCTGGGACTTGGGAGAAGCCCTAACAAGTTCCCTTGGTTGGTTATTCACTGCTGTGAGTCATCAGAGGTTTTCAAGATGCAAATCAAGCAATTAATGGGGCTCTTTGGAAATGACAAGCAGACCCAGAGAAAATCTGAGTTCGGGCAGAGAGAGGCCCAGTCAGCTGAGGACTAAGACTCATCCCACACCCTTTAGCATCCTGGACACATAGATTATGTTCTTTGACCGTGAAACTGTTTGACTTCTTGGGGACCTGAGAAACGGCCAGGGCTAGGGGATTTCTACAAGGCTAGCTAGTATGGGGAACTAGCTGCTCACCATCAGATTCATCAGTTAAGATGCATTTAGCTGCAAGTAGCAGAAAATTTTGACTTACACTGGCTTTAAAATGTAGAAATTCATTATTTTATGAAACCAGGTCCAGAGCTGCAGGTGGTGGGGTGGGACCCTTCATGCCTAGTATAATAACCTCATGAAGTCAAGGACACTGATTCTTTCCATCGCTCCACTCTACCACCCTCAGAAGCTGCTTCGTCACAAGCCTGGGCCCCTTGAGTCACATGATGGCTGTAGCTGTCACATCCCAGCAGCTGTCACATCCAGACACAGCAGACAGAAGAAGAAGGATGGGCCCATCTCTCCCTATGCCTTCCTCTTAGGAGTGAGAACACCTTCCCAGAGGGCCCTGTAGATTTCCATTCACATCTTGTTGGCTGGATTTGGGTCTGATGCTGCCTCCTGAACCAGTCACTGGTGAATTTGATGGAATGACCAGGATTGGCTCAGACGTGCCATCCAGAGGTGGACTTGGCATTGGAGAGTCCATTATATCCAACGTGTTCCCCCAGGTCAAGCTTCCCATATTCAGCAGTCACATGCTGAGAATAGCCTCCATGTTTGGTGTCAGGCATTCCAGGCTAGATAAATGAATAGACACAGACTCTGCCCTAAGAGGGTTTCAGATAATAGGGAAATGAGACATGTTCATAGAAAAGAAAAGAAAAAAAAAAACCTAAATGGAAGCCAACTGCAATTGTTTAGAAGAATAACTAACAAACGCTTGGCTCAGCACAATTTATCAGGAATTTTCTAAACATCTTCTCTGTGTATAGGTATAGTTTAGGTGTTATTGGGGAGACAAAAGAACATAAAAAACTCATTCTTCCTGTTAAGGGGCTTAGTTAAGGAGACAGGATATGCAGAGAAGGGGGCTGTCTTTGTCTTTCCCTGACTCCAGACAGAGGTAGGGAGGGCCCTTGGCTAGTTTAAAGGAGTATACAGACTGCCAACAAACACATGAAAGGATGCTCAACATCATTAATCATTAGAGAAATGCATATTTATGGGGATACATTTCAAAGCTTCTGCTGGGCCTTTGCATGGCTAAGAGAGAGGCCATTAAGATGTGTCTATCAGTTGAGAAAGCTTTTCACTCTAAGTAACATAGAACCAGATTAACTGTGCTTGAACGTCAAGGACATTTATTGTTAAGAAGTCTGGAGGTTGGCAGTCAGCTCAGCAATGTAATCAAGGTTTCAGGACTTCTCCATCTTTTCATTCTCTCACCTTTAGCTTGTTGGATTTTCATAAGTGTTTTTTGCCTCACAATGGCACAATGGCCATTGCAGCTCTAGGCATCAAATCTGTGTTCAAAGCGGGAAGAAGGAGGAAGGCCTTGCTGGGTTGGCACACTCTCCTCTTGTACATGTCCTTTTTGTCAGAAGCAAAATGTCATTCTCAGATGTCTACCAGCAGACCTCCCTCATAACTCACTGGTCAGAACTGGGCCTCCTGGGCACCCCACGCACAAGGAACTTGGAAATCTACGGTGAGAGAAGGAAAGGAAAGGGGGGTTGGAAAGGCTGGGGCTTTGCCACCTAGTAGTGCCTACCATGGGAAGTGTGGCTCAGCAATGTATCTTTGTCTTATTTCTGGCAGGAGGACCAGAAGGGCCCAAAGCGAGAGCAGAAAGATGAAGGAAGGGACCGGAAGTGCCATTCAAGGTGTTGTGAGTCATTGACCTTTGGCTGTAAGAGAGTTTGTGCGCAAATGATGGAGCTGGTCGGCAAGTTTTTCTTCCTTATAGTTTAGACAGCACTCTCTTGAGAACGGATGCTGGTTTGGGTTAGTTGTGTGTGTGTATGTGTGTGCGTGTTTGATTCAACCCATTGGACAGTTAGAAGAATCCAAAAAAACAAAACACAAAACAAAACAACAGCTACCCTTAACTCCCATCTCCGGGAGATCTTTACATGGATGGCTTTGGTAAATCTGGTGTTGTGCCTGCTTTCCATCTGCATCCCTCTACTTGTTGCAAGTATAGGGAAGAATATGTGATATTAGGAAACAACTGGGGGATGCATGACTGAAGTTGTGTGGAGGCATAACCTAGAGCCTTCTCTTTCAATGGTATATCAGAGAGAAAGCTGAACCTTGACCAAGAGTAAGGCTGGTGCTCAGATCACACAAGTGACATCTGCACGCCCCCCCACCCCCCACCTCTCCTCCCACTGCCAGAAGCATATCCTAAGCCCAGGGTTTGTGTGCGTGGATTTGGTAAGGCAGTGCTTCCAGGGGAACTGGGAAGGCAGAAGGAGAAGCAAAAGAGGACAAAGCTAAGCACAGGCGGAATGCTAGGCAAAGTCTCAGCAAGGGTCGTGCATGCCTGATCTCACAGGGGACCCTGGAGCGTTAGTTAAGAGAAATATCTTTCAATCCCAGGCAAAGGGGCTGTGGCTTTCCTACTTGTCAGCTTTGGGTTAAGGATGACACTCACCCTCACCCTACCTGGGGCAGTGAGGAAATTTCCACGCATTTCATACTCAAAGGGGACAAAGCATGGCTCCAGCCTCCCCGGGGCAGGCCTCCCCAAATGAGCTGTTAGCTCTGACACACCCAAGTCAGCGGCTCACAGAAAACAATCAAATGGGATCTGCGGGGATCTGGGCAGACCAATGAAATCCTGCCTTTGTGGGAAATGAGACTGAAACTGGGGAGAGGAGAACCCAGGGCAGGGAGAACTTCTGGAGCCAAGGGAGTGAGCTACCTCTCCCGGGAGCCCACCAGCCTCTTTCCCTGAACCTCATCCCAGGGACCTGCAGAGAAATAGGAAGCCTGTGGTCAAGGAGGGGCAGGGGAGGGAAAACAGAGTCTGTGGCCCCACAGAGCACTTTTCCATGGATGTGTTTTTCTTTCAGACCTTATAGTTAATTTATTTATCTGACTACTCGGGAAGGGAAGAAAAGTACCATTTTATGAGTCTAGGACAGAATGAAAACAATAGCACATTTAGGTGCCTTAATTTTTCTGTTCCCACAGATGTATTTCATTTTATTATATTTGACAGCAGTCAACAAACAACAAATAGGGGGCTAAGTGCACCTCTCTCAGTGCATAATGGTCTGTATTCTCTGCACACAGGGCAGAGATTTTTTTACTGCACACATTATTTGGAACTTGCCGCATTGATCCTGAAAAGTAACATATAGAACTTCATTCTCCCGGCACAAGCCAGCAAAACACATCCAACGGGTGGAGGTGGGTGCGGCCACGTGAGAGGGAGGAGGGAGCCGTGAGTGAGTGAGTGTGTGTGGGACCTAGTTTCAGGGCTTGGGCGGGGTGGGGGTCTGTTGCATGGGAGCGTGGTGTGCGTGCACGAGCCTGTGGCGTGACTGTGATCGCGTGTGCTGGGTGCAGGGGGAGGTGAAGTGCAGGGTGTCGGTAACCTTGCTGGGAGGCTCCTGGGAATGTACGGCCTGGGAGAGAGGGTCCTTGTCTTTGGGGCGGGCCAAGCACCCTGAATCTGTTAAAGCTTACGTCAATGTTGAAGGAGGGCTCTGGCCTCACAGGAATGGCCACCGGGGCCATAATCTGGGCGATCTTTATGCCCCGGGCGGTCTGCCGGAAGTCTCATGGAGGTGGTATCTACATCCGTGTTTTATTCCCACTTGTTCTAAGTCCACATCAGTTTATGCTGGGATTCCAGTCTCCACCTTCCATCTCCCTTGGTTGTCTTAGTGAGTTCCCAGGGTGCCAGCATCTCTCGTGGGTTGCTGCAACCACTCTACACCCCGTTGCTTACTGCTGTTGTCGCCTGGTCCCACGGGAGGATGTCTGCTCTGCCCACTGACTCCCCTGGAAGCTCAGAGGCCACCCAGCTCCCCGGGTTGACACTGTGTTGGCCACCAGGCAGGAATGGGGAGAGGGTCCATTTACTAGTCACCTCCAACACAGCTGAGGCCAGGCTGTGACCCTGGCAAGACTTCACTGAAGGCTTGGAATAGCACCAGGAAATGCAGACCTAGAAGAGCAATAGACGTGGCTTCCCCCATAGCCCACAGGCCCGGGCCAGCCTCGCGAGCTGTGTCCAGGGCCTGGCGCAGCCTGCAGTTCCCTGCCAGCGAGCCTCTGTGCACCAGCGAGTGGCTTATCCTTGACAAAGGCAGTGTCCACTCACGTGCCTCCATTGCCCTGGACCCAGATCCAGCCTGCAAAGAGGCCTGGAGAAGGAAAATGTCCCCAGCTTGAGTCCAGTCTTGTTAGTTTCTGTTCCTTGATTCCCTCTGCTCTGATGACTGACAGTCGATGAGACTAATCCTTTCAGGAGAAACCCTCCCACCTCCACCCTCCTCGAATTATGGCTACAGGAAATCAGTTGCCAAAGAGTGTCAGAATCCACTCGAGAGGCTGCATTGTTTGAACTGACCTTCCCCACACTGAGGCAACAATAACACAGAGCAGCCTGGTCCACACCCTGTCTGGTCACAGGGAGCCTCTTTGGCCATCTCCTTCCTGCAGCTGGAGGGTGCTCAACTACGACCCACAGTGATTGCTTATCCCTGACATGCTACCATTTGTAGGTACTCTCCTATCTGAGTCCAGAACTATAAAAGCTACCTCCCCACCTCCCAGGGCAACAACAGCATTTGAGATCCAGTGCTGGATTAATCTCAAATGCCGATTTACTTCCCCTGACCAAACCCCAGTCCCTTCATTCAGGGCAGTCGTGAATTCTGCTTTCCCTGATCACACTGGGAGAGTAAGTGTTTCTGGTCACACCCTGCAGGGCCGTTCAGGTGGGTTCACCAAAAAGATGGAACAGTTTTCTCTAAAGGCATTTTTAAATTTCCACCTCCTTTGAGAGAGAAGACTTGGGGAAACATTGAGAGAGCAGTTATTCCAAGGTTTGTTCTTCCCATGGAAGTGAAAGCAAACATTATACATCTCATCCCAGGAACCAGGTGACGTGTGGACTGATTTAGTCAAGAATTCAGTTAGATAAAATGTGTAGAGTGGCCACAGCAGGCCTGGCACTGTGCAGAGCCCTTGACCACAGGGAAGGATGGGTCAGGGTCCCGGTCCCCCAGGAGTTCACAGTTCCAGGAGGCCCCGTGGTGAGCAGCCCAAGACAGATGCCGGCACCGGGGTCTGAGGGAGTGGCAGGGGTGGGGGAGGTAGACCAGCCCCTGTTGGGGAGAGAGATTCCCAGAGGCCTCTGCTCTTCATCATTCTTTCTTACTGCTCAGTACTTTAGGGAAAAGAGATGCAAGCACGCTGGCCTGGTCAAATCTGAGAAGTTAAAGAGGATCTCTGAGTCTAGTTGGAAGTGAAAAGGGCTCTAAACACTGATTCCACCTTTTCATCTTAAAGCGAATACATAGAAAAGGCCAGAACCTGGCTAACAAGCACAGGACTCCTTCACTTTCTGCATTAAGTGAGAGCGGTACAGCACCTCAGACACGGACACAGGGGGTTTACAGAGCAGCTCAGCTTTCATCTAATACAGATCCTCCTAGCAACGGAGGGGATGCAGAAGGGTCCCCCGAACCCGCACTCGCCCCGTGACCTGTGCAGGGTCCCACATTGCAGGTGAGGGCCCTTGAGTCTCCATGCTCTGGGCCCTCCATACCTGCCAAGGTCTCATGACCTTCCAAATGACGATCCGGCCCCTGCAGGAGGGTCAGGCAGCCGGGACAGGTCTCTCCACCGGCCCTTTATCTGCAGGCTTTGCCCTGTGCGAGGACGGGACAGTATGATGTGCAGCTCAGAGAGAGAACTGGGTCCCACCACAGCTGGTCCTGGGAACTGCACGAGCCCTATCTACTTGGCTGCGGGAAACGAGGGGTCCATGAGTGTGTTAGAGCCTGTGGACTTGATGTATCAGTGGGGAACATGTGGAAGCACTATTAGGTTTACTAGGGCAGGGAAATAAATTCATGGCTTTCATTCTGCTTAGTGTTGAACGAAATCCCAGAGAACAGAGCCCCTCCTCTCCTGAGCTCCCTCCCTGTGTTTCATCAGAGCACGCGATGCAGGAAGGACCCTGAGGGCCAGGCGTGACTGGTGCCTCCAGGGGGGCTGTGGGGAGCACGGGCTGAGCTCACGCTGGATGTCAGGCCCTGGCTGACCACTGACACCACCCCATCTTGGCCTGGCCCCCCTGGGGACTACAGTCAGAGGAGAAAAAACCGTGAATTGGGGTCTCATAGCACACACTAGCCGAGCTTCAGAGCAAGCCCTTTGCCCCCTGTGCTCCCACAGAGAAGCCACAGAGCGCATGCGACCTTTACTTCCAAGTCTCTGTCCCAAACAGCCCAGGCCAAACGGTGCAGGTGAGTTGGAGAGCTGGGAAACCAAGGCTCCATCCTAAGCTTCTTCAGGGATCCTGTGGACCAGGGATGGTCCTAGACTCAGCAGTCTTAGGGCGATGGGACACAGTGTGGGAACATTTCATGAAGTGGGCACACGTGGTGGTCTCCACCCAGTCACCTTGGGGCACCCAGGATATTCACGGAATCACACACGGGGGCCAGTGACTCTGCTTGGATCCCAAGCCCCTTCTGCATTCCTCTCTGCAAAGCAGACCCTGGAGAGGAAGTTAACAGGGAAGCTCCAGATTCTTCCACTGTTGAGTGCCTGCAGCCTGATGTCTTTGGGACCCATCAGTGTCTTTTTGAAGGTTGGCTATCAGAATGTGTGTGACTTGGAAAGGTACTCTGGGCTTCCAGCCCATCTCAAGGAGGGTACTCTGAACCCCAAAGTCAGAGGCTTCCAGGAAGAAATATTTGTCTGTCTTTTTAATAGAGAGGCTGAAGTCTGTGCCCTGGGGGCCCTTGGGGATCAGGCTTGTATAACAGCTCCCAGCCTGGCACTCATGGAGAGCAAGACACTAAGATGTAACTTTAATGGTCTCCACTGATTCATGGGCTGCCTTCACGCACTTAGAAAGAGAACCTTCCTTCTCATGACATGCCCATTTATTCAGGATTAGCATGTAAAACCCCAAATTAGGCAACCCACACTCGGGTTCTGACAGAGCCATTAGTTTTTATGCTGAAAGAGTTGAGTTAATTTTAAATGATTGAGGCCCAGCACCTGAGTGAAGCTAGCATCTTCAAACAGATCGGGCATCTGTGGGCTCCACTAATGCAGAAACACAAACTGGATTAAAATCCATTTCTCCTCCACTGGCCAGATGCACGTATACGATGGTGCTCAGAGAGACCTGGTGTTGCCGTTAATTCTGCCAGAGCCGGTTTTCGGCAGAAATCGGCTGGGTAACCAGAAGGGTGAGTTTCAGGTGAAATCTGTCCCCATGACCCAGGTAAGGAGTGGGAGACCTCATGGGTCCTAGTCCCTTTTTGTCAGTCACGATGCCAGGCACGGAGGCCACATCCTCAAGGAGTCCTGAGTGGCAGAGACAAGCAAGAGAAATGAAAATCATGTTACAGTAAGACGGGAGAAGGAGGCAGGCCCATTGCTCGTTTTCTCAAGGCTTCCCGCCCGCGTTCCCACCTGCCCACAGGCAGGACGTCAGGCAGTTGTCCATTGACGTCAGAGTGGCTTCCGGGATCTGCAAGGCGTCCTTAACGCTGAACGTGGCCAGTACTCTCTAAAGGGCAGTCACTGGTATGCTGCCTCCCGTGACCCGAAGTGTCTATCACCCCTCACCATTATGGGTGCCCGCCATCCCCCTGCTAGATTGCTTTAAGATCAAACTTGTAGCCATTGGATAGAAATTGGCAACAGAATTGGCCAATCAGAACAGGTGAACTGCCTTTCTACCTGCCTGCAGGGAATAAGTGGTGTGGGTCACCAGCCAGCAGTCTGGGGCTGCCTCTCTCCTTGAGTGTGGGGTCCGTTCCTTGTGCTCCCACACTCTGCTGGGGCATCCATGCTCCCAGGAGACCCCTCGCCTCTCCCAGCAGTCCATGTTTTCCCTAAGAAACCCCCATTCTCCTTGACCCCCTACCTCTGCCCCTCCCCCACCCCGGCCAGGGCAGCAACACTCCTAGTTACCTGCCCACGCTGTCCCCCGTGTCATCTAAGATGATGTGTGTGACCACTCTGACCAGGGCCTAAATAGTTCCGAACTTGCCGATGATCAGGTCATTGCCACGAATTGCTGATTCTGTTGTCTGCAGACATTTGACCTTCTCTCTGAGCAAATATAACAAATATATTGATGAGATCAATGGGGCTGCCAAAGTGTCGTTGGCAGTTTTGATTTCTGGCCATTTTTCTGTTTTTTGCAGGCCTATTCTCTCTTAACCAGAGCTCCTCTGGCCAGAGTGGAGAGGTCAAAGCATGAGAACTTGTACCATGGGTAGGGGCAGTGTTTGCCTCTGAGAGTTGGGGACCTTTGGGTGAGAGCTCTGTGATTGCTATATACCCTGGAGTCTGGGCCAGTGCATCTCGGGGCTTCTGGGAACCTCAGAGACCTGTGCAGGGATCAGCATTCAGCAGGCTGCCTGGAGCTGCGCTGAGCCTCCTAGGAGCCTAACTTGATCAACTTTCAGCCTGAGCTTGAACTAAATCCAATAGCGATTGGGTTGGAGCAAGAGACAGCTGGCTGCCTGGGGCCTGTGGGATGCAGCCGCTGGGGGTGGCAAACAAGGAACATTTGAGAAGAAAAGCCCAGTCTCACCCCCTCACCCTGGTGTGAAATGCAAAACTGACAGCACATTGCAAAGACTCCTGTAGGTCTCTGTTCCTGACCTCGGTAACAGGAAGAAGCCAAGTTTCCCACTGTGCCTGTCCCAGGATGACCGGAGCCCGGCTCAGCCAGGACTCCAAAGGCCGCCTGGCCACCCCGGGGCCTGCAAAGAACTCCCATTCATCTGCCGGGAAACAGGCGGCGGCACCAAGTAGTGTCGTGTTCAGTTTTAAAATGCCACAAATAACAGATTTATAGATTTTTCTAAATACATTATTTTAGCTTGACAGCATTAATCATTCATGTTTCCTTCTTTCATTTTTCTACCTGCAATGGATTATTGAAACAGAAAATAACAACGAGAAAGGCTAGCAGCAGTATCAAAATGTCAAGTTTGTACTTACAGTTGTATGGGCCCAGACAGGGTCAAGAGCCCCAATTATTTGTGTATGTACACAGTGGTACGACACGAAAGGTTATGTCACCTGCAGCTATTTTCCTGCAGATTTAAATAGGACTGTACAGTGAGCTGCTGGCATGGAACAGAGGATTGTAAGAGACTGCAAACTCCGGTGTCAGAACCTAAAATATGAATCGGGTGATTGCAAGGTGTAGCTGTGGGCAACATGGCATGTCGTGGCGCGAATCCGCTCAATTACTTTGGGCTCTTCTAACCTGCCTTTTTCATGTTCACATCAGGCAAAGAGTAAAATCACTGGGCCAGGCTGGGGGTCAAACATCGGGCCTGCCTACTTGCCAAGGTGCCTTCCAGAGACCAAGACAGTGCACAGGAACCAAGCTAGCTAACCAAGGAGTGTAGACGGGTGCAGGTGTGAGTTTGCAAGGGGTCACGGGTGCTCTGTGGCTGATGAATGGGTTGAGGAAGACCTGTATGTATCGGTAGTGATTGCTCCATTTTAGAATATAACCCATTACATGGATAGATCTGTAGAAACAAGTTGTCATTTGGTCAATAAATGCAGAGTTGACTTTTGTTTTGGTTTTTGGTCAGTGGATCACAACTCTGTCCTGCTTGTAAGTATTCAATGGGTGTTTGTGGTCAATAGATGAATGGAATTGTACATGGGAGTAATATAGTAGATTCTGCCAAGTCCTTTCACAGACAAGTCACATCTCCTCTGATTCCCTCCGTCACCCAACAAAATACGTTCTAGCCACATATAACAACAAAAGAATAGGTCGAGGCTTGGAGGTCAAGCAATTGTTAAGGGTCACTCAGCTATTAATTAGCAAAGAGGGCTCAACCCCACTGTTCAGATTTCTTTATCTTTTGTGCTGTGGGTAAACTGTGAGGATGTCCCTGCAGACCCCACCTCAAGGGCTGGGGAACTTGAGTAGCTTAACCGAGGGTGAGGTCAGCGTATATTCTGTCCCTGGCTTGTGGGCTTTGAGAAGCAACAGGATGGATGGAGCCTGTGGCTAGAGAGGAGACCTTAGAAGGCAGTTATTCTCAAAGCCAACATATTTTGTGGTGCCACAGAAATGCCACCTCTAGGCAGACAGGGATACAGAGAAGTATCTTTTAAACCTTAGCCTGTCTAGTAATTCCTTATCTGGGCACCATCCTATCTCTCCACACTTATTGCCATATCCTTAAACTCTCCATACCTCAGCCAACGTGCTCTCCATCAATGTTTGGGGACATGTCCCACATTTTTGCCAGTTCTGTCCCTACTGCCCTAGGTGGCTTTCCTGTCCACCCTCTACCCGCTTCTTTCCTGCTGTCAAAACTTTGCCGTCTTTCTTGGCCCTGCTCAAGCCTCCACCCACTCCAGGAATATTATCAGGCCATTCTTCCTGTATTAGGACTAATGGAAGAAACCAAGGTTGATTCCTGTGGACTTAAGCAGAATGAGGAACTTATATAGGATTAGAAGGATGCATAGATATTGCTAAGAAACAAAGGGAAAAGGTGTTTCCAGGCCTCACAGTGTGATCTACTGAATGGGTAAACTGAATGGGTACACTATATTATATCCACACAAGGAAGGAAGGACTGATAATGCTACCACAGGGATGGGGACCTTGAAAGCAGTGTGCTAAATGAAAGTAGCCAGTCACAAAAGGCTGCACATTATATAATTCCGTTGATATGAAATGTCCAGAGTAGACAAATCTATAGAGACGCAAAGTAGATGAGTGATTGCCAAGGTCTGGAGGAAGAAAGGGATGGGGGGTGATGGCTAATGGGTGTGAATTTCCTTTTGGGGATGATGGAAATATTCTGAAATTAGTAGTAATTTTTAACTCTGAACATACTAAGAACCACTGAACTGTACACTTTAAAAGGATATACTTTATGATACGTGAACTATGGATTAAAAAAGAATGATGGGGCTGGCACAAGATGCTCTCAGGGGTATCTCCTCACTCCCTTCTTCCCTCATCTGCTTCCTTCTCTCCTGGTGAACAGCTTGCTTGCTTTTTTTTTGCTCCACAATCCACACAGGAGAAAATAACCTTCCACGGCTCCTGAATTTAAATTTTCTTTGTACAAGGGACCAATCAGAAGGAGACTAGGATCTCTTAATCCCAATTCTAAATTTTCAGGAAAGGAGTTAATTGGCCTGGATTGGGTCAACCATCCAACTACAACTGGGGTTGGGAAGGAGGAGGGTTAGGTAGTATGTCTTCTCATATAGAGTGAGAGGAGAAGAGGGACGGGGAAGTGCAGACCATCCAGTGTGAACCATCCACCACCATCTTGATCTTCTAATATACTGCTAAGGTATCCAGACCTGTTATGTAGATAGATGTAGACATAGACATATAGATATTCTTCTTAACTCTTGTGTGTTATTTAGCTACACTTTTCTACCTCGCACTTCTTGACTTCTAACACTTCTTTCCCTGTTTTTCTTTTTTTTTGACTATAAATCTTATTTTCTCAATTATATTAAAACTTTATCAGGTACACAGGTTATTGTCTCCTTTCATCCCTCACTTTATCTTTTATAAGCATCTATGGCATCAGATATAACCTTGGAGGTTTACACTAGAATTCAATGTGGGGAGTGAGGTTTAGTTGGGCTTGGATCCAGATTTTACAAAGTTATACAATTCTAGAGGCCCTCTTTAAGAATACGTTTTGCATACAAAAATGGAATCAGAAATAAATATTTACTTAAGAGAAAATAAATCGTCAAAAAGTACATTTGAAGAAGCCAACAAATATCTCAGAAAATAGCATATTTAATCAACTAATTTTTATTAACATTCTGACACAATCCTATAGTACATTTTTTCCTACTTCTTTTTTTTTTGGTCTGAGTTCTCTTTGATAAACAATTTTATAACATCATCTTTTAGAGTGGGAATAGAAAGATTCTTCTAGCATGCATAAAGCATTCACATTCACACTCAGTTGGATTTGCTGAATGAGGTGATCCTGCAGATTTGTGCCTTACTAACATAAGATTTCTCATACGTTCTGTTTTTCTTATTCTTCACTGAAAAGGAAAAGGAAGTGTGGTGTGTTTATAATAGTATGGTTTCTGTTATATATATATATCTCTAATAAGAGAAGACTTCTTCTTTGACTAGGCATCAACAATAATTGATCCTACAATAACAATCCTACATGTCTGATGATTGGAAGAATTTCCAGAGATGAGCTTCTGGCTCCATACACCCCAAACCTTGTTAATCCTCCATAGTCCACATATTTCTTGTGTAGGTGCCATAGGAAACATGCATATTTCAATAGAGACTCTGGTCCTGCAGTTTCACGGCTGGCATGGGGTAGATTGGTATAAAGAACAGAAGTATTCCTCAAGTCACTCCTACGAGCAAGCACACGACCACACACAGAAGTGACTATACATCCATACATAAATGCATCTCTCCAAACCCCAAATGAATGTAACCAACCTCAACTTCACCTTAGTCAGATCTCAAAATGCCCATGGCCACTCCACCTCTAACCTATGCAAGAGGACTTATGGTGGAGGGAAAGTTAAAGTGGAAAGAGACAGTGTTCTCAACCAACTGTGGTTAAAACCTCTAAAATCTTCAAAAACACATGACTGTGTGATCACATTCAGGGCTTGCAGGAGGTTGTGCAGGGAAGGTGCCCTGAATTTAAGCTGTGTCAGCTTCAAGGTATAATCACTTCTTTTCACAGCGTGATTTTGGATATTAGAGAAGGGGGAGATGGGTGTACTTGCTGGATGGATTGTAATGGGGTACACTTTTTCTTTTCTTTCCAAATGAAGCTAAGAGTTGTGAATTGGAATGTAGCAGCCATTGACCTTGGCCCAATCTCTTGAAGTAGTGTCCTAAAAAAATGGAAGAGAGGATCCATCTTTCTCAGATGTCAACACAACTTTGTGTCTACTGCTTAGCCCCCAGTGAATATTTGCTCAGAGAACTGGTGTTTCTGATAAACTGATAGATGGTTTAATGGATGAGTGCCATGACTCTTGATGTGAGGATCAAACAAGATAATGGATCTAAAAGCCTTTTGTAAACAGAAAGTTGCTGTACCAAAAATAGTTCTAACAAAAGAGTTCAATTTGCTTAAGACATTCCTTATACCATAGAAGATAATCATTAATATTTTTGGATAGCAACCTTCTCACCCACCAAATCACTTAGAAGGAGGCACTTATTTTCAAGTGCCGGGGCGGGGGGCGGTTATCTAAAGACTACAGCTGACTCATGTTGTCCTTTGTCATCAGGAACATGTGAGGAATGGGAAGGAGGTATCCCAAACCACAGCCCAGGTTTTAAATAATGTCAATATTTTCAGAGGGGTACCTGCCATGAGCTGAAAATGTATTTTGAATACTTAATAAAAAGAAGATATTAACCCATGGATGTTCCATTTTAAAGTGAGACTTTTCTCCTCAGCACCCCCAACCCCCTGTCCACCAGCCTTCTGTCACTCTTAGCTCCTTAGTCGGGCCAGGACTTTTATTTGAGGATGACTTAGCAAAATAAAATAATGAGTCAGCCAAGCATGGGAATTGTTTTATCAGATACATGGGCAAGGGACAAAAGACCCACAGAAAGGCTTACCTAAGAAAGAGGATTTTCTCATTGGAATATATAAGTGGAAACTCCAGAGTTAGATGGCTTCAGACACAGCCGGATTTAAGGTATACGTGATGTCACTAGGACTTGGTCTCTCTCCCAGCTCAGCCCTGCTCTGTATGGTGGTAAGGAGGTTAACAAAAGCTCTAGATCTCCATCCTATTAGGTTCAAGTCCAGTGGAAACCAAGAGAACTTCATTCTGAAAAGTCACGGCACAGTTACTGTGGCTCTTAAGCCGTGATAAGCTCAGAGGCCCATGACTGACCAAATTGCTATGGCCAGTGAAGCATGGTGATGTGATTGGTCAAGACTGAGACCTCAGCCCACACTGACAACATGGACTGAAAGTGGGGAAATGGTGGTCCTGCCAAAAGCAGATGCTGGGTGGAGGGCACAACACCAACCAACCACTAACTAATGGCTGTTCTCTCCAGCCTCACTTTGAAACGACTGTTCTGAGACTTAAAAGCAGAAGGACCAGGCTCCAGTACCCACTATAAGGATGTCTGAACTGTCCTCCGGGATGATCAGCCTGGGAGAGCGAGGAATCACTCCACCAAAAGTTTGTCTTAATCAATCTACCTAAGCAAAGATGACAGCCCCACACCCCTGATCCATGGTGTATATGTGTATACATAAAACGTAGTTATCAAAGACAGCTGTTAATCGTGATTCTTCACAAAGGTGGTATAAACAGATCACTGCCAACTGAAAGTTTTAATTAGATTAATTCCAGAATGCAGTTGAAATGTGGTGAATATTGATTATAATGGCCTCTGTTTTAAATATAATTAATTCATGATCTGCATAATTGCTCATTACCTGTAGCTTAATTATGGGGCATAAAACATTGTTTATCACTACCATAGTCAGAACGGGGAGACAGGCTTGCTCTGATATCTTAGGGTCCTTGGTATTTTTGTTAAAGAGAGCAATGGGCATTTCATTTTCTCTAGAGCGAAAGAGAGAGAAAGGGAAAAACAAAAACAAAAAGAACAAGCTGTGTCTCCAGTGACAACCAGTATGCAGAGACAGCCTGATAAACACAGGGCGTTTATGATTCTTTTATGACTACATTTTCTGACAAGATAAAGTAATACTCTTTTGTGGGACTTTACAACTGCACAAGGCTAAAGCTACTGTCCAAACACACTGAAGAATTTTGCGTATAAATATACTATGTTTGAGGCTGGCTCATGGGCAAGGAGGACAGCCCAGAAGTTTGACAATTTTCATATAATACCATGAAAAATTTCATGGTTTTTCTTCATCTTACTGCTAGTACCAGAACAATATATCTTTTCTGGGGAAAAAAATTATATAAATCTATGATACTTTCTGTTTTTTCCCATATACCATAAATTCTAAAGGTAGTTCACGTGCCTATTACTGTTAGCCTATTTTTTTTTAATGCCCGAGGAACAAAACCTGAAAACCATTCCATATGCAAAAATATCATGTTGCCAGGAAATCTGAGTCAGGTGAAATTTTAGTGATTTTTGATTCTGGAGGATTTTTTCCAAGTCCTTTTACACAGATCTTGTGGGGGATGGGTAAGACAAGGGGTAGTCTGCGGTCATCCCTGTCTTTGCATGAGCTCAGAACTTTCCCATGGAAGAGAGGGGGCACCCCAGTTTGAGGAGCTGTGGATGAAATCTACATACAGGAAGTGACTTCATTCTGTCATAGAAGCAGAACAAGATGAAGGGAGGGACAGCCAGGCAGCTACCAGGACCACCTTTTGTTAATTGCTGTTCAACCTTTGTAGGGATATTTCTGGAAAGGATCTAGTTACCCCAGGCCACAAATCTTTACCCTAATGGCCAACTGGAATTTTGTCGCACTGTTCCTGAAGTAGGAAACTCCTTACAACAGAATGTCTTACGAGGGCTTGCCCTTGTAAGTCATTCTTGTTCATGTTTTTGTGATGCATGCACACAAGTCCCATGTCTTCGATCCTCAGACCAGTCAACTGAGGTGGGTGGTGTAGCCACTGAAATAATCAACTAAGCAATGCATTGTAGAGTGTTATTTACCAAGGACAAGTGATGTATTTTTACCTAAATTTACAAACCTGCATTAGGCCCCCAGGAATCTCTGGAAATTGAAACAAACAGAAACTTTTTAAAAAGTAGACAATAGAAGATAAGGGAGAATTTTTTCTGAAATAAAAGCCAGAAAAAAAATGATTAAAAGTTTTTAGCAAAGTGTTTTAATCACATCCATGTAAGTTTCTTTTATCTTTAGTAGGGTGAGAGAATGGTTAATAGAATCCAGGTTTATGACCAATAATAATAATTTAAAAAACCCGGAAAATGAAGTAAGAGACAATTCCAGATAAATTAAAATGCTTTGTTCGGAGCAGGTACTGCTTCCTTTATGCTGATCATAGAGACAGAAGCCTACAGTTTCTCTCAGTAGCAAATCCTATGTGGCCTTACTAAATACAGGTTGACAAATATGAAGAGGCTGTATGGCGGGAGCCTAGCATGCCATGTTTTCTGTGTGGACCCCCACCCTGGGGACAGCTCAGAGCTTCCAGGCAGGCATTGTTTACTCCCTCTGCGATGGGAATGCTATCTTGCCAGACTCATGGAATAATGTATTAGTTGGCTCCAGTAGCTTGCCCCTCAAAAGCCCATAAAGAGGCAATGTAGGTGGAAAGGAAAGTTTGCTTTATTTTGGCTGCTGGCAACCAGGGGGTAGTGGGGGAAGGTGGACTCCTGTCCAAAGGCCAAGTCCCCCTCCCCCGACAACCAGGGGGCAAGAGCTTTTATAGACGGAGGGAGGGGACTATGTGAAGAAACAGCCCAGGCAGCTCTGACAGTCGTCTTGAAATTGGTCACTGGTGGTCTGACCGGCATCGTCTTGACTGTTTTCAAGCACAGTTGATCTTCAGTTCCAGGGTGGGTTTGTTCCCGTTTCCTTGAGGCCAGTTCTCAGAATGCTAGCAGCTGATGTCATGGCTACAGTCTTGTCATCATATAGTTAACTTCTTCCACCTGGTGTGGTCTCAGTATCTACAAGACAGCTCACAGGATATGGCTCAGAATATTATCTATAGCCCTTGAGGAGGAACTAAAGGTCTTTGACTATGCTTACCGACTAAACTCTTTGGTCTCCTTTGACTGTTTTCCTTTGCTTCTGCATTTTCTCACTTCTCTAATTAAACTTATTCTTTGGCTAAAGTTTTTCCACAGACAGAAGGCAGGTGGAGGATGTGGTGGGGAAGGACCACAGGGTCCTGCTCTGTTTCAATAACAACGTGCCCAAAACTGGGTAGTTTAAATAAGACGCATTTATTGTCTCATGGATCTGGAGGCCAGAAGTCCGAGATCAACGTGTCAGCAGGGCTGGTTTCTCCTGAGGCCCCCCTTGGTTCACAGGTGGCTGCCTTCTCCCTGTGTCTCCCCATGGTCTTCCCTCTGTGTGCGTCTGTGTCTTGTTTTGTCTTATAATGATGCCACTCATATTGGATTAGAACCCCCCCAAAGTCCTCATTTTAACTTAATTACCTCTATAAAGACCCCAATACAATCACATTCTGAGGTGCTGGGAGTTAAGACTTCAACATACGAATCTGAGGGTTATAGATAGCAGCCCATAATAATAGTAATGTGGAAAAGGTGAGCAGAGGTAGGGAAACTGCTTTGTGAATTATAAACTATTAGGTAACTACAAAGACCCTCCCCTTATCGCCACCCAGTATGACACTGATGGGTGCATTTAGACCAGTTGTTCTTTGTGGGGAGAGGGTGGGATTTTGCCCCCTAGGAGACATTTGGCAGCATCTGGAGGCATTTTTGGTTGTCACAGCTGGAGGGGGGTTGCTACTGGCCTCTAGTGGGTAAAGGTCAGACAGATCTCAAACGTAAATATTGCCAAAGTCAAAAACCTTATCTAGAGGGATCTGCCCCTTTTCCTTTCTTTTTATTTAACCTGCTCACCTGGAGAAGGAGGAGAGTGAAGGGTGAAAAAGAGGCAGAAAGCCTTCTCTGTGCAGGATCCTCACTACCAGATGCTGCCCCGCTAGCTGAGTACGTGTCTGACCCCAGACCATTTGGCAGAGCCCAGGCTGCCACAGTGTTTCTCTGAGATCATTTTTCTGTAGATCCACTTTTCCCATTAGAATTATGATTACTTCCCTCTTCAGTTTTCTAGAAAGCTCCTTGAGTGTCCAAAGGGCTGATAACAAAATGGATGATTTAAGTGGGAGCTACCTCCACAAAGGCTGCAAGCAGCTGGAAATATCCTGCTCTGTGTCCTGCATCCAACCCAGCCTTAGGCCTCTGGATTCCCTCCCCTCCCATCCATTCCTGCCACATCTAAATTTAGCCCTCTCCCCAGTGACTCAGGGAGAGATCGCAGCACTCCTTATGTCCTGTGATGTGGATAGAGCAGGATTACCTCCTGGTAGTAAATGGGACCTGGAAATGGCAGGGAAGGAGGGGCAGTGCACGGGGATCCGCAGAGGTTGGCGGACCCTGGACACCTTGCCCAAGGGCCCAGGGAGGTGGAGGAGGTCCTGTTCCTCCATGTTCGTTCTGGGTCTCTGGGAGGGTTAGGGAATGAACACATCCTCCCAGCAGGCAGGGCATGATTCAGCCCATCCCACGGGCCACTATGCCAGGCCCTTGGCTTGGCCTTCCACCGCTTGGTCCCTTTATATGCTCAGCAGCCTCTGGGGTTTCCCTTCTCCTGATGTGCTAGTCCTGGGATGAGAAGGCCTTTGTCCTCCAGCTAGCCTCCTGGAAGAGCAGGGAGAGGAAAGTGTTTGTAGTTGAGTCTCTGTCTCAGGCTGGGTTCCCTGGAGAGGCACAGGTGGAGAGAGGTTTACTGGGGGAAAGCCTTACGCAGGGCAGGAGTGGGCAGAGGCAGAAGCTGACCCCAATACCTCACAACTGAGACCTCAACTGGTCCCACAGGGTGCTGGCTTGGGGGCTGGGAGGGACCGCAGAGCTGTTCCAGATTGAGCACAAGTCTGGACTTTTGCACCCTCGCGTTGACTGGTCACTGCTGTGGGCCCTCCCCTGGGAAGGGCATAACCTTCAGAGGGAGCCCATCCCAGTGAGAAGTGGGCTGTGAGCCAAGGCATGGGCACCTGAAGGCTGGGTCTGGGCAAAGCACCTCAGCATCGACTACAGCCTCTTTAACAAATCGAGAGTTAGTTACTTAAGAGGGATACTATCAGTTGGCCCTCTCAGGGTCACCCCACTAAATAACAAGTACTTTCACTTTTTGCTGAGACTCTTTGTCATCAGAGCATCCAGGAGAAGCAAAAGTAACAAAGGGAGGGAAACACTGTTTTCACTGCAGAAAGGGACAGGGAGGGCTGAGCTAGGACAGGTGGCTGGGCTGCAGGACCTCCTTTGCCAGGCTGCCCACAGAGCGGAGGCCCCTGCATCTGGAGTGTGGCTTTGGCAGGTGGGAAGGAGACCATTGGGGTGGGGGGCTAGCAAGAGTACCACGGTCAAGCGACCATCCAAAACATCACTAAAATCACTATTTCATGAATTCATCGGATGGTTAAATGGATGATTTTATGGAAGTCATCGTGAGGTGGAATTAAGCTGGCGGCAACCAGGGCTAAAATGTAGTGTGTGCTTGCCATGTGCCAAGCCCCACTACAAACACTCTATGTGTGTGATAACCATCCATTCCCACTGTGCCCTGCCGGGCAGATACTAATGTTAACCTTTTGGTACCTTAACTTCCTCACTTATAAAATGGGGCAAAGCAGCCAGTCTAAGTCACTAAGCTAGTACCCAGTGGAGCTGAGTGTTAACCAACCCCCCACCCCTGCCCCCGCTGTACTGCCTGCAAGCGCTGTCCCTGTGCTGCCTTCAAAGGACAGGGATCACGTGGGGTGAGGCTGAGACAAGGCAGAGGGGGCTTTTGATGACCTTCAGGTATGTGCCTGGGATTCTGGTTACCACACCCACAAGGAGGGATAGTTTGATTTTACGAGTAAGCCAGAAACCATCATCCCACTTTGTAAACCAGGAAACAGGCTTAGCTTAGGGAGTGTCCCCTTGCTAGTGGAGGTGGAGAGAGCAGGTACTGGGGCCTTTCAGAGGGACATATGCTGGCCTATGCTGAGCCCTGATATTTGTAGGTCTCTTGGAAATGAATGATAAAAGTGCCCTTTTCTATTTCTGTAAAAATACTGTCCAGTAAAATAATATCATGCATTCCCATCATAGTGTTCCAGAGTGGGGAGGGGCTTTGAGAATACTTGCTCTTTCTCCACTCCTTGCAGACTGGGGACCTGAGGTGTAGAGAGAGGAAATCACTTGCTTAAAGATGCACAGCTGGTTAATTAGGTCCCCATGTTTCTGTCACCAAGTAACCATCCTATTGATGAAGCAAACTGTTTTGGAGGGTGGGGGAAGAGGAGGGGATTGCTCGATTATCAGAGAAATCGATCAACAGAGTCACCATTTAATTAAAAAATATATCAAAACCTTTCTTGATAATGATCGACCTGTTACACTAGAGCAATTAAAATGGTGATTTTATTTACTGAGTTACTGCCAACTCCTATGATTTTTTTTTTGCAATACCCTTGTGATAACTCAATTGGAAATGTGTGGTAAGACGCAGTAATGATAATGCCTTTTCTTAAGATAACTTGTGCCATAGCCAACCAGGGAATTTATCTGATGGGTCCGTTGTACAACTGAGGTCCCCTCTGTGCCATTCTGTCTCCAATGGCTCTGGAGGGACCAGTTAGGAGTCTTCAAAGGGGCCTGTCTTTAAACTGGTGAGACACACACGCACGTGTTCAACGGCTCTTTGGCTGCCGCACATTAGAGGTAATTAGAAATGGATGCTTTTTGAGATTTAAATATTAAGTTTTTAAAATTAAATTTTCATTTAAAATTTCACAAAACATAAAACACCCCCACCCACACACACACACACACTCTCTAATCCCACTCTCTAGACATTCTCGAGGAGTGAAAGCCTAGAATTCTCCAAGCCAGCAAGACCAGATGATTCCTGGGGGTGGCGGGTGCTTGTGTCGTGGCACGCAGAGGCTTATAGCCATGTGAATGCTGGGCTTTCAAAGGGGAAATGATGAGCCGCCATTCTCTGAAATGTTAATTGGCCCCCATTTCCCTAGTTATGAGCCCCAGTACCTTTGTGTCTCAAGACGTTTTGTTGGACAATGGCTGAGAAAGAATTCCATAATCAATTAAATTTGGGAACTGCTACATACAATACTGCCCTCTTGGATTAACATACTAAAAGCTCTGAGATGTTCTGAATCAATAAATCAATTTAATTTTTGGTTCATCATTTTTCCAATTTATCGGACCACAGTACCCCGTCTTCTTGTCATACCTATGAAACACTTGAAAAATCCGTTTTGAAAAACTCTTAATTGGGCAGAACTAGTCTGAAACTGATTATTAATCAAAGGAGGCATGGCAAGAGAACGAACCATCTGCCAGGGGTCAGGAGACCTGGATTCTGGTCTAGACTCTTCATTAATTAGCTCTGTGACTTAGGGGAAATCACATTCCTATGGAACTTAGTTTATCTGCCTATAAAATAAAGGGCTAAAGCTAGAGAATTCCTAAGGCCCTTCTGGGTCTGATAGACAATGATTTTTCTGATTTGCTGAGGCTCAGCAGGCTGTCTGCCCTTTCATCACCTATCACTGCTCACGTTGACAGTCTCAGGCTCCATCCTGGAATCTCCCAGGTCACTGTGAAGTGAGTCATGGTCCTGGAGGACCAATCTCACTGGGATGAGATTGCCACCTGTGTGTGCCTGGCCTACCATAGGGTGATGGCAGCATGGTCAGTGCCTCTCTCGGGACTCCACCTTCCACGTAGATCTCTGTAGTAAGTGCTGCAGGAGAGAGGGGGCACCCTGGCCCCTCTGTCCCTGGAGCATGAGGTCTAGATAGGGAAAGAAGGCAGGCCCACATGCACACAAGTGACCACACCCAGCAGTGCGTGCTAATGAGACAGGCTGGGACCTGGGACCCTTTGCTGCAGTCTTTGCACCTGGACAAACATCTTCTCAAGCAACAAAATACAAAGAAACTATAAGGGACTAAAAATAACTGCATGCATGTGCATTTGGGGCAAATTATGGATAAAGAGATAAAAAGAGAACAAAAACCCAACTGCCGCCTCTGAAAAGCTGGGAGCAAAAGCAGGGTACTGTGCCTGTCCCCGGCACACAACACCACCAAAGGGGTGGGCAAAACACCTAAGCCACCCCTATGGCCTGACCCCGGGACCCGCCCCTACCCTCACCCCATATAAGGTACCAGCTCGCCTCCCCTCGGGGGGCAAACAGGCAGGGGAAACTCCTACTTGTTCTCTCTCCCCCCTGCTGCAACAGGGGCCCCAGTAAAACCTTGCCTGAATTTCTTGTCTGGCCTCTGATAAATTTCTATTGATTAAGGAGGCCAAGAACCCTGGCTGGTAACAGGAACAGTTAGCAGGTGCTTGGGGAGATCCTAGAGGGAGACTCATGGGGGCCAGGTGATCATGGAGATCCCACACAGGCTGGAGGACTCAAGCAGGGTGTATTGGATAGCAACGAGGATGGCCTGAAAAAAGGCACTGGGGCAGAACTGCACGAGGCCTCTTTGGAGGAGTTGGTGAATCTCTGTACTGATGTAAGTTGTAGTCAGGAAGAGTGGGAAATGATGTGGAACCAGGGGCTGCAGAATGGCAATGAAAGCCTATAAATGTCATGTGATCAGGCTCCAGGGTTGTTCAGACAGTTGGGAGCCATTGAAATTTCTTAAGGAAAATGGTATTTTAGTAAATGAACCTTGGGACATGATTGGAGCTTGATAATAGAGCAGGCGCCATCCGTGAGCTTCAAAAATGGCCCCAGATGTGGAGCCCTGGATGAGTGTTAGCCCTGCTCCCCAGCCTGTGGGTTTGCCCAGGCTCAGCACCCCGCAGGCAAGAGCACCTCAGACAGAACACTCAGTGCCAGCTCACACTCCAACAAGAGTGAGCAGTAGGAACCCAGTTCCTCCAGGCTCAGAAGTGGTGAGTTCGAGGCAAGAATATCCCAAGAGCAGAAGATTTGCGGGAGTGGGAAGGAGCCCTGCCAATTCCACCTTAAAGCAAGTGAGCTTTATCTGCCACTTCTTCACAATTCACCCGTGCCTCGGGTTCTGATAAAGAGGACGCATTGTCATGTATGATTTTTTAAAATATTTATTTATTTATTCATTTATTTTTGGCTGTGTTGGGTCTTCGTTTCTGTGCGAGGGCTTTCTCTAGTTGCGGCAAGCAGGGGCCACTCTTCATTGCAGTGCGCGGGCCTCTCACTACTGCGGCCTCTCTTGTTGCGGAGCACAAGCTCCAGATGTGCAGGCTCAGTAGTTGTGGCTCACAGGCCTAGTTGCTCCACGGCATGTGAGATCTTCCCAGACCAGGGCTCGAATCCGTGTCCCCGGCATTGGCAGGCAGATTCTCAACCACTGCGCCACCAGGGAAGCCCCGTCACGTATGATTTTAACGTCAGTGATCATAAAAAGGAACAGAAATCTAATGGTTGATACCATGGGGCATAGGAAAATGAGTGAGATGCTTGGATAAGGGAGGGAGATATAGCTTCTGTCCCATAAAGGCCACAGGAGGTAGCTGGACACTCCTGGGGAAACTTTTCTTTCATTCTCATGAACTTCATTTTCAGGAAAACAGAGTAGACAGCTGTTATAGTAACTTTTAAAATAATGATTAAAAGACCAAGTTTTCTGACCTCTTGTCTCAGTAGGGATGCTGTTAGGGTCTAAGAATCAGAGGACCTCATCACTCTCAGGGGGTATCTGCTCTCTTCTGCTTCAGTCACTTATGAGCCTGGACAGCCACGTCCACACTGCCGGAAGGGCTGTTCTGAGGGGTTGCCCTAAGTTCAGTGGATTGAGCAAGGACCCTCCGAATCTGGAAAGACCTTCTCAGACACCTTATGTTGGTTCTCCGTCCTTCCTCGCCATATGCCACGTTAGGCGCTCCAACCTCCAACACGTACCACCGGTGCTCTCTCCTCCAGCCTTTGGTCCACTCACCCTGTGATGACTGGACACATCTGGCCCAGGTCTCTGGGAGCAAATCCTGAAACACTTGCCTTGGGGGTTCTGTTAGAAAGTCGAACAGACAGATGTATATGTACCAGTTGCTATGCCTTTGTTTCCAAGTAATGGGAACTCTAACTCAAACTAGTAAGAACTGTAAAAGGGATTTATTGGCTCAGGTAATGGGGAAGTCCAAATGTAGGAAGGACTTTAGGGCCAGTTCAGTGCTTTCCTTTCTGCCTCTCTGTCCTGCAGCTCGCGGCCCCAGCTTCGTCTCATGGCTAGCACCTCACTTTGAGAGAAAGACAGCTGCCAGCAAATCCTGGGGTGATGTGTTTTCTTGACCAAACCCAGGGAAAAGAGAGAGGAGAGGAGGGCTTCTGTCCTAGAACAGTGAGAAATCTCCTTTTATAGGAGTTCTAAGAAAACCTCTTTACATATCTCACTGGCATGAAATGGGACCCAAGACCATCCTTGAGCCAATCACGATGGCTGGGGGGCTGGGCTTTACTGCTTGTCTTACCAATCAGTGCCTCCCACCAGGAGCAGGGGGACTGGTCAATTCCCAGCTACACATCTGATACAGAATGAAGGAGGGGAAATTCTACAGGGGGAAAGGACGGAATTTTCAGTTAAAAAAAGGTTTAAACTGGATGCTGGGGAGGCAATCAGGAGCTGACCATTATCAGAAGTTTGACCCCATGTGGAATCCTATCCAATCAACCATCACTTCTGAAGTACTACTTGTATACACACACCATAACTGCTCCCTTGTGTGTGTCCCTAGATCAGTTAGAATGCTTCTGGCTGCAAGTAACAGAAAATCCTGACTCCAGCTACCTTAAATAATGAAAGAATATATTATGTCACATTCAGAGGTAGGGTGTGCCCAGGAGATGGCCTCAGTAGTCACCGATGGCCCAGGTTGCTCCCATCTCTCTTCTCTCCTGTCCTCAGTATCTGTTTCATCTGAAGGCTGATTCCCCTTATATTTACAAGGTGGCTGTTGCAGCAGCAGATGTGATAAGTAGAGGAACAAGGAGAAGCCATGTCTCACGGTTCTCTCTTGGGAGAGAGGACATTTTCCCAAAGTACCGCCCTCACTGAGAGACTCCCACTCATGGTTCATTGGCCAAAATTAGAAGATACATGGGACTGACTTAAATTTAAAACGTTGTGGGCTTCCCTGGTGGCGCAGTGGTTGAGAGTCCACCTGCCGATGCAGGGGACACGGGTTAGTGCCCAAGTCTGGGAAGATCCCACATGCTGCAGAGCGGCTGGGCCCGTGAGCCATGGCCGCTGAGCCTGCGTGTCCGGAGCCTGTGCTCCGCAACGGGAGAGGCCACAACAGTGAGAGGCCCACGTACCTTAAAAAAAAAAAAAAAAAAATTAAAACATTGTGGCTGGAATGGATGTTGGCCACTATTGCACCTAGTTGGATAAAATAATAAAATTTGTGCCTGCTGACTAGGTACAAATGAAGTGTAGCTTCTCTGCATTGGGGCAGGTCTGGGGAAAACCACCTACTCCTGATATGGAAGTGCTTCCATTCCACCAAACCTAGGCTCAAATCCCTACTCCATTACTCAGTAGCAGGTGGCCTCTGGTGGCATTTCTTAACCTCTCTGGGTCGCAATTTTGTCATCAGTAATCAAAGGGATAATAATAGATCTTGTTTATAAAAGCTTGCAAATATCAGTGGAGAGATCCCTGTGAAACACCACCCGCCCTGGCACACAATATTTCTCAGAAACAAGTAGTGGGACTTTCCTGGCATGTCCTGAAGCTCCTCTGGGTCTGCCTGCTCCAGCGTGGATTGCCTCTGCCCACCCAGTGTTGAGCATGAATGTTTCAGATGTCTGTAGCCAAAGTGAGAGGCAGAACATGGAAGGTTTGGGGGTTTCTCTCTCTTTGGTTGAGCCCTTTGATCAATTTCACCCTCAACAGTTTCTTTACTTAATGACTCTAGGAAGGTCACTTTGCCCTAACCATTGTTTTTGCAAAAAGTCCCCAATATACATTTTCCTGCCTGCAAAAAAAAAAAAATCTCAAAGTGTATGTGTCAGAACCTATTTTTAGTGCTTTACAAGTCAGATCTTCCCTTCTTGCCTTCTCTAGTCCCTTAGGACTTTTAGATTTACTATTTAAATATGTATAAACTGTTACAATTATTTATTAAAGGTTTATGTTGTTATTATATGTAGTATGGAATATGAATTTCTTCCTCCAAAAATAACAGGACTTTCCATTAAACGACGTGTGTTAATGATGCAGTAAATTGTCTCTTAAGGCAATAGAGAAAGTTTCCCTCTCCTTTGACAACCCTAAGTACCCTTATTTAAAAGTAGGGGTCCTACCTCAGTGGAAAATACATTGCTCCTGACTCCCCAGATGTTATTCTGTGCAGACTTAGGAAGTTTTTAGTGCTTCCACAGAGAAATTTTGCCATCTGAAATCACTGTGTAGTCAAAAACAAAAGATGGTAGCACTTTTATAGTTGGTAGCACTTGCTTTTCTCCATAACTACGGTTGGTGCATGTGTGTGCACACACAGCATGCATGTGGACAACACATGTTCTATATGTGTGCATGTGTGAGTGCATATGTGTCTTGGTCTCATTTTAGATTAATTAACTAATTCATTCATCCATACATTCAATGTAATCTACTCTGTACTAACACCATTCTATGCCAAAGACAAAGAAATGGATAAGAAACACTCTGCCTCCAGAGACTCAGGGTTCCAAAGAAGAAGGAAACAATAAGTAATAAAATAACAATGGTATCTAAGTAATCGTCAAGCAGTGTAAAAATGTGTGTACAATGCTGTGGGAACAGGGAGGAACAGTTACTATGGTAGAGGAATGACTTTTTTTTTTTTTTTTTTGTGGTACGCCGGCCTCTCACTGTTGTGGCCTCTCCCGTTGCGGAGTACAGGCTCCGGACGCGCAGGCTCAGTGGCCATGGCTCACGGGCCCAGCTGCTCCGCGGCATGTGGAATCTTCCCGGACCAGGCGGACTCTCAACCACTGCGCCACCAGGGAAGCCCTGAGGAATGACTTTTTGATATATATGTAGAGCTACATGTAATATACAGGGATTGATTTGGGAAGAATTAGGGGGTTTTTTCTTAGAATTAAATTTTTCTTCCGCCACTCAGTTGCTAACTCATCCACCTGGTTGTGTTGCCAGTCCACAGTCTAGCTCAGTAGTTCTCACCCAAGGGCGATTCTGCCCTCCATAGACCTTTGGTAATTCCTGGAAACATTTTTGGTTGACATGAATGAGAGGGTGCTTACTGGCATCTAGTGGGTGGAGGCCAGGGATGCTTCTAAACACCTTGCAGTGACCAGGACAGCCCCCATGACAAAGGATTATCTGGCCCCAAATCTCAGTAGTGCCAAGGCTGAGGGTGGGAACCCCTGGTGTGGGTCAAGAGAGTCCTGAGTCATGACTGACTCCCTCTAAATGAGGCCAGCGAGACAGGCTTGAGTTACCGGGAGGGAGAGCCTAGTGTAGGCCCAGGGAGGTAGTCCAGGGCAGTGAGGTGAGCAATTACCAGGTCCTTCCCTGTGACCTGGTAATTTCTCATCTAGAAGTTTGCCCTCAAGGAAATGGTCAGGGTGGCTGATACTGAATTATGCCTAGAGCCACTCAAAATTGCAGTAACAATAGAAACAACAACAAAATTAAAAGCCTAAATAGTCAATGCTACTAGATTGGCTAAATATATTATGACATATTATGGATTTTAAAGATGTCTGCAAGTAACTTTATTAACATATACAATGTATGTAATTTTAAATTCAGTGAAAAAAATGCCCCTCCCCTCCCCACAGTTACACACAGAAAAAAGACCAAGAGAAATAGACCTATGCATTGCTGCCAGTTAGTTAGTAGGTGGTAGGATTAGAAGCAGTGTCTTTTTTTTTTTTTTCAATACGTGGGCCTCTCACTGTTGTGGCCTCTCCCACTGCGGAGCACAGGCTCCGGACGCGCAGGCTCAGCGTCCATGGCTCACGGGCCCAGCTGCTCCATGGCACGTGGGATCTTCCCGGACCGGGGCACGAACCCGTGTCCCCTGCATCGGCAGGCGGACTCTCAACCACTGCGCCACCAGGGAAGCCCCGAAGCAGTGTCGTTTTTAAATTTAATTTTCTGTATTATCCAAGTTGACAAAAATAAACATTAACAGGAAAAGTTTTTCTTTAGTTTGTTTTCATTTAAAAAAATATTTTTAATGTCAGTGACTTTTTAAGGAAGGCCCATAAGACTTAGAGCCAAGAGACCAGGATACTAGGCCTGGCCTGTCCACCAATAGATGCCATGAGTTGGGGCAACCAGCATTCCTTTCTGGGGTACCTGAGGGCCCCAATTACCTCTCCCTTCCTGTTTCTCAAAGTGGCTCTAAGAGGCCAATAAAGCACTGCATGGGGATTGAAAAGCTGGAGAAATGAAGTGTTTCAATATCATCCTTCTGGCAGGAAGAATTTGATCATTGCCTAATGGACCTGGCTGTCCCCTTCTTGTTTCCAGCATGTCCTGGGACACCCAGGAGGCACCCTGGGTCATTGCACTTTACAGACAAATGTCCCCACCTTTGTGGGAGGGAAGAAGCAGCCCCTCTGGAAGCTTCAACTAGATCCCACAGCCTGTTTGTGTTTGTGGTTGGAATCTGAGGGATATACTTTCTGGGCCATTAGCTGGAGCATCAGGGCATGTTAGCTAATAAAATCAGTCCAGGAAGAGAGTGGTCAGAATTTCCAACAAGGGGCTGTTTTTGTCCTTCTGCCTATCGCCGGATGGGGGTTCCCAAGCTTCTGCCTGGAACATAAATCCTGGCTGAACGTCGACTCCCTTCTGCCTGCTGCCCAGGGCTCTGCAACCACTGCGCTCTGGTACGTGGATCTTTGGCTCCCTGGAGGCTGGGGAATCTTGCTTTCCAGTCACTAGGAAACTAGCTCAGAAAACCAGTCTCCTCGACAGCCCTGGCGCCTTTGCCAGCAGGCAGGTGTCTACTTGCTTTTTTCGAAAGGGTTTGCCAGTAGAGAGTCTGCCGGAGGCATGTGTAAATTCAGAAATTTCTGGGGTTTGGCTTAGAGGGCCCAGAGGGGCCTGGAAGGCAGGGATTTCAGTCCACGTGGCATATTCTAGAGTCAGTGCGGCTGCCAGTCCATTTTTCCCACTCAGAGAGTTGGGGCACCTACTAAATAATTGAAGTATTAGTAACAGTTTCTTTCCCCTTCTGCAGGCACTCCCAAAGGTCTGCCGTTTTCTTTGCACGAACAGTTGTCATGAAATACACTGGGTGTCAGTGCAGCAGTGAGGTGGTTAATTTTGACTGAATATTATGCTATATAACCACTTGGCATTTAACTTGAAAAATGGCTTTCTGCTTCACCTGTCAGCATACCCAGTTCTCATCAAATAAGTGAGTGAGAAAAATTTTTAAATTTCAATTTCCTGATGCTATTAGACACTACTTCTTCCATACTTAAACAGTTTAGCAGTGCATGTACAGGTTTTGGTATTCAGACCATGCCTCAGACTACGTGCTATTACAATAGCTTTTTTGTTTAAAGGGTAAAGAGATGCATGGATCTTTATCTTGAGGTTAGGAAAATGTATTGCAGGAACACGGCCAATCAGGTTCTGAATAACTTTGAAACATGGTATCGTCACCCCAATGTAGTACAAGGAATCCCAGTGCCTACTGTAGAGAATTTGAGACTGTCAGAAGGAAGCCTTAGAAATGAAGTAAATGTGTAGAGTAATCCTGCATGGTACTTCAGGGGGAAATTGACCACTCATGTTAGCATTAATCTATTTTTACTGTTTCTTTTGTCAATTATAATTCGGTAAACCATGCCAGAAACTTACATCCATGAACTCTCTGTGTTCAAGCTTAAAACCCCAGTCTCATTCACTATGTGAATTAGAGATCTTTCATTCTTCAGAGTTCAAACATTTTGATTAGGGTCACCTTATTTTCTTCATCCATCCCTAGAATAAAAAGCAAGAGGAGTGAAAATGATAGTATTTGATTCCTACGTCTCAGAACTACCTTCAATAACACCTTCACTTTATGGCAGATGGACCCTGGACAGCATGGGGAAGATACCTTCCTTGCTGGTTTTAGCAGAATTTGGCAAACTATGGCCTGGGGCCAAATCCAGCCCATGGCTGGCCTGACCTGTTTCTGGAAGTAAAGTGCTGTGGGGACATAGTCACTCCTTCACATACTGTCTCTGGCTACTTTAGGTCTGCAGAATTGAGGGGTTGCAACAGAGACCCGCAAAGCCTACAATACTTACTCTATGCCCCTAATGAAAACATTTACCACCCCCTCAATTTAGAATCCCCAATTTTCATTCTCTTCCCTCTTTGTTCCTGGGACTAATTTTTCCAAATCCTTAATGGAGGTGTTTCTGGAAAGAATGAATGGCCTTAGAAGTTATGCACTTATAAAGAAGCTTTCTTTCTTTACTTAGGCCAGATGGAGGGCTGTGCAATTATCCTTATTTTACAGATGAGAAAGCTGAAGCTTAGAGGGGTCACGTGGCCTGCAGGTTAATCCAGGTATGGGACAAGAAGCACAGGCTCCATTTTGCACAGGGACTGTGGGGGTTAAAGAAGTTAGCCAAT
The DNA here is from genome assembly GCF_003031525.2 of Neophocaena asiaeorientalis asiaeorientalis. Lineage (NCBI taxonomy): Eukaryota > Metazoa > Chordata > Mammalia > Artiodactyla > Phocoenidae > Neophocaena > Neophocaena asiaeorientalis. Next base: position 1,404,971 of record NW_020185321.1, read on the forward strand.
GTGAGGTGAAGGAGAGTCCCCAGCATACAGCAGATCTTCAGTCCTTGTTAAATAGCATTATTCTCCTTATTTTTATTAGTCCGTGACCCTTACCCAGGTGCACCAGGCTGTCAGGAAGAAGGGGTGCCCACTGCTGACAGCCTTTCCAGCTACATGGAGACCCAGTCAGTCAGCCCGAGTGAGGTTGTCTCCATTAGAAGCATGGACCACGTTTCCCTGTAATGGGCTCCATATTTTGGCCAAGCAGCTCAGATGTCTGGCCAATAGAAACCCATGTCCTTCCTGCACAATTTCAGCCCTAAGAATCTGTGACGCTCTCTCCCTAGAGGCCCGCAGAATGAGAGGGAGGGGCAGCTAGAAATCAATAAATGGATTACACACCTTCGAGGCTCTGCCATTTGTCATCTCTGACCTACACGGATGTTCTGGGGCTTACACGAGCCTGAGCTATATGTGTTTCCACGGTCTTTCTTATCCTCCACTTTGACCCGTCAGCATATTGTTCCCAGTTCTGAGCAGCAGGGTGGTGGAGAAAGAGAGAAAGAGAGAGGAAGGGAGGGAGAGAGGGAGCAGAATTCAAAGAGCGAGAGAGGGATTGGGAGAGAATGCCCGAAAGTGCTGGCTCCAGCTGGCCGGTATTGGATGTATGCCAGGTGTCAACATCATCCTAGTCCTTCTGAGGTCAGTTCCTTAATGGGTACCCTTCATTGGCTGCCAGGGAAGGCAGGCTGCTTCTCCCAGAGGAAAAATAGCCCTCAGATGCAGCCCTGCTCTACTTCTCTGAAGACCAGTGAGAAGGAAGAGTGAATTAACCAAGACATTCAACATATGGTCTCCAGCGTGACATGCAAACTCCACAGAACATCCCATAAGACCTCTCACAACATATCCTGTGAGTGCCCATTGTGTGCTGGGCACTGGGCTGGGACGACCTGGAGAGGGGAACCAACAGCTCCTACCCTCCAGGAACTCGGCACCACACATCTTATCAGTGCAAGCTCTAGTTTAACCCGGGAGACTAGTTACGAGTGTGCCGGAAGGGTAAACTGGCAATGGAGAGGGTATCCAGATATTGTCAACTGCAGGCTCCTAGGGCTGGACGGATGATGAGAAGAGGTGACTGTTCAGGGTTTGGGGCTGCTCCCAGAAGCTGGGGCCATGGAGATGATGCAGCCGCTGGCAGATATGTCACCCCTCTACGAACCCGAGGCTCTTAGGGGTCCCTGCAGATGGTCATTCAGCCTCGCTCTCTGAAGCTCCTGCCTGCCAAGCAGCAAACTGGAGAGACTTTGGACATCAGGGTGTTGAGTTACAGTGGGGAGGAAAGTCCAGCTGGGAAGAAAGTGCCCTGTGGCCTGGCTGGAACTCTCAAGATGATGGATGGTTTCTCGAGTGCAACGGAGGTGAGGAATCAGGAGGGTGGGTTTTCATTCCAGGGCTGGTCTCCATGCAAGACTGGGCCTCAGCTTCCTCATGGGACAGCTGGGGAAGCCCCAAGGTGTTACCCTTAGATGTCATCATAGGGAATAGAGTTGTCGATCACCACTTAAAAGACAGAGATTTAGGAAAAAGAAATTACCTAAGCTCAGAAGGGTCACATACAAGGCCTATTAGGGCCAACCCAGAAGCTGGTGCATGGAGACTCTGAAACGGAGGCCCTGAGTCTGGGACGTGTAGTGTGGGGGCTTGTGTGAATGATGCAATTGTGAGGCATGAAAACATATGTGCTCGGCGGTCATGAAGCACTGCTTTTGCAGAAAAGCAAAATGACAATTCAACCTACTGAGCCCTGTTATTACAGGGGCTTCAGGCCACCAGGACGTCCCCTCACCAGAAGTTTCAGGGTGATTTCCCAGGAACCTAAGTGCAGGGTGCGCTATGCGCCTCCCCACCCAGGCCCTCACCCTGACCTGGCTCAGCCCATCCAGAGCATCTCAGAGTCCCGAGCTGATTTGTGCATGAGCCTCAAGGTCCCCCCACCCTGCTCTGTGATTTATGGCTCAGGCCACATCTCAAAATTTCTGTTGGGCGCTGATGTCCTCTTCTTCATCTCTTTCTTTAATCATGAGAGAGTAATTGCAGATATTTAAACACTCGAGTTTCCTGCAGGAATTTCTATACTGGGTTTTATAGGCTTTTTATAAGAGAACAAATCACAGTTTGGATGAAATTCTGGGAATTCTCTTGCAGGATAATCGTACTCAGATTGCCTCCCCACTGCTAGCTTAATGTGGCTGTCCAAGTCTGGGATTTACTGGGGAGCCAATTTGTTTCAAGAAATTAACAAAACCAGTACCTAAGTACCACACTGAACATAAAGTTTTTATTCATTTTGGTGAAAGCAAAAGAAAAAAGACACCCAACATTCTACTACTCACAAAACAGCTCTTGAAAATCATTTCTATGAAATTGAATCTTTCTCCCCAAATGAGTCCCTCATGCTAAGCAGAAGGCAGCATGGCCTGCAATAATCGCTCCCTTGTATTTGTCTGGTAACTGGCTCAAACTCCACAGGCTTTGCCTGACCCAGAGGTCTCATTGCACCATCTTTATACTTTTTTATTTTATTTATTTATGTTTTTTACGGAAATGCAGGGAGCCATGTTGATGAGAGAGAATTCTCAGATGGGAAAAGCCATCTGAGGACTATATGAGGATTTAGACACACAAGAAGCAATCCCTATCCTTCACACCCTACACCCCACACATACACAAATTATAATTTTTTTTTTTTTCAGAATGTGGCCTAGAAATGAGAAGAGGGAGAAGGATGTGCTTTCACGAACTTGGATGTTTTCAAACAACAGTATTTCCTTCTGGGGGGCTTGTCTCCCCTTTCCTTGCTAGTACCTGATCAGCCCCCAATTTTGCTCTCTCTCTCCACTGTCACAGTTACTTGGGAAACGAATCTCATTTGAAGCATCTTCTTTTTGCCTGCCTGGAGCTGCAAAGCTAACTGAGGGATTTCTCCATGGAATTCCCTCACTGTGCATGAGGCCTATGGGGACCCCACCCCTGTGTTGTGGAAGGCAAGTCTCCCTGTTGGACACTGATGAGTTGTGGGCCCCAGCCTGGGCCAGGTGTGAGTGGACAGAGGGCTGCAGGGAAGGGTCCTGTGCCTCATTCTACCAAGGGCTTGGGGGCACTGAAGCACCTTCTTGGTCTACTGTAGAGTGAGGAGACACTGTGGGGTACAGAGGCACTGAGGGGACAGCAGGACAATCACTGCTGGAAGCACATACCCAGCCCTGCCCCACACTGGTGCACCCGGATGGGCTGTGGAAGGAGCTCGCAGCCAGTGGTCCTTCTGGGCAGGCGTCTGTGCAGAGGAAGGGCAGAAAGAGAGTGACCGATGTACTCCAGTGAACAAGTGCTCGGTATGTCTGCCATAAGGGCAGGTGCTCAGCACTCTGGGGACAGCTAAGTATGGCACCGATGCCCTGCCATGAACCCTGGGGGACAATTTGCACTATCCCAAGACCCACGTGCGTTGACTTGGCTTCTCTAGGCAAGGATGCTCCCTGAGATCGGTGTCACCACCTAACCCAGCCTCCTGGGCACCAGGGGACAGAATTGACACATTTCTCACAAGTTCCAGGCCAGGCCATTTCCTGTGCTGTGCAGGCCCTGCGTTTACCCCCTCCTCACCCCAGGCAAGCACACGTCCCCCTGCGCCCTCTGCTGCCCAGGACTCGCCCACTAGCCAGGCCCTAGGGCCTCACCTGAGGGGCCTGGTAGGACCTGTGCAGATCCTGGACACCCACAATGGCATGCTCTTGAAGCTGTGTGCACACTTCAGACCTTGAACCTGCTCCTACATATCCCAAACTTGTGGTCTGCTTCTGTATCCGTTACTCTCCAGCTGGTCCCTGGGCCTGATGCCTGGAGAGTCATTCTCAGTCCTGAGATCTGGGTTGGAGGTTCCCCGAGGCACTCTGGTATGACGCAGCCAGATCTGAGTGAGCTTCGCTTTCTGGAGCCTCAGTCACACCATTGACTCTGGACCTGCCCTGGTCTGTGGGCCAAGACTTCCCCAGGTGGTCCAAGCTCACTGCTGGGGAAGGTTACCTGGGAGCCTTCACTGGAGTTCCTGCCTCAAACGGAGAAATTTGCAGGCATCAGTACACTCACATGGTGGAGAGCTTTGAGACAGAGCAGAGATTTGCTCCATTCTGCACAAAGCCAGCTCCAGCCATGGCTACCTCTCCCTCACGCCCACTTCCTCAGTGCCCCCTGCTGGTTCATTTGCACACTCCCTGTGGCTCTGAGCTACATCAACGTGTTTAACAGGCCTGTAGGTTCTTCCCCATCTGAGCACAAGGCTGCCCCCTCCAAGGAAAATGTTTCACCTGGAGCTGGCCCTGCCCCCCTGTAAAGACTCTCTGGTCTCGGTCTTTCAACAAGGATGAATTGAGCACCTACTGTGTACCTCCATGAGGCTAAGCTCTGAGGATACAGCAGAGAAAAGACAAGGTCCCCGCTCTCTTGGATCATATAGCTCAGTGGAGGTGACAGGCAAACCAGAAAGATGCTAATGATGATAATTTTAGGTAGTGAGAAGGGCCATGGAAGAAATAAAATAGGGTTCTGGGGACTGGATGTGAGGGTATAGGTGTCAACATTAGATGTAGTCCCAGTGAGTCTTAAAAAGTGGCAACTAAGGGCTTCCCTGGTGGCGCAGTGGTTGAGAGTCCGCCTGCCGATGCAGGGGACACGGGTTCGTGCCCCGGTCCGGGAAGATCCCACATGCCACGGAGCGGCTGGGCCCGTGAGCCATGGCCGCTGGGCCTGCGCGTCCGGAGCCTGTGCTCCACAACGGGAGAGGCCACAACAGTGAGAGGCCCGTGTACCACAAAAACAAACAAACAAGCAAACAAAAAACCCACAAAAAGTGGCAACTAAGTGGCAGGGCCACCACTGCGCCTGTACACACAGGAGGGCATTTCAGGCAGAGGAAACGGCAAGGACAGGAGCTGGGGTGGCCTGAGCGTGGCCAGTGCGCTGGGCACAGAGGATGGAGAGGAGAGTCAGAGGCGAGGCCTGAAGGCTGGCTGGCAGGGCCCAGATTACAGAGCAGGCAAGGAGCCCGGATTCAGCTGAGCACGTGGGAGGAGCTCTGGGAGGGCTGAGCAGTTGTGACTTGCTCTTGGCTGAAGTGAACCCCGTCCCAACCCAGAAAATGTGCATTTGGCACAAGCCTGTGCCCACGGGGATCTGGGGAACCCTGTTTTCTCGAACGAATATGTTTCTAATGAACAGTCTTTATTTAACTCATCCGAGTCCTCTCTTGGTCGCACAGCCCTGGTGAAGAGAATTTTAAATGATCAGCTCTTATTTCCCACAAGGCCAGGCCCTTCCCTGTGGTCCTCCACTGCGGACGGAGGGCGGGGGCTGGGAACCAACGGCCAGACCTATGGTCCAGCTGCCCGCAGGCCGGACCCGAGGTCTCAGCGGGAGATACAAGCTGAGCCCAGGCTCCCCTTGCTGATGGCCACATGCCATCCTCCTGCCTGCTCCCCTCTCCTTGCTGCAGACCCCAGGGCAGGAGACGGCCACCGTTTCAGACGTGGTCTGCCAAGGTAGGATCTGAATTAAACCTCGCCGGGTGTCTCTAGTCCAGCAGCTCGCTGGGTGGACAGGAAACGTTGTGGGCTTCTGTGCCCTCACTAGTTCCACTGTGTGGCTTTCAATGTCACTGTGTTTAAATCCCCGTCAGAAAGCCCTTCAGGACAGCCGGTTTTATTTACTGTCAATATAACCGCTCCTTGGTTAATACCGGCCTAAACGCCATCAGGGAGGAAAGCAGGGCGTCTTATAAACTGGACATCTACCTGCTAAAGGAACCAACCCCCTGCCTCTCCCTGGCATATGCACAGATGAGAAAGTTTATTGAGCCCATTTTCATATCTTTCCACTAATGCGAGGATTTGAAGACCTTTCTAAGTATAGAAGCAGTAAATCCTGGTTCGTGTTTCACCCAAAAACGGAAAATAAAAATACTTTTTGACTGAGAATGGAGAGTCGCCTGGCCCATGCCTCCAGTTTAGGTAGCTCAGTTCCCAACAACATGGACACAACAAAAAAACCGCATTGTAGCAATCAGCCCTCTAATGAGCCTCTAACTTGGTTTCCACCTTATCCCAAAGGTATAGGGAATAGCACTGCTTTTTTAAAAAATATCAAGAAAACATCATTTGCTCTAAAATGTCCCTAAAAGCAGGTCTGAATTGCCAATAAAGGCTAGGTAATTGTATCAGCATGGATCAGAAAGCATTTCTCAGGCCCGATGAAAGAGTGTGCAGGGCTGGGGAGTGGGGAGCAGCGGCTGCACCCTCAGTCCTTGGGAAACAGCTCGCCCGGTGGAGGGAGGGGGGCAGAGGAAGGAGAGAGATTTTCAACACAATGCAATTTCCCTTTTAAAGCCAAACACCTTTCCCTCCCCCTCCTTTTGTTCTAATTAGTTAACTCAATTCCTTCTGAGAAGTTGTCTGTAAACCCAGGTCAAATCAAAGAAACTTTCTGGCTGTTTGGTTTCCAGAATCAGATCTTTCTTGTTGCCCTCTTCGGCCCCTGGTTCTGAATAACTTAATTATTTCTCTCCCCATCCAGGTTAATGACATACGGAAAAGTAAAATGTGTGGGTAGCTTAACAATATGACCAGCCTTGCTCTCCACCTTAGAGTTCTATAATCACTTGACTAGAAAACACATATACAGTATAAATATTTAAGAAAAAGTAAATTCCATTAAGCTGCTGTGTGATAGATGCAGTGGTAGGTACTTATCTTTGAAATATTAAACTCTAGACATTTATATCCATACAAAAAAGAGTTTCCTGCCATTTGATGAGAATTATGTGCCTGGCACTAATAAAATATTAAACTCCAATTTAAAAGATAAGTATCTTATCCACATTTTTCATAATAAAACACTTTACGGTGCTCAGGAAAGCCAATATGCATCAGAATTTCCATACAATACTGTATTTACAAACTTTCATAAAAGTTTTGTGTCTGCATTTATCAGTGGCTGGTTTCACACTAGCATCCTGATTATTTTCCCTAATGACATGGTGCATTTCAATAATGCATGATGGAAGGTGTACAAACAGCCTTTGTTTTTGTATATGGTAATTCCATAGTTTTGGTTAGTGGCTCTCACTGTCAGTTAATTAAACGAAGGTGGTCACTAAGATTGCATTATCCTTTTTGGTCCCCATTATATAAATTAATGTCAAACTGATGCAATGTTTCATGTTTAAAATAACAGATACAAGTGTTAAAAATTATAGCCTGCAGTTTTCCTATTTGACAATGCATTATTTTCAGCTGCAAATGTCAGTTACTAACCCCTGCCAAGAATATTGTGGAGAGGGCAATGAGTAATAAGTGTTAGGTATCAAATTTAGTGTCTTTTGAAATTTGCCCAGTGTTGCCAGGGTGGGGGTGGGGAAGCAGTCAATGCGTATGTGTGAATTTATGGAGGCTCTGTTTCCAGAGCCCTGTGGGATAAGAAGCAGTCAGCCTTTCCCCGGCAAGAGCTGCCTCAGAGTGCAATGCCAAGTCCTGGTAGAGGCCTGGGAGGGCCAGCCTTGGGTGGTGTCCCAGCTGTCTCTGCTGCTAGGGATATTTCAGACATTGGAACAACTAGAACTTATGTGATGCTCCTGAAGGGAAAGACATTGTCAAATGACCTCACCTAATTTGACCTGGACTTCGTAAGCCCCCGTCTTTTCATTGACATAAATCTCACCTTTGGCTTAGATGTTGCCGAGCTGGGCTTGGTCACTAATGGAATGTTCCTGACACCCTGAGGCTGTTCAGTCTCTGACAGCAGAAGTCACATGCAGAAGCCTCCCTGTCCCTGTAGAGACTGGCTTTGACAAAAGGATTTCTATTAGCAGCCTTCTCCCTCTTTGTTTTGATAGATATCAAAAGACAGCTCTGCCTTAAGAAATGTAATTACCCAAGAGGATGATTGGAGGTAAAAAGCTAGGAGAGGTAAATAGCATGATGTTTAAATAAACAAAAACCACCGCAGGGGCAAAACCCCTATGCCGTCACCTGCAGGTTTGGGATTTAGAAGTGAAAGGTGCTTCCCAAGGCTGTGTCCCTGGGCTCATGACCAAACCAACGATTTTAGCTTGGGCGATACGTGTAGCGTAGGACTAGCTAAAAGGTTCTAATATCTGTGATATTGGAAAGTACCAGAGTGACACTGATGCTCTGAAGTTGTGATCAGCCAGAAGAGACCTTTGCTCATTCTGAGACCTAGGTCTTCAGTGGGAAGTACTACCTGTCAGAGGAGGGGGTGTGGGGATGCCTGACCCCTCCACAGCCCAGCTGGTGCTTGGCCAGCGATGACCAAATTGTCCCATGACCATCACCATTTGGACATATCAGAGAAAGGCACTGCCCAGTTCTAGCATGGAGACCAGAGGTGACTATCTGCAGAGATTTTAAAATAATAAACATCTTGTAGCCAAAAGGACAGCAGGTTTCTAGTCTTCTTTCCATTGGTTGTGAGTCCCAATGAAGTAGACAAAAGCATGTTTTATTTTATCTTGAGAATATTAGTGCAAATGGTCATTTTTGCAGATGTGAGGGCCCGTTGGTAACCGTGATCCGTGACTGTTGCTTTGTTTGGCCGCAGAAATCAGCTGATTCTTGAACAGGAGCGCTCTTCCCTTCTATTCCAGGAGATGAACAGCAGTAGAGTTTCCTTATTTCTGTAAATTGCTGTAGAAACAATGGGCTGCAATTATCATCACATTTGAAAAGTATCTGCTAATTACACTCAGGCCAAACTCCACTTAATCCCTATGATATCTATTATGAGCAAGTCAGTGTGATGCCCTAGCATGCACTGATCCCTTTATCTTCCAATATTCGAGGAAATAATTGCTCTGTAAAGAGTTCCTTAAAAGCCTGGCCTGCTGGGGTTCTCCTTGGCAGCTATTTCATAAGCTGTAGTCTGAGGGGGACAGCACGGCTTGCGCTCTTTAATTTTGGGTGGTGCAGCTTGGCAGAGTCCTACCTCAGCTACTCACTAGCTGTGTGATCTCAGGTGAGTTTCCTAACCTCTCTGAGCCACTGTTTCCTTCTCCATAAAATGGGGGCAGGAATAAGACTTACGGTGTAGGATTATTATGGTGATTAAATGCATCAATACGTTTAAAGCAACTAAATTGTTGTTCTGGTGTGTGATTTAGAGCTTCTGGAAGGCTTAGTCCTGGAAGGTTGCCCCAAACAGCCTCTTGCAAACAGTGACAGTGTTGCGCTAAAGCACCGTTGCCTGGGGATGACAATACAGATCTGAGTCTGGCCAGAGCCCCTACAGTGGAGGTCAGTCCACTCTGGGCTCATGTGGCATCCTCTGGAAGACTTGGGCAGGTTTTAGTTTCAGCCTGAGTCTTGGGGAAGGAGGCCTGAATTTGGCTGCTGGCTGCTTCATGCATATGACCAGTGGAGCTGGAATCAGAATGCTGCTCTCCTAGCCTTACCAGGAGACCCAAATGAAGCAAATCACATAAAAAGGGGTTTCGAAAAGTAAACTGAGTGGAAAATAAGATGTTGATAATCATAACACTATATTATTAAAAACATGGCCCTAATTTATTTGTTTAGCACCCCCTCTGTTCCCTCCTCTCCCACCCACTACCTCTGCCTTAGATGAGAGCCTGCCCAGGCTCCAGTCTGACCCTTCACCTGAGTGCATCTCACAGCCAGAACAATCCTCCTAATATAACCAGCCACAAACCACCTTGGGTGAAGTCTTCGCTTCCTCATTGACCCAGGTTCAAGTTCAAGCTCTCGGCACGGCTCCTTTCTCCAGCCTTGACTAACTCTCTAGCCTAACCTCTGCTCACTCACCCCTTCTCGTCATGCTCCAGCCAGGTGGAAACTTCTGTTGTTCTTGGAAAATGCCACATCTTTCCTCTGCTTCTGTCTTTGCAGGCCATTGAGTAGTTACCGGCAGAGACTCTAGAGCTAGACGCTTCAGATTCAAATCCCTGCCCACCATTGAGAAGCTGGGTGTCCTTGGGCAAATTATTTAACTTCTCTGAGCATTCATTTTCCCACCAATACTATGGAGCATCTACTTCATAGGGTTATAATGAGGATAATTAGTTAAGATATAAAATAAGCTAGGGGTCTTGGGTTACTTTTTCCTTGTGAGATGTGTCTTAGGAAAGGGTGACTCCTGGGCCAGATGTGAAGATCAGTCTTAGGTGGGAGAGGTCTCTTGCTCTCTTTTCTATCTGTGGACACTTGAAGGCTTAGGTTTAAGCCCCCCTTTCCCAGGAAGCTCCTCAGTTCTCCATCCCACACGGCTCTCTCCCACCCCACATGCTTTAGTTCTGTATTAGTTACAATTCAGTCTCCCAAGACGTGATCCTAGTAGGATCTTAAAACGGCAGAGAAGCCCAAAGCCAAACGGAAACTTGTAGTTTCCAGACCTGGCCTTTGACATGACTGATACACCATCATTTTTTTTGATTATTATTTCTACCTAATATGTGATGGTTTTTATGTGGCATGTGATTGTAGAGTCTCATTGAGGAGTATTCTAGTCTTGCTCTAATGCTCCTTTTGTCTGGAAAAATAAATACAAAGCAGAGGGAAGAGGAGTATAGTTCTCTATGATATGGCCCTTAATTAAGAAATGTTGGGCTTCCCTGGTGGCGCAGTGGTTGAGAGTCCGCCTGCCGATGCAGGGGATGCAGGTTCGTGCCCCGGTCCGGGAGGATCCCACATGCCGCGGAGCGGCTGGGCCCGTGAGCCATGGCCTCTGGACCTGCGCGTCCGGAGCCTGTGCTCCGCAACGACCTGGGAGAAGAAAGTGAGGAAGATGGAGGAGAAGAAGATGACAAATAAGAAGGTGGAGGCAGAGGGACAAAAGGAAGGAAGGAAGGGAGGGCGGGAGTTAGCTGAGATCCCCTGTCTAGCTTCCCGGGACCCAGCTCACTTTCCTCCAACTAACCTGAAGCTGATCTCATGGAAAAATTGATGCCTCAAATCTGATCCATTCTGTGTGACAAGGACAGGGTGGGTGGCTTCTGTCTTCAATTTAAGGTAAAATTAACGCATATGCTTCTTCGGTATTTTCACAGTATAAGACTTCCAGCCAAATGTGAGTGTTTCCACACACTTCCTTCTCAAGAAGACAGATTTGCATATGCATTAAGGCCATTTTATCAGAACGCACACACAGAGGAATGACACATCTCATTGACAGCACCCAGGTGACGGATAACTCCACACAAAACATACATTTGTGAGGAAAATAGGAGGAGGAATAGAATTAGGGCTGGTGTGCGAGTGGCAGTGTGTTTTGTGTGAGGAACCACAGACTGCACTTCCTGACTCACTTCTCCGTGCTGGCTCTGCGTGAGTCATGAGTCAGGTGGCGACAGGTGCTCCCAGATCGGACCTTCCTGTGCTCCCCGTTGGGGTCACTGGGCACCTGCGTCTTTGGTGTTTCGCGCCTGAGGCACAGTAAGCCCCACCTGCCCAGTGGTTCCCGCAGTCTGGTCTCTGATCATGGTTTTACCTCCTTCCCATCACCTACCCAGCTGCTCTGCACACGCTTGTGTCCCAGAGTCCAGAATGCCCTCCCTGCCGCCTGTCACATGGGGCATCCGGAGGAGAAGTTCCTGGCAGCCCGTGCACCTTAAGCTCGGGGACCCTTCACTCTCAGGGCCCGTGAGTGCCGTGAGAGGTGGAGGTCGGGGTGGGAGGGGAGGCCAGTTAGCAGTCAGGAGGCATTTCAGGGAGCACCTAAAAAGCCCTCGGAAGGCCCAAATCGCCAAGTCCCCAGTACTGTGATTTCTTTTCTCATTCTCAATAGTCACTCATATGCATACATTTCTTACAGAGGGCCCCCCAAATTATGAAAACCTCAGGATCTGCAAATTCTCAATCTGCCCTGTGCAGGCTCAAATTATATCAATTTCTATCAACTCAATTCTCAGCACAAATTTTACCTTCTTGGAGTCTTTTTGTATTATTGTTGCCAAGCTTCAGTTACTATACTTTACCCTGGTTGATAGGACTTAATGACACTCAAAAATTGTCCCATTCATTTATTCATTCATGTCTTACTTGTTTGTCTGTTCCATAGCTCGACTGTCCCTGAGCACAGGGCCCTGGTCTGGTCACTCATCCTCATGTCCTTAGATCTACAGCCACTATAGCAGGTGTGCTGTTCATGGCAGTTGATCGTCCTGTCTCCCCAGGACTTTCTCTGCCCTCTGGAAATGTCATTTACTTCTCTGGAACTACAAGCATCCTCGTGGATGAAGGGGTTGGCGAAGTGTATGAAACTTTCTATCCATGCTTTTTGTGTCCCGGGAACTGTGCTAGGTTCAAGGTGCCCAGAGAACATGACAGGAGCAGTTCCTCCATTCAGGGAGTGCAGTTTGTGGAAGACACAGACATTTTATGGAAAATCACACAGTGGTTTAATGAGAGTTGTAACGGGTAACTGAAGACTCACGGGAAGGGCAACAATCTACATCTAGCGTGCGTTCCCAGAGCTGTCAAGCTCAGTCCCGCCTTGGTACCTTGGAGAGTGGCATGCGCAGAGGGCATTGGGCCCTTTGCCCCCAACCCCACCCCCAGGACCTCAGCGTCTCTCAGCCTCTCTTCCTCAGAGAAGGTATGGGGAGAAGAAATTTCCTGCCACCCCCTCACCTTCCCTCCCCACGCCTATCTCCACGTTCAAGGGTTCCTGGAGCGCCCTCAGATAGCCGTGTTACCTCTTGAAGTGCCATCTTCTCTCACCTCCCAGCTGAGTTATTGCCTCCAGTGACTCTGGGTACTGGGCTTTCGTAGGAGAGCTGATGACCTATGGCCCCAAGTGGCCGACCTGGTTGACTATACCAGCTCAGAAGGGGTCTTCCCATTCTAAGCATCTGGGAAATTCAAGTGAAAAATTAAACATGGGTAAAACCCAAACCTTCCCTTTTTATTAAATGTCTATATAATACATGTAGATAACAAATGTATATTTGTTGTTTTTAATTGAAGTGTAGTTGATTTACAAGGTTGTGTTAGTTGCGGGTGTACAGCAAAGTGATTCAGTTAAACATATATGTGTGTGTACGTATATAATCTTTTTCAGATTCTTTTTAACTATAGGTTATTACAAGATATTGAGTATAGTTCTATACAGTAAGCCCTTGTTGGTTGTCTATTTCTTGTATAGTAGCGTGTATCTGTTCATTTCAAACTCCTAATTTATCCCTTCCCCCCTTTCCTTTTGGTAACCTTAAGTTTGTTTTCTATGTCAGTGAGTCTATTTCTGTTTTATAAATAAGTTCATTTGTATCATTTTTTTAGATTCCACATATAAGTGATAATATACGATATTTGTCTTTCTCTGTCTGATTCAATGTGTATTTGTTTTTTCATAAGGGCGGGGTGAACTGTATTGGCTGTCTTCCCTTTTGTGAATCTCTGGACCTGGCTTGCTTGGGAAACCTCATGCATAGATTCACCCCTTTGATTCCCTCAGGGCTACTAGTGACCTGAAGAGTGACAGCTGGGTCACGTGTGCATGAACGTGATGGCTGAAAGCTTATGTCCACGATGGACACTCAGCCAGTCTTCACTGGATGTTAAAATGCCGCTGCAGGCACACACATGTACTGTTCTTAGGTCTCCCTCTGTAGGAGTGAACAGTGCAATTTGGGATGGGCAGCACCTTAGAAAATTGTATACAGTTGGCCAAACTGGCCTTATATTTAATCACGTTAATCTGCGTTGTTGATGCATATGATCAAAACTTTCTATAACCCTTTCAGCTGTTTTTCACAATGCAGGTGCAGCCAGAGTCAGAGACACAGACCCAGGTACATATGGGTATTTTAAACTGTCCCCATCCTATTCTTCCAGCCAGCACTCAGTTGAAGCATGTGACTAACAGGGGGACCAGAGCCACCGCAGATCACCAAGGATAATTTGTGAGAGGGCAAAATAGCTTAGTGCAATTAACCCTATTGTCAGCGGTTAAGATTCCTGCAATGACGTGTGTATCGAAAGTGCAAGACATCAGAGCTCTTTGTTGTTAAACGCTCAACCTAGAACTCTATTATTTTGCTAAGAAATTGTAGAAAACTCAAAATTTTTCTATCAAGTGTCTCACTGGGTGCTGAGTCTATCTTGTTGCAACGCATTAATTTTATTTTTCCATTGGAGACTTTGATGATAACTCACGTCTGCACTCTCCCTAACCTGGTAGCTTCCCTACGTCTTTAGGAGAGAATTTGTAATTGCTGGAATATTCTTGGCCATCCTTCATTTGGAATTTATGTGGTAATTTCAGCAAAACTGAGACCTTGTGCAGCAGTTTTCATCTTTTTCAAGGCTGCCTCTATTTCTTGAGATGCTGGAGGGTTTCCAATTATTCCTTCTGGTCTCTTTGGATGTGAATCGTAACAGATCAGCTGAGAGTCGCAGTTCAACATTGTTAAGCTTATCAATATAAATATAATGTTAAACCCCTTTTAGATAATTGGAGCTATGTGTGAAAATGTGACCAATTTGTGCATAAATTGGTCCTACACTTCTTCCTGGCAAAGACAGAGAGAGAGGGAAAGAGAGACCAACCATATGTGAGGCTGGTTTGCTCCTTCTCAAGGACTTTTCTGCACCTTGAATCCTTGATCTGGTTTTGTGGCTGTTGACAGTTGGAAACCTGCAGAGATTATGTAAAACCATAAGGTCCTTTGCCCCTTTGAACCAAATTCTTCCGTCCTAGAGGCTATAGAGTGAATATCAACAAGGCATTTACACATCACACCAACAGGGAAGATGCAGACAGTCTTGAGAATTAAACGTCTCTGCTTGGACCCCTACCAAATTCAAACAACCAAATGGAGAGACTGACGCCCATGGAGAGGGAAAGAGAGGGTGCTGAGGGAAATCCTGGAACTGACTTCTCCTGCTTGGAAACCTTGCTGTTACTTCGGGATCCTGGAAAGCTCATACTCTCTTTGCTGCGTGAGTGCTCGTGTGTGTGTGCGCGTGTGGTGTTGAGGGGTGGGCGGTGGGAACTAGTCCATTTCTCCAGTTGTGGGTCCTCCAGAGCTAGTTAGGAGGCATGAGATGATTATTATACAGCTGCCCGAAGCATTTCACGGCTTAAGAAGAGCGTTTAACAAAATCAATCCTCTCAACAATATTAAACTAAGTATTATTATTCAAACTTTACAGGTAAAGAAATGGAGGTTCTCAGAAGATTAAGACCAAAAACAAAACAAAAACAGAAATTTGAGGATACTCGGAACAATGTTTGAAGTCCACTCCATGGTTTTTAAATTTTTAAGAAGGGTGTTTCTTTACCTGCAACAAAGCTGCAATGGGGGTGTAATTAAGGAAGAAATAGCTGAGGCTCTTGTAGTCTGTGGGGTCATCTGGCAGGTTTCTGACAGGCCTGATGGTGGAGGTGCCACCTTGTTTCCACCAGCTGACTGGCTAGAGTGTTCTGGGACTGGAGGCTTCCAGGTGGGGGCAGGGCTATACCCCTCTGGGCCCCAGTAGTGTTCTGGGCGCATCTCAGGACCCAGAACAACAGATCCACCAGGTATTACAATGATCTGGGGGAAATATAGACCGAAGTCCAGGGTCAACTGGGGAGGTCCACCCTGCCATGGCCACTGGACAGAGCTAAGCAGTGCCAGGAAGCAGACCTCTCTACTCCAGCTCACCGAGAAAACACAGTGGCTACCTTCAAGCCCCAAAGGTTTGACCTCTGACTTTAGGGGTGCTCAGGGTGGAAGGATATATGGCAGCTTCCTCCAAACAAAAAGGGACCCAGAGACACTTTGCCCTGGAAAGAATTGTTTTCTGGGAAAACCTAAGGTGACCATTTCAACTTGTGGTTACAATTCCAAATGGACCCCAGGATTTCATGGTCATTAGAATTTCTTCAATTCCTCATCTTTTCTCTTCAATCTGCAGGGAAGGGCATGTATAAAAGAGGTTTCTTGGACATCAAGTGTTCTGTTGAAGCAGGAAGATGAGTGAAGCAGACATGAATCAGAAAACATATGGATCCAATTTTGGTTTAAAAATTAATGGGAAAGCATATTCTCATTCTCATCAAACTCAAAACAATGAAAAATATTTCTTAGGCAGGCAAAACCTCCAAAATACGGTTGCCCAACTCCGCACAGATTCCTTAACGCCCCTGGTCTCCTTCTTTGCTTTTCAAAAATAGCAAGATGAGCTGAAGGATGTGTGGAAGGAATTAGGGCAACACCAGTTAGGTGTGGGCCTCCAACAGGATGGACCACAAGGACAGGTTCCTGGAAAGACATGGGTGATGGTTGGTGCTTTCCCACCAGCCCCTCTGGTGCTGTGACCTGAAGGCAGGTCCTGGGATTGAAGCGGCACTCAGAAGGTAAGAGTGACACTGATGTTGCTCATCCAGCAACAAAGAACCTCATAAAATGGAAAAGTGAAAACAAACCAAAGAGAAGTTCATCTTCTGTCATCCATTCATTGGGTGGGAACCTCACCCTAGGGGAAGAACGGTTTATCAGGCACAATTCCCAGCCGGTCCTTCCCCAGTAAACTCCTCTGTATCCTTCCCTCACTCCTCCAGCCACAGATCTGCAAAACCCTGGTCTCTGAGCTGCTTCCTGGGATGGCTTTTCTGAACTGAAGCTATTCCCCTGTTCCCCGGTGCCAGGCCTGCTGAAGGATCAGGGATGAGGCAATCTGTTGACGGAAATGACAGGCTAGGGGAGGGGAAGGTCTGAGCTGTCAGCCTCAGGGCGTGTTCAGCCAGCCAGACCGGAGCCTCTAAATTGCTCACCGTCTCCTAGATTTTTCTGGTCGACAATGTTCCTGGACTCCATCCTCCTCAAATCCCTGAACCACTTCCTCATCTTGCCCCTCCTTCTCAGCCGATGATCATGCCTCTTACTTTAAGGACAAAACAAAAGCCACCAGCTGAACTGCACCTGAACCTGTCACCACACCTGACACTCCACTCACATCAAACCCCATCCTTTTGTCTTTCCTCCGTGTCAGGAAAGAGAGAAACCCCTCCATCCAAGGTGATCCCTGCCACTGTGTGTGTGCTGGTTCCTGTCTCTCTGCCTCTTCAGGGGCCCGAGAATCTCCATTCTCTACTCTATCTCAGACGCCTCTCTTCCCCGCGGGGTGCTTTCTGCATGGTGTTGAAACGCTCCATCTTGGAGCTAGACTACCTGGCGTTGTTACCTTGAGGATGACACCCAGCCTCCCTGTGCCTGGTGTCCCCATCTGCAAAATGGAGATAATACAAATTCCCATCTAATGTGCTTGTTTTGGAGATTGAAAGCGTTAGTCCATAGAAAACACTCATAATAGTGGCTGGCTCACCATAAGCATTAAATAAGTGTAGGGTCACCCAGCTTCCTTTCTGCCGATATTTAAAAGTGCTCAAGTCTCTCATATTTAAGAAGGAATTCTTTCTCACCCTCACATCTGCCTCCAACTATTGTCCTCACCCTAGTTGTCAGATTTCTTGGGTGGGAGAGCTATGTACACCTGTGGTTTCTTCCTCCTAAATCCACGGTGTCCAACTCTCCCTGATTCTCTGCACCGAAACTGCTTACACCATGCACTTCCTGTCACTAGATCCAAAGGACATATTGCGATTCATGTCACTTGATCTCTATTCGCCCTTGGCTCTGGTGACCCATCTGCCCTCTTCTAATATGACTCCATCAGCCTTCACATTCCACCTCGGGGCAAGTCATCTTTGCACCTCTTCCTCTGCCAGGTATGTAAATATGACATGTTTTTTAGGACCTTGACCTCACCATTTCCTACCTGCTGACCCCTGCTCGCCCTCTGCAGCCCAGGCCTCTCTCCTGATCCCACTGGGAAAAGACCCTCATATGCCTCACCAGCATCCAACTCTTCCCCTCCCCTTCATTCCCCAAGCTGTACCTTTCTAGGAGTCCCTACATCCATGGGGTGTATCACTGGGCACCCTTAGTCCAAAACCCTCAAGGTCATTCTTAAGCCTTTCCTCTCCCTCACACTGATCCTATTTCCTAAATACGCATAAGATCCCTGCGCATGTCTCCAGCTCAAACTCAGACCACTATTATCCCTCCCCTGGATTCCTGCAATTGCCTATCAAGCGCTATTGCTCTGGCTTCCATTCACCTTCCACTCATTCTCCACATTCCAACAAGGAGCACTTTCCCCAAGTGCCTGTCACTGCCACCACCACTACCCCCATCTCCACCGAATGACCATGAATGGTTTCCCATTGCTCTGAGGATAAGAGTCAAACTCCCTAATCTGATTTCAAAGACTTTGACTTACTGGTGTCTGTTAAAGTTGCCAGTGGGAATTCTCCATTTCTCCTTTTATACTCTATCCCCAGCCACACAAAATTTAGTGGGTATTTGTCATGTATATGTTGCCCAGCATCTGAATAGTTTACTTTGATTAAGGGAGATCTTTAATATGAATCTACACTCAAAAGGATGGAGATATTCCCTTTCTCTACTCTTTGTCACTTTACATGAGATCGTGTGACTCAGATTAGCCGGACATGTGCCCAGTGAGGGTGACCCTTGTGACAATGTCCTAATCAACCTTTCCTACGGGATAAACTCAACTAGGGTCTTAACGGTCCAGCTTCCTTTGGCTCCTGACTGATTCTTCTGCTCTCCTGTCCTTTGATATGCTAATATTCTTCCAATTAACTCCTTTTTCCTCTGAAATTATCCAGAGTTGGTTTCTAGTGTTAGTAATTAAGAACTCTGATGTTTACAAGGATTTTCGCGCAGACCCTCAAACATACAAGGTACCTGAGGCGCCCTTTGTATGTGCTTCACTTAGCTCACTCCTCCTAACCCTTCAGACCTGGATTTAAGGATCCCTTCTTTGTTGGAGACTCACCAAACCTTCCTCACTTAGATCAACTTAGGTGTCCCCATGGAATGTTTCTGGATCACTGTTTTTTTCTCTCATGGCATTCATGGCCCTGTCATGTGATAGCTTGCTAAGCTGTCTCCATCACTGGATGCAAGATAGTCAAGGACCTCATCAGTCTTGCTTACGCTTGCTTTCCCAAGGACCCAGCATAGCATTTGTCACATAGCAATTCTCACTAAATATTTGCTGAGTGAGTGGATGGATTGCAGCTTCATTCCAGTGTCTGAAGTGGTGTTCTCTGAATCTTTCTTTGAACTCACAGATTCTTGGTGTCTAGTGTGAGTGGCTTGCCTAACTCATCTCCAGGCTCCACCTCCTAGACCTCTCGACCCATTCTCTTTAGTAGACACCCCCGACTATGGCCACACCCACAGGACTGGATTCTCTCCTGGGAGGAACAGATCTGTGATGTGTCATTTTGCAGACTTGTGCATGGAATGCCACGGGAGCGCTTGACCAAGAACCAGCTAGAGTGCAATACCCTGCCAGAGGCACTGGAAGGATTGAGAAAGCTGGAAAGGAACAACAATGAGAAGGTGTCAGTCTCCCTCACTAGAATGTCAGTTCTATGTGAACAGAGTCCTTTTTATTTTTTTTTTTATTTTGGAGTATAATTGATTTACAATCTTGTGTTAGTTTCAGGTGTACAGCTAAGTGACTCAGTTATACATACACATATATCCATTCTTTTTCAGATTCTCTTCCCATATAAGTTATTACAGAATATTGAGTAGCATTCCCTGTGCTATACAGTAGGTCCTTATTGATTACCTATTTTATTTATAGTAGTGTGTGTGTTAATCCCAAACTCCTAATTTATCCCTCCCCACCACGTTTCCCCTTTGGTAACCATAAGTTTGTTTTTGAAGTCTGTGAGTCTGTTTCTGTTTTGTAAGTAAGTTCATTTGTATCATTTTTTTAAGATTCCACATATAAGTGATATCATGTGATATTTGTCTT
The DNA here is from genome assembly GCF_003031525.2 of Neophocaena asiaeorientalis asiaeorientalis. Classification (NCBI taxonomy): domain Eukaryota; kingdom Metazoa; phylum Chordata; class Mammalia; order Artiodactyla; family Phocoenidae; genus Neophocaena; species Neophocaena asiaeorientalis. The sequence goes on from NW_020185321.1 coordinate 1,424,881, forward strand.
TCTCTGTCTGATGGAGTCTTTTATTTTTTCCCCTGTGCTAGCTCCAGGCCTAGAGCAGTTCTTAGCCTATGATGAGTCCTTAGTATACATTGATTGATTGATTGATTGATTGAATGTGTATTACTTAGAGTAAAGCAACATACAATACATGCAAGCATCTTCTTGATAATTCAAAGATAGGACATTCAGAAAGTATTCTGGAGAGTAAAGCATGTAAATGGCAAGGTGTTGCCCAGCACCTTTTATCACTGGCTGAAGATGGGCAAAGGACAAATGTCATGACTTTATTTAGATCACACCAGGAATATTTAACATAAGGACTTTCACCATGTCACTTAAGCACTTGGTCTTCTAATTCCCTCTTCCTCCCAATATCCTGATTAACTGCTTGTGAATTCTCCTGATTTGGGGTTTATGTTTCAGAGACATACACCCCAGGGGAAGGGACTGTCCTCATCCACCTCTATCCATGGTTCTTTTCCACAAAAACACCTATTCCTTGTCCATTCTTGTTTCATTGCCCTCCTTGCTGCTCTACCCAACTCCGACTGCAAGGCCTCCTTCGTCTGACTTCCTCTGAGAAATCTCTCTGGATCCCTTAGGCCCATCTTCTCCTGCCCATCTCTGAACACCTCCAGGACCTGATTTCATCTGGACTACTACTCTGATTGTGTCATTTATAAGTTGTCTGACAAAGACAAAACGAAGTCCGAGACAAAGCGAACCGTCTGTTGATTTATAACCATACAGCAAGGGAACCCATCTGGTCACTTTCCTGGACAGGCGTTCAAGGGCATTAGAAAGGAGAATACACTTTATAAAGTAAAAGGGGGAGCTATTGAGACAGTCTCTGATTGGCAAAGGCTTATCAAGGTGGGGTTTTGGAAGCTGCGGGGACTTTCTAACAGGTCTTGAAGTATGTTTGGCAATCCTTGGTTGGCTTCAGTTTGGGAGAGGAAGAATTGTTCAGGGCTGGGGTGGAGAATTTTCTGTGCTGGGCCATTTCCTGGAAGCAGTGGGGGCAGGGCTGCTGGCTGCCATGGCCGGCCGTCTCTCAAGTCTGAGTGCAGCTTATGGGCTGCCATGAGGCAGAAATCATGTCTCACACGTTCCTTATATGTGCTTCACTTCTTGGCATACAGCCAGCAGTCAGCCCTACTTCCAGATTTAACATGAAGACTTGTTGAATTGCCTTTGGGGGAGAAAAGGTACTGTATGACATACTCACCTAGTATATTCATGTGTCTCTGTGTGTAAATCCCCATATGGGAAAAATGTGAAGATTGATTTGAGGAAGGGGCATGAATGGCTATGCATTGTACCTCACTGCTTTCAATACCCCCATCAAAGAAATCCACTTTTGAATATGTGGGTCCTCAAAGTCTAGCTGGTTTAGAGGTGTCTGGCCAAGTATTGAGGCATTGGCAAAGCAGCAGTCAGGAGACAGGTGTGTCCTCTACAGAGGACAGTCCTGGCTCTACCCTCCCCAAGGTACAAATAAGCTGAATTGGCTCTGTTTCTTTTGAGCCAGCCAGTGTCCGTCAGGGTGGAGGTGCTCTGACAGATGTGGGAGTTGCCCTCCAGTTTTGGGTAACCAGATATAATGCAGAGAAGGGGCATATGCCATAGGGCTGGCTGTGTGAATGAAGATGGAAAGTTCACATTGACATTATGGAGCCTAGTGTGTTACTGCTTCATTGGAAACACAAGCGCGAAACACAATTTTGTGGCTAAAATCCACAGAGCATAAGATAACTTTTGGAAAAATAAGTGCTCAATAAACATTTGTTACTTGAAGGATTGAACAAATGCATGTTCTTAAAAGTGAGTGCCAGATCACTGCCTCCCAGCAGCTCTGGACCCACCACACTGATGCCATTATGCATTTTGACCACACATGGGGTATGGGACGTGATGGGGTGACCAGTGGGGAATGGCATCTGGTGGGGAGGGGTATTTCCTAGACTTAGGTCAAGTGACACGGCTTAGTGAGAATGAGGAGTTGGGGTGTTGGGAGACAAGGCAACATGTAACATAGCTAAACTGTTCCTTCCTTGAATGATCAGGTACTTGGGGGGTTGGGAGGAGAGCACCCTTAAGGAGGATGGCACTGAACTTGGCTGTCTCTACAAAGAGAAACCGCATCCAGTACAAAATCTCTCTAGTTGCTGGCTATGACTTCGCATCTCTTGTTGAATTTTTTTTTCTCCTCAAAATTAAATGACAGAGTCATTGTGCACTTGGAGCTTCCATGGTATAAATGCAGTGGTTGGTCTTTTGATAAATAGACTTTGAAATGTTCTACATATGCCTACAACGAGCTTTTATCCATTTGGCTAATTTTATTCTTTGTAAGGCACAAAAGACAGGGGAAAATGGCCCTGTGATTAGATCTGGCTTTGAGACTAGGAGAGGGAAGTGGAATTTGAGCTGCCCAACAAAGCACGCGCAAAGCATCCTTTGTACAAAAGGTAGAATCAGAGCATCAGGGGATCCTGGGGCTGGGAGGGACATTGGAGCCCCTCTGGTTCTGCGACTGTCACCATTAACCCTCCAGACTGGGGCTCAGAGTCGTCTGGGAAAGCTTGGCATCATGCACATGCCTGTTGGGCCAGATTTATCAGAATCTCTGGACAAACAGCCTGGCCGTTTGTATTTTTAAAAATGCTCCCTGGGCTGGAGGTGGGTGGAGGGCAATATAATATATAATAAAAAAATAATAAATATAATAAAAATATAATAAAGCAAGCTTGCTCTCACAATACCAGATTCAAACACAGGCTCCACCACTGCTTTGTGTCTCTGTTGCTTTTCTTACAAAAAGTGGGAAAATAGTATCTATCTCACAGGGTTGTTGTCACCAGTGTGTATGACCAGCCCTGTGGTGTTTTCAGAGCAGAGTCTAGCAGTAAGTGTCCACCATGATGAAGACCAAGCCGAGGACGAGGGCTAAGTCAGCAAACCACTGACCCAACCCAGCTGCCCTCCCAGCCCAGAAGGGCCTTCCTCAGTGTCCCTAAGGGTGTCACCCTTTCCTTTCCTCCTCTGAACAGCCTGGCTGTTGGAGGGTGTGTCCTGATCTGATCTCACGTAGCTCTGCCTCTGGACACTGCTGTCAGCTGACCCTGGTTCTCGTCCTTATGTTATCTGTGGTCCGGGTCCTGGGCAGTGCTGGATTGGGCTCACAAAACCCTGAGAGCAGGAGTTCAGACTGAAGGTCCTCCGGGGCCACTGTGGAGGGCTGTTGTCGCAGGGAATTTCGGTCATACCTCAGTGCAGAACTTTTCCACAATTCTCTGATGTTAACCTTCAAGGGTGTCTCCCTACCCTGGTGTCTTATTCAACTTTCCCCACCACCTCCTGGAGCCCCCCTCAGCCAAGCCGTGCCCGTTGGATGAATGCGAATGAATACCTTCTCTGGGAGGGAGGCACCCATCTTCCCGGCTGCAGCTGTTGACGAGCAGTGCACACATTTGCTGAGGAATCAGGTGATTTCATCAGATGAACCATTCCAGCATTTAACCAAATGTTAAATTTCTCAGGCCAATTCAACCAGCAGTTAAAGTATCCTTCCTAAGTGCAAGACACAGAGCTAGGTGCAAAGAGGGAGGCCATGGTGACATGGCCCAGAGATGGGGTAAAGCAGGTATGCCTGTGGTGACAGTGTTGGGGAAAAGGCTGAAGGTGAAGTTCTTGCATGGACTGGGTATAAATTGATGAGATTTAATTCAAGCCAACTTCATAGCCATGTCACCTGTGCAGTCTTACCTGGGTCCCGTGCTCACTAGCGCCCCACACTTGGTTTATTGTCCTGCTGTCACCATCTTAAGATTCTTAATAATCTTTGTACAAAGGGTTCTGCATTTTCATTTTGTACTGGGCTCTGCAAATTAGGTAGCTGGTCCTGGATTGAATTGTAAATGTACATGCCCTACTGACACCAACAGTGTCCTGACCCTCTTCCTCCTCCCTCAATGGTCAAAACCACCGGCCTCCCTGGCTCTAGGGACAAGTGAACAAGGAAACCTGAGCACCTCCACCACCACGGGCCCTGCTCCTTCTTGTCAGAAGATATGCCATTTTGCTGCATTTGCCCCAAAGTTGCATGAGAAGAGGATTCCCGCATTCTTATGTTGTGTGTGTGCGTGCACACACACACACACACACACACACACACACACACACACTCATCCAGAAGTTCATAACTTGGCCAAGAGAAGAGACTCTGCCTTTTCTGTGAACTCAGCTACCCTGAGAGGTTCAGGAAGATTTGTTCAGCTAAACAAGGATAAGGATGAGTTAGCTGTTTGCCCCACGCCCCGCCCCACTAAAGTCTAGTGCAGCATGGTTGCTGAGACACAGCACCAAGGAACATGTCGTGATTTTGATGGCTGTTCATCTTGAATTTTCACACTGATCTTCTCTTAACTCTTAGGCTGCAGACCAGGCCATTTTACGGAGGAGAACACTGAGGGTCTGAAAACAAGTGGTTGTTTGCTTTCCCCAACGCTCTGCTCAACTGAAGCTTAAGGGAAAGGAATGAAAATCTCACCCACAATCTGTCATGACGGTCACTTCCATGCCCTTCTCAGGTAGAGCCTGTGCTAGCAGCCACCTTTGGAAGGAATCTTCCCCTGACTTTAAGTAGAAGTCTGTATACTGTGAGGTGGTGGGGAGGGCTGCTGGGAGAGACTGGAAGGGGTTAGCTCCCTGCCAAGAATCTCCACTGGACCATGAAGGAGAAAGGGATTCTGAAAATATCCTCAGGCCTGGATGGCTGCTCTCAGCACCCTTCCCTCCTGCAGCAGCCCCTTCTTGCAAAGCATGCTCTCTGAGGTCCTTAGATTGTTAGCAGACAAAACCAGCCACCTCTGGGGACCAGAGGAGGTACACAGAGAGTCACAGAATTCCATTGTTGTAGAGCTTTGAGGAGATGCTGGAGGAAACAGTCTGGGTCACGTCTCTCATTGCGCAGGTGAGCAGGCTACAGCCCAGGGAGGAGGAGGGATGGGCTTCCACAGACCCCTTGGAAACTCTCCCACCCATCAACTCTCCATGCCCTGAGGGCTCTGATGGATGGTTGAGGCCTGGCTTTTAACCCAGGACCCAGTGGTTTGGACCAGAGACACGTGCTTAACCCCAGTGGGCCTGCCTCCGTCTTTTTCCTGAGTTTGTATGTAACCTGGATCTGAGGTTCTGGTTGACTGGTGGTGTCTCTGGAGTGCTGAGAACATCTAGATGGTGGCCCAACCTTCCTCCACCACATGGATATGGAAGGGGACAAAGCCTGTTAGCGGAGGGAACAGATGGAAGCTGAAAGGCGACCCGTCAGCCCTAGGAAGGCAGAGAATGCGCTCGCTCTCCTGGTCCCTTCTGCTTCTAAGGGTCTCCTCCTGCAGAATGATGCCCACCTGGGATCATTCTCCAGGCTGCCTGTGTGCAGTGTGCATGGCACAGCCCTGGGGGCCCAGGGGTGATGACCACAGAGTCACTTCCTCTGGGCTTTTTCCACCTCATCTGACAGCTCTTCTGTTTTGTATTGTTCTGACCCAGGTGCCCAATGTATACCCTTCCTTCAATTTCCACAACAAATTACTTAGACATTCTGTGCACTGAATTTCCTGAAATTATTTTGGTGAGTTAATACGAATACATGGACAAACAGAGGACAAATTCTGTATTAACGCCTTTGTCCTTGGAAGAGATGTGGCCGCTTCACTGAATACAGCACCAGCATTTGTTTCATCCGCCAGCTGTCACTCTCCTCTCACTCCCGAGTGTCTGATCATTTAAGGGCACCGGCTGAGCTCTCTTCTGTGCTGTCTCATCTCCCAACACCTCAACTCCTCAGAGTCTCACTTTCCCCATGGAGTTTCATAGAAGAACTTCAAATCCAATGTCAGTGGCCTTTTGGAGAGGAATCCATCAGGTGGGGGGAGACTCAGGCTATTTTTACCCCAGCATCCCTGGATGTGATGCAGTCAGACCTGGAGTTCAGGCATCCTGTCCCTGAAGGCTACTTCGAGGTGACCCCTGTAAAAAGCCCAGCACCCCACCATGACAGATCCGGTGTCTGACACCCAAGTAAGTACATATTTTTGTCACTCTCAAATGCATTTTTTTTAATGCTTGATTGAGATATTCCATAAAATTTAACCATTTAAAATATACAGTTTCATAGGTTTTTGTACAGGTTTACAGTAACGCAATGGCCACAGAATCAAGACTTCGAAAATTTCCATCACCCCCAAATCCTCTTTGTAGTCAATATCACCTTCACCCCAAGCCCTGCACAGCCATTGGTCTGCTTTCTATTGCTATAGAGTTTCAAATAAATAAAATCAGATAGAATGTGTCTTCTGTCTGACTTTCACGTAGCATAATACTTTGGGGTTCATCCATGTGGTAGCAAGTGTAAATACTTCTTTTTTTATTCATTGCTAAGTAGTATTCCATTGTATGGATATACCATGATTTGTTTATCCGCTTGCAAGCTGGTGGATATTTGGGTTATTTCCAGCTTTAGGCCATTATAAATAAAACTACTAAGAATGCTTGTGTACACGTCTTTGCCTGGGCCTATGTTTTCGTTTCTCTTGGGAAATAAATACCTAGGAGTGGAATTTCTGGGTCATAAGGTACATGCATGTTTAATTTTATAAGAAACTGCAAAGTTGTTTTCCAAGTGGCTGAACCACTACCACTTTGCTTTCTCACCTTCACTATGTGAAACTTGCAGTTTTCCCAAGTCTTTATTAACACTTGATATTGTCAGTTTTTGTATGTTAGTTATCTTAATGGGTGTACATCTCTTTTTAAATTTACACTTCCTGAATGACCAATGATATTGAACATCTTTTCATACACTTATTTGCCTTCCTTGAATTCTCTTTGTTGAAGTGTTTGTTGAAATCTTTTGATCATCTGTGAGTCAGGTTTCATGTTTTTTTGATTATTGAGTTATAAGAATTATTTATATACTCTTGCCTTTTTATTTTATTAATTTTTTTCCAATGACAAAGTTTTTAATTTTGATGAAATCCAGTTTGTCTATTTTTTTTCTTTTATGATTTATGCATTTTGTGTCCTATCTAAGAAATCTTTGCCTAGCCCAAGGACACAATTTATTTTCCAGAAGTTTTTGGTTTTGGGTCTTACATTAGGTGATCCATTTGTTTTCTTTTTCCTCTTTTTTTTAATTTAATTTTTATTTTATATTGGAGAGTAGTTTATTTACAATGTTGTGTTAGTTTCAGGTGTACAGCAAAGTAATTCAGTTATGCATATACATATATCTATTCTTTTTCAGATTCTTTCCCCATATAGGTTACTACAGTATACTGAGTAGAGTTCCCTGTGCTATACAGTAGGTCCTTGTTGGTCATCTATTTTACATATAGTAGTGTGTATATGTTAATTCCAAACTCCTAATTTATCCCTCCTCCTCCCACATTTCCCCTTTGGTAACCATATGAAGTCTGTGAGTCTGTTTCTGTTTTGTAAATAATTCATCATTCCAGTTCTTCCAGCACTATTGAAAAGACTATTGTTCCCTCCACTGAATTCCCCTGACACCAGTGCCCTAGCAGGTGAACCTTGGTAGCTGTTGCAGTCATCACAAAGGACCCCCTTTCCCAGGCAAATGGGCACCTGGAGAGGAAAAATGAGACTTTCCTTCTGAGATGGAGGCACAGTGTCTGTGATTTGGGCCTCGGGTTGCAGATGGTTAGGAATGCCTTTGCTAAGAACACTACTTTCATGGTTTGTACCATCTTGTCATAGGGTATAAATGCCTGCCTCCCTCCCATCTTCCTTTCCTTCTCCTATCTTCCTTCTGATTAGAAAGAACAATAATAACTTGCAGGAGACCGAGTAGTACCACTTAGCATCTTCAAATATCAAAGCTAGAAGGAACCCAAAATATAATGAAGCACAAACCCCTCACTTGTAAAATCAGGGAAGAGAGGCCCAGAAAGGTTAAGCAGCTTGCCTGATGTCATGGCACAAGGAAATGGCAGATGGGACCAGATCCCAGGTTTCCCAATTGCCTCTGGTGTCTGATGCTCATTTTTCACCCCACAGCCTCCCTTCTAAGGACTTCTCTGACCACCAGTGGCTTACCCTTTCTTGGAACTTTACAAAACCATCTGGAGGAGTGTTCTCAAGCAGAGTTTGATGCAGACCTGGCTGTGGAAGGCAAAGGGTCAGGAGGCTTGAGTTAATGTCATCAACCCCTTTCCACAGTGGTCATCTGAAACTGCTCAGTTGCCTGCTAGTTGTTCCCACACTGTCACAGATTTCAGACCGTGCAGGACTTCCCATCATCCAGACATCTACCAGACTCTTGCTCCTTCATTTGTGGCTGGTGCATGGCCACCATCAGTTGTAGACAGAGTGTGTAGCAGGTATGGATGTATCACAGTGGAAATCAACACTGTCCCCACCGCATGGCTTCAGGGCCTTGGTTGGAAGAGCGAGTGCCAACCTCAGCTTCTGGAGCCACCCAGGCTGACAGCAGAACCCTAGGGGAGTGAGTCGTCCAAGAACATCAGCCCTGGCAGTGACATCACAGGCCATCGTGTCTATCTCCATCCTTTGCCGAAGGGGAAACTGAGTCCTGGAGGAGACGTGACGTGTTCCTAACATCACACAACAACGTTGCACCGTGAACTTTAAAGTATAGAAATTCAACTCTATTCATCATTAATTCTTTCCTTTTGTTTGATGAGACTTAAAATAAAAATTATATTTTTATTTCTACTTTTTATTATATACTTTTCAACTGTGTTGGCATTGATACATAGAAATTACTGAATAATGTTAGCTTCAGAAATCCACATATACTGTGCTTTACGGCTGATTTATAGTATATGTAGCCAAAATAACCCTTGAAATGAGATTTTCAGCTTATCCAGTGCCTCAGAACCTAATGCTCTGTGAACGATGTGACTCTATGTAGCTGTTTAATCTGGGGGGAGGGAGGGAGGTCCTGACTCCTAATTAATCACTCTTTCCCCAGCACCAAGCTGCCTTTATCTTCTAGGGAAGTGTCCAATTTTTGTCTGTTTGCCCCTCCCCAAGACAAAAAGGAAAAAGGGGGAGGGGGTGCAGGATGGTGGTTTTTCCAGGAAGTTTGCAGATGGAGGGAAATGTAAGTAGCAAACATCTGCGAAGTGGAGTTTCTAATGGACGCAACAATAAGGGTTCAATCTGCAAAGCACCTCCCACTCCCAGCTCCCAGCCCACCACAGCTACGGCTCGATTTCCAGGGCTGAGAGCAGCCCGTGCCTTATCCTTTTAATTCTGGGTCTTCCTCTGGGTTCTTATTCTCTCTGGGAAGTGATTGTGTACAGGGAGAGTGTAATTGGCAGGCTGTGACACTCCTGTCTGCAAGTGGCTCTCTAAGTGCAGCACATTTCAGCCTTTATCTGGTGATGGCTGCTACCTGAGAAAGGCCCTGGGCCATCTCAAAGGGCTTGTAGCAGCTAATTGTGCCTGTTAGGACCAGCAATTAGCTGGGAACTATGGACTTCAAAGCTCCAACACCCACCAGCTTTCAGCTCATTTCTCTCCCTTTCACTTAACTAGCCAAGCCTAATAGAGGCAGCGAAGGACAGGTGGGGGAGATGCAGTCAGGACAAGGGGGCGGGGGCTAGCCGGGTCTTCATCACCGATGCCCACTCTGAGTCCCACACTCCGCCCCCACCCAAGAGAACCAGCGAGGAGAAGCAGGCACCAGATGCTGAGCTCATGTCATAAATACTCCCTGTTTATTGCAGGACCGAGGCTGGAGGCTTATTAATCGGTATTGGGAGTCATGCTGCCCCTGTTTGTACAGTGTAAGCGTGAGTTGGAAGATGACAATAAAAAACTAATTAGGCTCAGGTCATAAAGAAGATCACACATGCATGTTGTCTGCTGGTTACTATGGGCACACGATGGTTTTGGTGGAAACGTGAGGCAGAACAACTGAAAATTAAGACAATAAATCAGTTTCATTGAATAAAAGCCATGCATTTACCCATTAATTAAGGATAATGGTATCCTATAAGCTTTTGTGTACCATAGGTAATTTGTTATACCTTACCATAATAATATACATTGAAGATTAAAAATTTGCTATACTTTACAGGTATTTGATTAACACACTCAGAAAGAACTAAAGATATGAGCCCAATCTTGCATTCAGGCCCCCATAATCGTTTTGGTCCAGTGACTCAGGCCTAATTATTGAATGTTCCTCCCTGCCGGCCAAGTGAATCTCCATCCCAGGAACAGGGATACAGTCTGGCGTAGTGAATTTGTGTTTTATTTTTTCTTTAGCTGCCCACCATACTATCCCCTTCTTTACAAAACAGCATCCTGACTTTGGGGTAGGGGGATCGCTGTTGGTTCCCCTGTTGTTTGCTGTCTTGTTGGGGCTGTCAGTCAAGGTGCCAAGGTGGACATGCAATCAGGAATCAGCCAAAGACATTCACTGTCCCAGATTTTGGACTCAGTGAACAGAGAAATGGGAGAACAAAGACAAGACTGTCAGTGGGATTCTGCCTTGGAGACCTCAGTCACCTTTGGTGGTGAACAGAATAACGGTCCTCCAAAGGCATTCACACCCTAATCTCCGGAACCTAAGAATATATTATTTTACATGGCAAAGGGACTTTGCAGTTGTGATTAAAGGTACAGATTTTGAGAAGGGTAATTAGCTTGGATTGTCCAGGGGTGGCTGGTGTAATCACATGAGTCCTTTAAAGAGCAGCATTTTTCCTAGCTGGGTCAGAAAAAGAGATGTCAATAAAAGAGGTGTCAGAGATGGGACATGAGAAGGGCTCAGCCATCACTCCTGACCATTCCTGAGGCTGGAAGAAGGTGCCCTGAGCCAAGGAATGTGGGTGGCACTAGAAGCTGGAGAAAGCAATAAAGCATATTGTCTGTCCCCTAGAGCCTCCAGAAAGGAATGTAGTCTTCCAGACATTTTAGCCTCGTAAAATCTCTGTCAGATCTATAGAACTGTGAAATCATAAATTTGTTTTGTTTAAGCCACTGAATTTATTTGTTACAGCAGCAATAGAAAACTAAAACGCCCCTAGAGCCAATGTCCTCAGTCTTAATCAGCATGTTTCTGCTGCTTGTAACCAGCCCTAAGGGAACTGGAAAGAGCAACTGTGCCTTCTAAGGCCTCAAGCAAATATAGATGGGCCAAATGCATAAGCTACCAGCTAGGGACAGGCTTGCTAACTTAAAAAATGAAATGGAGATGGAAATGAAAGACACTACTTACTCTAGCTTCCTGTGTTTCCAGCACCAAACCATCCACAGACACATTTACCATCTATGCTGGGAAGATTTTCCTCCATTACCCCCGCTCCTCCTATCTTTAATCTTTAGTTCTCAAAACATGAATGCCTGGGTCTCCCAACCTAAATGACACCTCAAAAATTTCATTTGCTTCTTCTGGGAAAGGCACAGACATGTGATCTTTTTTTAAAGCTCACTTGAGGATTCTGATGATTATGGGGTTGTGATGCTGGAGAGAATCACTGATCTAATTCAAATCCATCATTTCCTGATAAAGTAATTGAAATTTGAAGAATGTAAGCATGCTGCCCAATGGTCCCACAGGCTAGCAGTGATAGAGAACTCTGGGATTCCAGCTCCAGGTTTGGTGCTTGTCCTGTGACCAGGGCTGCTGTGCACCCCATGGCATTACAGAATTCAGTGTGTCCTCCATGATCTATCATCCAGAATTTTTTTAATTGGAGCATTTCATTCATTTACAATTTAATGTAATCATGTCATATTTGGATTTAAATCTACCATCTCACTAGGTGCTTTTGATTAGTCTTACCGACTCTATGCTCCTTTTCTTGTCTTTGGGTTGACTATTTTATTACTCCTTCCAGTGTTTCCTCTATTACTTTGGGAGTTATATACACATTTACTATTCTTTTTTAGTTACCCTAGTGAAGTGGTTTTCAACTAGAGGGATTCCTCCCACCATAAGGGAAGTTTGTCAATGTCTGGAGACAAGTTTGGATGTCACAATTATGGCAGCAGTGTTTGGGGAGGGTGTTGTGTATTAGCCAGGATTCTCTAGACAAACAGAACAAATAGGAGATATATAGATATAGATACATAGAGAACCCTATATCTATTTATCTATCCATAGAACCATAGATGTAGATAGATATATCTCCAGTCACTCCTTAGAGAGAGTGCAGGCTTGGTTTCAGACCACTGCAATAAAATGAGTCCACAAATTATTTTGGTTTCTCAGTGCAAGCTATGTTTACACTATACTGTACTATATTAAGTGTGCAATTGCATTATGTCTAGAAAAGCAATTTACATACCTAACTGAAAATTACTTTATTGCTAATAAGTGCTAACCGTCATCTGACAACACAGGGTTGCCACAAACCTTCAATTTGTAAAACAGGCAATATCTCTGAAGAGCAATAAAGTGAAACACAATAAAAGGAGGTGTGCCTATATATATGTATGGAAATTTATGATAAGACATTGGCTCATGCAATTATGGAGGCTAAGAAGTCCACCATCTGCCGTCTGCAAGCTAGAGACCTAGGAAAGCTGGTGTTATAGTTTGAAGGCCTGAGAACCAGGAGTGCCAAGGGCAGGGGGAGATGGATGCCCCAGCTCCATCAGAGAGTGACTCCTCCCTTCTTCCACATTTGTGTTCTATTCAGGTCCCCAACAGGTTGTCTGATGCCCACCCGCCCTGGGGACAGCAATCCACTTTGCTCTGTCTACCAATTCAAATGCAAATCTCTTCTGGAAACACCCTCATAGACACACCCAGAAATGATGTTCCACCAGATATCTGGGAATCCCATAATCCAGCCAAGTTGACACATAAAATTAACTCTCACAGATTGCTAATGGAGGCTAGTTAGTAGGGTCCAGAATTGCTGCTAAACAATCTACAGTTTGCAGAAAGGTCTCCCACAGCTAAGAACATATGGCCCCACATATCATAGGCCAAGGCTGAGAAACCCTGCCCTGGAGATGACAACCTTCATCCTTGCCTTATCAAAATCTAATGTCAATTTGGTAATTTTACATGCTTTCTAGAAAAGGCAATAGAATACTTTACTTCCTTTGCCCAGTTTCAACTCATGTGCTATTGGTATTAGGCATTCTCTCTACAATTTAAATGCCACAAAATATCTTTGTAATTGTTTGATACAGTCAGTTCTTCATTTAGATTTGTCCAGAGCTCTTCATTCCTCCTGCATCTCTGACCTTCCATCTGGAATCCTTTTCCTTCTACCTAAACAACTCCCTTTTCTATTTCTTATAATGCAGATCTACTAGTGAGTTCTCCGGGCTTTTGTTTGTCTGAAAATGTCTTTATTGTGCTTTGTTTTCATTTTTCTGATATATTTATCAGTGTCTACATGGAGAAAACCCTGCCCCCCAAGAATAAAAGCAAGCATTCTTCTACCACAACCACAGTACCATTATCACATGTAAGAGATTAGCAATGATTTAATGATATATAAAATCGAGTTAACATTCAAATTTCCATAGTTACCCCCAAGATGGTTGGATCCTTTTATAAGGATTCACCTGGTTGTTATGTCTCTTTAGTGTTTTTCAGTCTAGAATTCTGTCCATTAATTTTTAAAATTATTGTTATTACTTTTGGTCTTTCATTACAGTGTCATTTTAGAAGAATCAGGCCAGATGTCTGATAGGACATCTCACATGCTGGATTTTTTTGATTATTTCCTCATGATTTGATTTAAGTTCGATATTTTGGCAAGAATTTTACATGGGAGACACATGTACTTATTGCCACATATCAGGAGGCACATAGAGTCAGGCTGTCCTACTAGTGATGGTCACTTAATTAAGGTGGTGACTTCCAGGTCTCTTTAGTGTAAAGATTTTTCTTTGGTGCTAAGTAGGCTATAAAAAGCAAATATTTATTTCCCTTTGTAATCAGTAAGATATCTTCCTCATCGAGACTGTGACATATCATCATCCTTAGCAACCTTCACCCAGGTATTTAGCATCCATTAATGACTCTCAGCGATTGCACTGGGGATTGCAAATGGATTTTATAATCCCTCTGGATTGGATCAACTACTTTTCAAAGGATCCCTGGTTTCCTTTAGTGGGGAAATGTTCTTAGAAACCAAGATCTGGGCTGTAGGTGTGCTCCTCACTAACTGGTTGCTATTGCTTCTAACTCCTTTTAGGTGAAATAATTAGGAAATATATTTATCCTCAAACCTCTGAGTTCATACTGATAAGCTCCAGTTCAATAGAAAATTGATTTCATATTTACATTTCCCTTCTCCCACAAAGAGAACCCAAGTTTGCAAAAACATATTTGCACATTTTCCTTATTCTATAATGGACAAAATTCTTTGAGATTATACACTAATACCACCACCACCCACAGACCTCCTAAATAAAGGTTGATATTCCTCTGGAAAAAATTTTAAATATATATTTTTTAACTTTAGACTACACCTCTGTAGGAATGTGTGATTAGAGTACTGTGTTCAAAAGTTGCTTAACATTTTTCTCTTTATGGTTATGTTATCAATATTATCAAGTGAAAGTACAGTTTGAATAATTTGTTTCTGTATCAAATTTTCACATTTGATTTTATTCTTTTGATATTATTTTGCATACATAAAATATTTACAAAGTTCAAAACTATTGTTCAAAATTCAAAACTATGATTCAAAATTCAAAACTATGATTCAAAATTCAAATCTATGTAAAAAGATATTCTCAGGGAATTCTCACTCACATAAATATTATCCCGTCTACTCCTACTAATCTTCAGAGGAAAAACTTTTCATTGGTTCCTGGTATATCATACTGTGTTTCTTTCTGCAAAAGTAAGTATATATGTATGTACGCATATACATACATTTTATTATATGTATTTATATCTTATAACATATACATGTTATTTCACAATCTTTTTAAAATAAAAGGTAGCATATTCTCTATATATCTTGTTCTTTGCATTTGATAAAACATTCAGAAAAAATATCACAATAGTAGCTTATAGAGACAGTCTTCATTCTTTCTTAGAGCTAAATATTATTCTACTATGTGAATATACTAAGGTTTATTCAGATAGTCTTCTATGGATGGGCAGTCAAGTTGATATTACTTTCTATTACGTCGGGATAAATTCCTAATAGTGGGGCTGCATTGCTCTTAAAAAAAAATTGTGGGCATTTTTTCCGACCTTTAACCTGTATATTTTTCCACGTAAATGCTAAAAAACTTTGTTCAGATTCTGGGGAAAAAGTATTGGTATTTTATTGTGGTCATTATAAATTAATTTGGTTAGATGACATCCTTATGATGCTAATTTTTTTTTTTTTTGGCCAAGAAGAGAGAATGAATTTCCATTTGTTCAGGCTTACTTTTGAGTCTTTCAGAGTGTTTCTAAGTTTTCTTCATGTAGGTTTTGCACATTTATTATTGCATTTATTTATAAAAATGTATCTTTTTGTTGTTATTTTAAGTGGGCTTTCATCTTTAATTACATCATCTAACTGGTTATTTGTATATTTAAAGGCTAATTTTATGCTAATTTTAGATCCTTCTACCTTACTGAATTCTGTGTACTTGTGTGGCTCTCTGTGTGTATATTGCTCTTGATATTGACTTACTGGGGTTTCCAGGTGCATTATCATATCATATACACATAGAGGAAGTTTTACTTTTTTCCAGTCCTCATGCTTCTTATAGTTCTGAAAATATTAGCCAATCAAATTAGACAAAATTTTAAAAAGTACACAACAGTAGCAGTAGTGAAAATGATGGGATCACTGCTTTCTTCTGAATCTTAGTAGAAATACTTCTAATGTTTATCCATGAGATAAATGCTACCTTTTGGACTAAAGAATAAATATTTTACCATTAAGAAAGTTTTCATTAGGAGTGAATTTTGGCTTTTGTTGAAGGCCTCTTCAGCATCTATAGAGATAATCATGTGTTCTACTAATGTTGTGAATTATGTTAATGGATTTTCTAATATTAAACCATCTTTGAATTTCTGAAATAAGTACCACTTGGTATAATGTATTATTTGTATCTTTTTCTGAATTGCCATTGATAATAATTTCAAACTTTCAGGATATTTAAGAACAGTGCAATGGAGTTTCTTTACCCAGACACAAAAATTGTCAACAGTTTGCCACATTTGCAAGTGTGTATTTCCTTGAAAAAAGGTCATCACATAAGTGCCACAAAAATTTAAAAATCAGGAAATTTAACATTGATATGATACCATTATTTAATTATAGCCTAAATTTTAATTCTACCTACTGCCCGCATAATGTTCTTATTCAGTCCAGTATCTAATCCAGGACCAGCCTCTAGAATTTAGTTGGTCTTTAGTTTCCTTTAATCTGGAACATTTGCTATTCCTTTATTGTCTTTCATGACATTGGCATTTTTTAACAGAAACAGGAAAATTGTTTTGTAAAATGTCCTTCAATCTGATGGATGTTTTCTAATGATTAGGTTTAGGTTATGTGTTTTGGGCTGGACTTCTATGGCAGTAATTTTGTTATTTTCAGTATATCACTTCAGTAGTCACCTGGTGTCAATTTGTTATATTATTTTGTTGGATTTCTAGCTATACCTCTTTGATTGCTTTGTTATTTGCTCCAGGGATTAAGATATACATCCTTAATTTTTATATTAACTTTGTTCACCAGGTTTCTCCACTGTAGTGTTACTATGTCTTCTTTTGTAATTACTAAATACTTTTCTGTAATGAATTTTGGTTGAATTACTTTAAACATTAGTTTTAGTCAATTTAAGCTACTATAACAAAAATACCATAAACTGGGTGGTTTATAAACAACAAACATTTATTTCTCACAGCTGCAAAATCCAAGATCATGATGTTGGAAGATTTGGTGAATGGTGAGGGCCTGTTTCCTCTTTGATGGCTGTGTTCTCACTATAATGTCACATGGTAGAAGGGGCAAGTTAGCTCTCTGGGATCTTTGAAGGATGCTAATTCCAATCGTGAGGGTTCCATTCTCAGGAACCTCCCAAAGGCCTCACATCCTAATACCATCACCTTGGGATTTAGTATCTCAAACATATGAATTTTGGGAAGACACAAACATTTAGTCTACAGCACTGTCTAAAACTTTCCTGCTCCCACAAAAACTTTCAACCATGGTTTTAATTTTCAATGATTTCATCAATTATCCTTACCTAAAATAATGATTACATTGGTTTTTTTTTAATTGTGCTTTTCTAATTTGATCATTTGTTCAGGGTTTTATAGCTAACATTCTTCTCTACAGAAGAATATTACTATGAATTATTATTATTTTTTTTACATCTTTATTGGGGTACAATTGCTTTACAATGGTGTGTTAGTTTCTGCTTTATAACAAAGTGAATCAGTTATACATATACATATGTTCCCATATGTCTTCCCTCTTGTGTCTCCCTCCCTCCCACCCTCCCTATCCCACCCCTCCAGGCGGTCACAAAGTACGGAGCCGATATCCCTGTGCCATAATAAAATAATATAAAGTATAATAAAGTTATTGAATTAAAAAAAATTATTTAGAGAAAAAAAAAGGGACGGATAGAACCTTAGGACAAATGTTGGAAGCAAAGCTATACAGACAAAATCTTACACAGAAACATACACATACACCCTCACAAAAAGAGGTAAAGGGGGAAAAAGTTATAAATCTTGCTCTCAGAGACCACCTCCTCAATTTGGGATGATTCAAAGAAAGAAAGAAAGAAAGAAAGAAAGAAAGAAAGAAAGAAAGAAAGGAAGGAAGAAAGAAAGAAAGAAAGAAAGAAAGAAGGTAAAGTACAATATAGTTATTAAAATTATAATTAATTATTAAGAAAAAATATTAAAAAAAAACCATGGACGAATAGAACCCTAGTAGAAATGGTGGAAGCAAAACTATGCAGACAAAATCTCACACAGAAGCATACACATACACACTCACAAACCGCTGATTCGGGGGCTCTGACGCACTCAGGCTGTGGGGGGAGGGAGGGGCTCTGCGTGCGGGGCAGGCCTGCGGTGGCCTGAGGCCCACCATGCGTTCTCCCGGGGAAGTTGTCCCTGGATCCTGGGAACCTGGCAGTGGCGGGCTGCACAGGCTCCGCGGAAGAGGGGTGTGGATAGTGACCTGTGCTCGCACACAGGCCCCTTGGTGGCAGCAGGAGCAGCCTTAGCATCTCCCGCCCGTCCCTGGGGTCCGTGGTTTTAGCCGCAGCTCGCGCCCGTCTCTGGGGTCCGTGCTTTTCGCCGCGGCTCGCGCCCGTCTCTGGAGTTCCTTTAAGCAGCGCTCTGAAACCCCTCTCCTCGCGCACCAGGAAACAGCGGGAAGAAAAGTCTCTTGCTTCTTCGTCAGGTGCAGACTTTTTCCCGGACTCCCTCCCGGCTAGCCGTGGTGCACTAACCCCTTCACGCTATGTTCAAGCCGCCAACCCCAGTCCTCTACCTGCGCTCCGACCGAGACTCAGCTCGCAGCACCGCCCGCCCCGGTGGGTGAGCAGACAAGCCTCTCGGGCTGGTGAGTGCTGGTCGGCACCGATCCTCTGTGCGGGAATCTCTCCGCTTTGCCCTCCACCACACCTGTTGCTGTGCTCTCCTCCACGGCTCCAAAGCTCCCCCCTCCGCCTCCCGCAGTCTCTGCCCGTGAAGGGGCTTCCTAGTGTGTGGAAACTTTTCCTCCTTCCCAGCTCCCTCCCACTGGTGCAGGTGCCGTCCCTATTCTTTTGTCTCTGTTTTTTCATTTTTTCTTTTGACCTACCCAGGTACATGGGGAGTTTCTTGCCTTTTAGGAGGTCTGAGGTCTTCTGCCAGCCTTCAGTAGGTGTTCTGTAGGAGTTGTTCCACGTGTAGATGTATTTCTGGTGTATCTGTGGGGAGGAAGGTGATCTCCGCGTCTTACTCCTCCGCCATCTTCAAGGTCCCCCCTACTATGAATTATTTATTTTTAATTCCTGGTATTATAATCCATCTCCATCATTATTTTTGATGCTAAATTTGCCCTTCTTGTGGACCATGAGAACCCCTGTAAACTTATTTTTATGTTGTTTTGACATATCCTTATCTGTTTTTGAGCACTTTCATTCTTTTTAATTGTTTGTATGCTGTATATTTTTCCATCTTTTTACTTTCAGTTTATTTGTGTCCTTAACATGTATCTGTTATAGACAACATACCATTTGATGCTGCTTTTTAAAAATTCTTTCTGATAATCTTTTTCTTTTAATTGGAGTGTTTAGTCCTTTACACCTAATGTAATTACTTAACAGATGAATTGTGAGATTTGTATCTTCTGTTCTACTACTTGTTTTTGGTTTTTCCGTTCTGATTTTTGTTTTTTGTTTTTCCTTTCCTATCTTCTTTTAGTCTACTTAAATATATTTTATGATTTTTTAAAATAATTTATTAGGTTATTAATTATACCAATATGATTGTTTTTTTACCATTTGACCTAGGAATTGAAATATTCATCTTTAATTTTTCACAGTAAATTTATAGTTAGATTTGTTTGTCTTCCTCTGTTCCCCACTGTGTCCTGTCTTCTATACTT